>NC_067245.2:184920385-185232607 GCF_019359855.2 Lolium perenne
TCCGAGATATATTGCCATGCAACATCCATTTTTACATTACATGCCATGTTGTCATTTATTATTTATATATTGCTTTGCATGATCATATACAGCTGATATGTGGTTTACCCATGTTACGCTAGATCATTGCACATCCTGCTACACTGGCAGAGGCATACAGTTTCATACATCATGTTTCATTCATTATGAGTTATTTGTACCAAAAAGTGTGTTGTCATATTAGGATGTTGCCCCTAAAAATGAAAAGAGCCGTGGAGGCCATCAAAAAGGAAAAAAAAAGAAGAAAGAAAAAAAATGAAAAGAAAGAAAAAAAAAGGGAAAAGAAAAAGAAAAAAAAAGAGAATAAAGAAAAAGGGGGCATCATTAGTATCTTTTATCCACACTTGTGCTCATGTTTTAGCACCCGCATTATTCATAGTCATCATTTGTGCTCATGTTTAGCACCTACATTCATATGAGAGAGTTTTCATGTTTTACTAGTATAACTATGTGGGGAATTTACACTATAGAACTTGGGTTGTATATTCCAATGATGAGCCTCCTCAAAAGTGCTCTAGGTCTTCGTGAGCAACCAAGTTGGATGCACCCCCACGAGTTCCATTGGAGAGCTTTCATACACATATAGCTCTATGTGCATCCGTTGCATGGCAATCACTACTCCTTGCATAGCTTCGATCATAAGGCTTCCTCTTGTCTAATGGTCATTTACAGCTTTGCAAGCCTTTCTTCCATTTGGCCTTCCAAACCCCCATTAACGTTCTTTATGCCATAACATCCTGGTGCTAATACCAAATGCTTGCACTCACCGGTTGAGTAGACTTTGAAACAGTTGATTCATGACGTTCATGTTTATGTTTACTTGACTGAATCCTTCTTATGTTGTGAAAATTTACTTGATGCTTGGAATGAAGGATAGAACTTCTATGCTGAATACTTAACACATCCTTAATGAACTTTGTACGGTTGCATGTCTTTAAAGCAATAGTTCATGAAAACTTCTAGCTTGTCTAACTCTTGCATTATCATCTCTTATATCAATATAGATACTTGCTTTGAATGATTTGATCTCAGCTCATATGCTTTACAATAGTATGATCAATGTTATGATGGCATGTCACTCCAGAAATTATCTTTGTTATCGTTTACCTGCTCGGGACGAGCAGAAACTAAGCTTGGGGATGCTGATACGGCTCCAACGTATCGATAATTTCTTATGTTCCATGCCACATTATTGATGATATCTACATGTTTTATGCATACTTTAAGTCATATTTATGCATTTTCTGGAACTAACATATTGACGAGATGCCGAAGGGCCAGTTCCTGTTTTCTGCTGTTTTTGGTTTCAGAAATCCTAGTAAGGAAATATTCTCGGAATCGGACGAAATCAACGCCCAGCATCCTATTTTTCCACGAAGCTTCCAGAACACCCGAGAGTCGCCGGAGGGAGGCTGGTGGGCCCAAGAGGGTGGCCGGCGCGGCCCAGGCCCTGGCCGCGCCGCCTTACCATCTCACCGCCTCTTCGACCCTCTGACGCCGCCTCTTCGCCTATTTAAGCCCCCTCGACCTAAAACCTCGACACGGAAAAGCCACGGTACGAGAAACCTTCCAGAGCCGCCGCCATCGCGAAGCCAAGATCTGGGGACAGGAGTCTCTGTTCCGGCACGCCGCCGGGACGGGGAAGTGCCCCCGGAAGGCTTCTCCATCGACACCACCGCCATCTTCATCACCGCTGTTGTCTCCCATGAGGAGGGAGTAGTTCTCCATCGAGGCTCGGGGCTGTACCGGTAGCTATGTGGTTCATCTCTCTCCCTATGTACTTCAATACAATAATCTCATGAGCTGCCTTACATGATTGAGATTCATATGATGATGCTTGTAATCTAGATGTCATTATGCTAGTCAAGTGGATTTTACTTATGTGATCTCCGGAGACTCCTTGTCCCACGTGTGTAAAGGTGACAGTGTGTGCACCGTGTGGGTCTCTTAGGCTATATTTCACAGAATACTTATTCACTGTTATGAATGGCATAGTGAAGTGCTTATTTATATCTCTTTATGATTGCAATATGTTTTGTATCACAATTTATCTGTGTGCTACTCTAGTGATGTTATTAAAGTAGTTTATTCCTCCTGCACGGTGTAATGGTGACAGTGTGTGCATCGTGTTAGTACTTGGCGTAGGCTATGATTGTGATCTCTTGTAGATTATGAAGTTAACTATTGCTATGATGGTATTGATGTGATCTATGCCTCCTTTCGTAGCATGAAGGTGACAGTGTGCATGCTATGTTAGTACTTAGTTTGGTTATGTTGATCTGTCATGCACTCTAAGGTTATTTAAATATGAACATCGAATATTGTGGAGCTTGTTAACTCCGGCATTGAGGGTCCGTGTAATCCTACACAGTTAGTGGTGTTCATCATCCAACAAGAGGGTGTAGAGTCCAGCATCTATCTATTTATTTATGTGATCAATGTTGAGAGTGTCCACTAGTGAAAGTATGATCCCTAGGCCTTGTTCCTAAATACTGCTATCGCTGCTTGTTTACTGTTTTACTACGTTTCTACTGCCTGCAATATTACCACCATCAACTACACGCCAGCAAGCACTTTTCTGGCGCCACACTTATTCATACCACCTGTATTTCACTATCTCTTCGCCGAACTAGTGCACCTATTAGGTGTGTTGGGGACACAAGAGACTTCTTGCTTTGTGGTTGCAGGGTTGCATGAGAGGGATATCTTTGACCTCTTCCTCCCTGAGATCGATAAACCTTGGGTCATCCACTTAAGGGAAACTTGCTGCTGTTCTACAAACCTCTGCTCTTGGAGGCCCAACACTGTCTACAAGAATAGAAGCTCCCGTAGACATCAGCCACCCACTCCAAAAAATCAAAACCCATACCAACCAAGGTGTCATATCACAATGTGCACAAGGGTGCCAAATCATGCCCCAATCCATGGTGGTTTGGTCAGTTTTTGCCATTCCCCCCTCTTTTCGTCCGAAAACCCCTCTTTCGACACATCTCCACCATGGGGACACCATGCCACCAACTCCAAAAAATCAAAACCCATAGCAACCAAGGTGTCATATCACAATGTGCACAAGGGTGCCAAATCATGCCCCAATCCATGGTGGTTTGGTCATTTTTTGGCCATTTCCCCCTCTTTTCGTCTGAAAACCCCTCTTTCGACACATCTCCACCATGGCACCAACTCCAAAAAATCAAAACCCATAGCAACCAAGGTGTAATATCACAATGTGCACAAGGGTGCAAAATCTTTCCCCAATCCATGGTGGTTTGGTCAGTTTTTTGCCATTCCCCCCTCTTTTCGTCCGAAAACCCCTCTTTCGACACATCTCCACCATGGGGACACCATGCCACCAACTCCAAAAAATCAAAACCCATAGCAACCAAGGTGTCATATCAAAATTTGCACAAGGGTGCCAAATCTTGCCCCAATCCATGGTGGTTTGGTCAGTTTTTTGCCATTCCCCTCTTTTCGTCCGAAAACCCCTCTTTCGACACATCTCCACCATGGGGACACCATGTCACCAACTCCAAAAAATCAAAACCCATACCAACCAAGGTTTCATATCACAATGTGCACAAGGGTGCCAAATCATGCCCCAATCCATGGTGGTTTGGTCATTTTTTGGCCATTTCCCCCTCTTTTCGTCCGAAAACCCCTCTTTCGTCACATCTCCACCATGGGGACACCATGCCACCAACTCCAAAAAATCAAAAAACATATCAAACAAGGTGTCATATCACAATTTGCACAAGGGTGCCAAATCTTGCCCCGATCCATGGTGGTTTTGTCAGTTTTTGGCCATTCCCCCCTCTTTTCGTCCGAAAACCCCTCTTTCGACACATCTCCACCATGGGGACACCATGCCACCAACTCCAAAAAATCAAAACCCATAGAAACCAAGGTGTGATATCACAATGTGCACAAGGGTGCCAAATCATGCCCCAATCCATGGTGGTTTGGTCAGTTTTTGGCCATTCCCCCCTCTTTTCGTCCGAAAACCCCTCTTTCGACACATCTCCACCATGGGGACACCATTCCACCAACTCCAAAAAATCTAAACCCATAGCAACCAAGGTGTCATATCACAATGTGCACAAGGGTGCCAAATCTTGCCCCAATCCATGGTGGTTTGGTCAGTTTTTTGCCATTCCCCCCTCTTTTCGTCCGAAAACCCCTCTTTCGACACATCTCCACCATGGGGACACCATGCCACCAACTCCAAAAAATCAAAACCCATAGCAACCAAGGTGTCATATCACAATGTGCACAAGGGTTCCAAATCTTGCCCCAATCCATGGTGGTTTGGTTAGTTTTTTGCCATTCCCCCCTCTTTTCGTCCGAAAACCCCTCTTTCGACACATCTCCACCATGGGGACACCATGCCACCAACTCCAAAAATCAAAACCCATACCAACCAAGGTGTAATATCACAATGTGCACAAGGGTGCCAAATCATGCCCCAATCCATGGTGGTTTGGTCATTTTTTGGCCATTTCCCCCTCTTTTCGTCCGAAAACCCCTTTTTCGACACATCTCCACCATGGGGACACCATGCCACCAACTCCAAAAAATCAAAACCCATAGCAACCAAGGTGTCATATCACAATGTGCACAAGGGTGCCAAATCTTGCTCCAATCCATGGTGGTTTGGTCAGTTTTTGGCCATTCCCCCCTCTTTTCGTCCGAAAACCCCTCTTTTGACACATCTCCACCATGGGGACACCATGCCACCAACTCCAAAAAATCAAAACCCATAGCAACCAAGGTGTCATATCACAATGTGCACAAGGGTACCAAATCATGCCCCAATTCATGGTGGTTTGGTCAGTTTTTGGCCATTCCCCCTCTTTTCGTCCGAAAACCCCTCTTTCGACACATCTCCACCATGGGGCCACCATTTTATGTTATTGTTCACCACTTTGAGATTTTTTTGATGAAAAATTTCAGGAAATGAGTAAAAGTCATAAAGAAAATTTGAATCACATTTTTTGGTGATTTTTACGTCTGGTATGTTTTGATTTTGAAGAACTCTCCTGCTCTGAACATTTAGTTTACTAGCACTTTGAAGTACTAGGATGTACACAACATAAAATTGAAGGGACAATTGTTGACATATCATGGCAAAATATTTATTGACTACTAGCCAAAAGCACTACAGTTTCAAAAGAACTGACTACTAGCCAAAAGCACCTCACGTAGGAGGGAGACCAAACCAAAAGATCAGGGGGTCATGCAGCAGAAGAGATGATCATTCCACCATCAGCTGGACTCTGTTGACCACGATCTTGCGGTAGAGCTCATAGGAGACCCAAGCATCAATGGCTGCATACTCGATGTTCATATTTGTAAGTGGGAAGTCCCCCCACAGTCTGTGCCGATGGTGGTAGAACTTCTTCTCCATATCACCGTACCAAGAATCAATGAGTCTTTTTGCCATGGTAGCCATGCCAGCCCTCGCATGACCAGTGTACTTGAAGTACTCGTCCTGGAGATCGACGTAGTACTCACAAGGAATCTCCATGTGCCATGTCCTCCACAGAACTCTCTTGTCACCACGGATGTCAACACTCACAAACGTAATTCCTTCTCGAAAGAAATCGCAGATAGCCGGAGACTCCCACCAGGCAGCACTGCAGTAAACAAAGTAATGTACTAGTCACAGATCAGTTACAAATATGCAAGAACCTACAGAGGAGACGAAGATGAAACAAATTAATAAATCGGGAACAATGTGTAGCAGATTTAGATCAGGAATGTACTGATTTTCGGGAACAATGTCTAGCAGATTTAGATCGGGAATGTACTGATTTTCGGGAACAATGTCTAACGAGAGTCAAAGAGAGACACAATGGCGGCAACTAAAAAACCCCAATCGAAAGATTCAAAAAGGGGATTAGTTCTTACGCTGCGTAGTGGAACACCAGCACATGTCGACGCATGGAGAGTTGAACCACGGCGATCTTCTTCTCGTCCTCGGCTCGATGGTTGGTGTACTCGAAGTCGAGGCCCACGAACTTGTGCTCGTCCTCCTTGAGCCACTCCGTGTACATGTCGAGGACGCGACGCACTTCCCAGGGGTCGTTGGTGTAGACCACCTCCAGGTCCTGGCCGTCGTGGATGTGGACTGCGCGCGTGCTGGACCAGTAGTACATTTCCTGCTCATCCATGTCCATGGCGACGCGGCGGCGGGAGACGAACATACTGAGGGAGCGGAGACGACGAGAAGTGTGGAAGCCAGGATGCGGTGCAAATATTGAGACGGTAGGGGAGGGGAAGGGGATAAATATCATCCCCATTAATTACTTCGTGCGAATATTGAGACGGTAGACGAAGAGAATACTGACGCGGGTCTAGTCCAACTGACGTGCAGTCCAACTGACGTGCATTCGATCGTGTTGTCACGTCAAAACCCAGCACCGCCCATTTGCACTCCTCTTGACCTACCGAAAATTACTCCACGATATAACTGGCCATCATATCACGACCTCCTTCAGCCGCCGCCAGATCTCGCCACGTCTCTCGCCGCCACAGCTCGCCACGTCTCTCGCCGGCGAGACTTGTAAGACTCTTGCTCCGCGTCGAGACCAAGGATGGCGCCTACTAGTGGAGTACGTAAATAACATGTACGTCTCGCGATCGATCGTTGTTTCCGATTTGTAATCTTTCTTCATATTTTTTGCAGTGTCCAGTTTGCTTTGACAAGAAGGGGATGTGCGGCGGAGGGGGAATCGCGTTAGGTTTTTTCGTGCAAACACTACAAGAGGGTTTTGAGGAGAAGATGGTACATGCACTTATAAGTTTAAAATTCATTCAGATGTTTTATTAATTCACCGCCACATCAAAGTTTAACACGTGATCCTACTAGTTATTGCTAGTTTAGTACTATTATTCAGATGTGTGTAATAATTGTTGTTCACCATATGTATTAACCGCTTATTTATGGTTGAGTTTTAGGATAGTAGTGATAACTTTTACGTTCATATGAGTTTTACGATAGTTGTAGCTGTTAGAGATATATAGAGGTATCGGTAGTTCAGTCCTATACCGATAGAAGTTCAGATATGTGCTGATAGAAGTCCTAGATACATACGATGTATTACTTGCGCAACAATGTACCTCCCCTATATATTAATGAGATCTGAGACTCGGTGATTATCCGAGTAGACGCATAATTCTACCTGATCATTAGATTTTACAGTAGCTACATGCAATTCGTGATTCTTCAAGGTCCTAATATGACACGATGTGTAACATTCACATGTTTCTATCTTATTGAGTTTTCAGAATAGTTAACTTATTTTTGTATTAACTCTACTGAATTTAGGTCATCCCTTGCTACTATAGACCGTATTTCCTTAAGAAGTATGGTGTCCAGACCTCCCACAGGACAACTTTTGAAGCTGCACTTAAAACCAAAGATGGCCATGCATTTGTTGTTAATGTTACCAACCGAGCTGGCAGAACCTATATAAACGGAAGATTTTGGAACGAATTTGCTAGAGTGTACAATTTTAAGGTTGGCATGGAGTTAATTTTCAGAGTTAACTCATCTGGTCAGGATACTCTTGTAATAACTGGAACTGAACCACTAATCCATCCAGGTAATTTTCCACCTTTGGACATAATGATTGATCATATTAATTATTCCATCTTATGTCAGTTATTTTAATTATGCAGCTTACTACCAGTTGTCCCGTACGAAGCGTGACATTGTTGACTCGCTCAGTACTACTGATGGAACAATGATAAATTGGAGGATGATGCATACCGTCATTCTTCAGGTGGACAACTTGGACTACCTTGTTGAGTACCACAATGCTGGAGATTATGATCAAGGAGCACTAGTTGTCCCAATGCTGCATACTCTGAATTGGAAAAACAACGAAAATTACAACAAACACGTGGTAAGCAGCAGATCATATCATTTCATTAACTTTGCGAGCTACATTACGTACAAGTGTTAACTAAACTATGTCTCTACTGTTGGAACAGAAAATCCCTAGCCGTTTGGTTCCTAAAGATATGGAACAATATGGTGCAATCAATATTGTGTGCCATCCCAGTACTTTGGTGCGTGCGTCCTACGCAATTTCTTCTGACGATGGTCGTCTCTGCGTCAGTGGGTGGAAGGAGTTCATGGACAAGGAAAAGCACCTTCAGATGGGTGACAAGATGCTGTTCTTGCTTTACCTGGGAAATGCAGGGGTTTACTTGTTTGCTACCCATGTGCCTGGAATCGATCTGGAGTAGCTAGTCAGTGATTCAAGGTGCCCGTGTGTCCAACTATGCAGCCCCTTTAGGTTTAAATTAAGTTGTAAGACTCTTTATGCGATTGTCGATTTTGCTTCTGTTAAAACAATATTTAGTCATATCGTGCTGCTGGTTGTAATCGTGTCAAGTGTCGATTAATTAAAATCATTGTCAAAGTTATGTTACCGACATGTTGGCTTTTCTTATATCTGTCCATATTTTAGCTTATATTAATTTGCCCTTAAACCCTTCTGGATAATTGAATGACAAGTTCGAGATCGTAAACATATAAATAAGAACATTTCAAATGTTTGGATAAAAACATATAGTTGTATGCATAACATGTTTCTATCAATCTACATCACTATCTTCTTCTGAAGTTTTTCCATCGTCATCATGTATGTTCTCTTCCAATATGAGACTATCTTCCTCATTCTCTAGTTCATCTTCGCTCATATCCATGTCAACATTGGGACTATCTTCCTCATTCTCTAGTTCACGAATTGTACGAGCATCATGAATATGTACAACTTCATCAGCACGATGATCATCCTCCTCTGCCTCCACCTCCGCTTCCTCGTCTAGGTCGACAACATCATGAAATGTATGGTCGACTGAACCTTCATCCTCCTGGTATGCGTCTTCATTCCGTACAAATGCATCATCGTTACCATCTGATACGCGTACAGCACGCGTCCGTTGGGAAACCCAAGAGGAAGGTGTGATGCGTACAGCGGCAAGTTTTCCCTCAGTATGAAACCAAGGTTTATCGAACCAGTAGGAGCCAAGAAGCACGTTGAAGGTTGATGGCGGCGGGATGTAGTGCGGCGCAACACCAGAGATTCCGGCGCCAACGTGGAACCTGCACAACACAACCAAAGTACTTTGCCCGAACGAAACAGTGAGGTTGTCAATCTCACCGGCTTGCTGTAACAAAGGATTAGATGTATAGTGTGGATGATGATTGTTTGCAGAAAAACAGTAGAACAGTATTGCAGTAGATTGTATTTCAGTATAGAGAATTGGACCGGGGTCCACAGTTCACTAGAGGTGTCTCTCCCATAAGATAAACAGCATGTTGGGTGAACAAATTACAGTTGGGCAATTGACAAATAAAGAGGGCATGACCATGCACATACATATTATGATGAGTATAGTGAGATTTAATTGGGCATTACGACAAAGTACATAGACCGCTATCCAGCATGCATCTATGCCTAAAAAGTCCACCTTCAGGTTATCATCCGAACCCCCTCCAGTATTAAGTTGCTAACAACAGACAATTGCATTAAGTATTGCGCGTAATGTAATCAGTAACTACATCCTCGAACATAGCACCAATGTTTTATCCCTAGTGGCAACAGCACATCCATAATCTTAGAGATTTCTGTCACTTCCCCAGATTCACGGAGACATGAACCCACTATCGAGCATAAATACTCCCTCTTGGAGTTACAAGCATCTACTTGGCCAGAGCATCTACTAGTAACGGAGAGCATGCAAGATCATAAACAACACATAGACATAACTTTGATAATCAACATAACAAGTATTCTCTATTCATCGGATCCCAACAAACGCAACATATAGAATTACAGATAGATGATCTTGATCATGTTAGGCAGCTCAGAAGATCCAACAATGAAGCACAATGGGGAGAAGACAACCATCTAGCTACTGCTATGGACCCATAGTCCAGGGGTAGACTACTCACACATCACTCCGGAGGCGACCATGGCGGCGTAGAGTCCTCCGGGAGATGAATCCCCTCTCCGGCAGGGTGCCAGAGGCGATCTCTGAATCCCCGAGATGGGATTGGCGGCGGCGGCGTCTGCGGAAGGTTTTCCGTATCGTGGCTCTCGATGCTGGGGGTTTCGCGACGGAGGCTTTAAGTAGGCGGAAGGGCAGGTCAAGAGGCGGCACGAGGGCCCACACTACATGCCGGCGCGGCCGGGGCTTGGGCCGCGCCGCCTGTAGTCTGGCCACCTCGTGGCCCCACCGTCTCCTCTTCGGTCTTCTGGAAGCTTCGTGGCAAAATAGGACCCTGGGCGTTGATTTCGTCCAATTCCGAGAATATTTCGTTACTAGGATTTACGAAACCAAAAACAGCAGAAAACTTGACAAGCTGGCACTTTGGCATCTTGTTAATAGGTTAGTTCGAGAAAATGCACGAATATGACATAAAGTGTGCATAAAACATGTAGATATCATCAATAATGTGGCATGGAACACAAGAAATTATCGATCGTCGGAGATGTATCAGCATCTAAGCTTAGTTCTGCTCGTCCCGAGCAGGTAAAACGATAACAAAGATAATTTATGGAGTGACATGCCATCATAACCTTGATCATACTATTTGTAAAGCATATGTAGTGAATGCAGCGATCAAAACAATGTATATGACATGAGTAAACAAGTGAATCATATAGCAAAGACTTTTCATGAATAGTACTTCAAGACAAGCATCAATAAGTCTTGCATAAGAGTTAACTCATAAAGCAATAATTCAAAGTAAAAGCATTGAAGCAACACAAAGGAAGATTAAGTTTCAGCGGTTGCTTTCAACTTGTAACATGTATATCTCATGGATATTGTCAACATAGAGTAATATAATAAGTGCAATATGCAAGTATGTAGGAATCAATGCACAATTCACACAAGTGTTTGCTTCTTGAGGTGGAGAGAAATAGGTGAACTGACTCAACAATGAAAGTAAAAGAATGGTCCTCCATAGAGGAAAAGCATCGATTGCTATATTTGTGCTAGAGCTTTGATTTTGAAAACATGAAACAATTTTGTCAACGGTAGTAATAAAGCATATGTATCATGTAAATTATATCTTACAAGTTGCAAGCCTCATGCATAGTATACTAATAGTGCCCGCACCTTGTCCTAATTAGCTTGGACTACCGGATCATCGCAATGCATATGTTTTAACCAAGTGTCACAAAGGGGTACCTCTATGTCACTTTGTACAAAGGTCTAAGGAGAAAGCTCGCATTGGATTTCTCGCTATTGATTATTCTCAACTTAGACATCCATACCGGGACAACATAGACAACAGATAATGGACTCCTCTTTTATGCATAAGCATGTAACAACAATTAATAATTTTCTCATATGAGATTGAGGATATATGTCCAAAACTGAAACTTCCACCATGAATCATGGCTTTAGTTAGCGGCCCAATGTTCTTCTCTAACAATATGCATGCTTAACCATAAGGTGGTAGATCTCTCTTACTTCAGACAAGACGGACATGCATAGCAACTCACATGATATTCAACAAAGAATAGTTGATGGCGTCCCCAGAAACATGGTTATCGCACAACAAGCAACTTAATAAGAGATAAAGTGCATAAGTACATATTCAATACCACAATAGTTTTTAAGCTATTTGTCCCATGAGCTATATATTGCAAAGGTGAATGATGGAATTTTAAAGGTAGCACTCAAGCAATTTACTTTGGAATGGCGGAGAAATACCATGTAGTAGGTAGGTATGGTGGACACAAATGGCATAGTGGTTGGCTCAAGGATTTTGGATGCATGAGAAGTAATCCCTCTCGATACAAGGTTTAGGCTAGCAAGGTTATTTGAAACAAACACAAGGATGAACCGGTGCAGCAAAACTCACATAAAAGACATATTGAAAACATTATAAGACTCTACACCGTCTTCCTTGTTGTTCAAACTCAATACTAGAAATTATCTAGACTTTAGAGAGACCAAATATGCAAACCAATATTTTAGCATGCTCTATGTATTTCTTCATTAATGGGTGCAAAGTATATGATGCAAGAGCTTAAACATGAGCACAACAATTGCCAAGTATCACATTATCCAAGACATTATAGCAATTTACTACATGTATCATTTTCCAATTCCAACCATATAACAATTTAACGCAGAAGAAACTTCGCCATGAATACTATGAGTAGAGCCTAAGGACATACTTGTCCATATGCTACAGCGGAGCGTGTCTCTCTCCCACAAAGTGAATGCTAGGATCCATTTTATTCAAACAAAACAAAAAAACAAAAACAAACCGACGCTCCAAGAAAAGCACATAAGATGTGATGGAATAAAAATATAGTTTCAGGGGAGGAACCAGATAATGTTGTCGATGAAGAAGGGGATGCCTTGGGCATCCCCAAGCTTAGACGCTTGAGTCTTCTTAGAATATGCAGGGGTGAACCACCGGGGCATCCCCAAGCTTAGAGCTTTCACTCTCCTTGATCATATTGCATCATACTCCTCTCTTGATCCTTGAAAACTTCCTCCACACCAAACTTAGAACAACTCATTAGAGGATTAGTGGACAATGAAAATTAACATGTTCAGAGGTGACACAATCATTCTTAACACTTCTGGACATTGCATAAAGCTACTGGACATTAATGGATCAAAGAAATTCATCCAACATAGCAAAAGAGGCAATGCGAAATAAAAGGCAGAATCTGTCAAAACAGAACAGTTCGTATTGACGAATTTTATCGAGGCACCAGACTTGCTCAAATGAAAATGCTTAAATTGAATGAAAGTTGCGTACATATCTTAGGATCACTCACGTAAATTGGCATAATTTTCTGAGTTACCTACATAGAAAACAGCCCAGATTCGTGACAGAAAAGAAATCTGTTTCTGCGCAGTAATCCAAATCTAGTATGAACTTTTCTATCAACGACTTTACTTGGCACAATAAAACACTAAACTAAGATAAGGAGAGGTTGCTACAGTAGTAAACAACTTCCAAGACACAAAATAAAAACAAAGTACTGTAGTAAAAACATGGGTTGTCTCCCATAAGCGCTTTTCTTTAACGCCTTTCAGCTAGGCGCAGAAAGTGTATATCAAGTATTATCGGAGGGTGGTGCATCATCCTTACCTTGGGCTTTACCCTTACCTTTCTTGTTGTTTTTCTTTCTCTTTGATTTAGGAAATGTATGATTCCCCCCCTGATGTAGCCCCGGTCACCGACGTCGCTACACCAAGACCAACAAGTCCCCCAAGTGGACCGATGACACGAGCCCGAGTCAAAGCTCTACATGATGAGGTGAACTCGCTCCTCACCACCCTTGATCTTGGTACTCCTTTGGATGGATTGCTACCTCATGCCGACGTGTTATGTGTCATTAGGTACAAGGAGCATCAAGAGCACGAAGAGGAGGACACACCATGGTCAAGAGGAGGAGAGGAGCAGCTGGACGCGAAGATGGACATGGAGCTGGACCAGAAGCCGCCCGAAGAGCTCAAGGAAGAGAAGATGGCCGGCCGGTCCAGAACCCGGTCTGACCGGCCTCCTGACCGGGCCACCCGGTCCAGAACCCGGTCTGACCGGCCTCCTGACCGGGCCACCCGGTCCCAAACCGGGTTTTGCGCTTGTGCCATCCGGGCGCTATCCGGGGGCCCGGAACCTCGTCCGGTGGGCGCCCGATCCCCGGCCCGGTCTGAACCGGGCTGCCCGGTCCAGGCCCGGTCTGACCGGCCCCCTGACCGGCCTGCACGACTTAAGTCACCTATTTCGGCCCGAACCGTTTCACTTGTACCTTTTCGGCCCATGACGCCTTGTAAGACTATATAAGCCCCCAGGACGCCCCTAGACCTCTTTAGACTTGTTTTGAACTCAAACCTACCTTTGAGCTTAGTCTCCCTTGGGTATCATCCCTCTGTAATCAAGGCCATCCTTGTTGTTGATTTGGATATTGTTGAGTGAGATTCTAGTACAAGCTACTCTCTCTCCCTCACCAATCTCTTCTTCTCCAACACCAATCTCTCACCGGGAATTCTGCCGCGTGCCTCTTCCGGGTGATTCTATTGGCGTGGTCCATCGAGCCACGGGGGTAAGTATCGGGTGTATCGGGTTGGTGTGCGTGCGTGAGTCTCGGAGTTCCTCGTGTTCATCGTGTTCTTCGTGTCCCTCGCGTTTTCCCATCTTCCCTCTTGGTTTCAAAGTCAATCCGCGAGATCGGGCCACACACGGGGTCTTAGACCTCATCATATGGTATCAGCAGCTCTTGGTTACCGCGGATTTGACCTTCCACCCACTCGATTTCGTCCCTAGAAAATTTTCCAAAAAATCCCCAAAAATAGCCCCAAATTGCCTCTTGACCGATCTGTGATTTGGTTGCGTTTTGAGTGGTTTTGGTCCGTGGATCTGGTGTTGTTGTGCTTGATCTACTATTTCCCCAACTTTTAGCCTCCAATTCCATCGTTTCCCTTCGATTTGGTCGATTTGGATTTGGTTTGGGGAAGAACAGGAGAGAGAAATCGCGCCGTCCGGTTGAGCAACCGGTCAACCGGGCTACAGACCGGCCGGGCCAGCCCAGAACCCGGTCGACCGGCCGTGCAACCGGCCAGGCCGGTCCAGGAGCCGGTCCAACCGGGCCCCAGACCGGGCGCAGCAACGCCCCCTCCTTCGACCTCGACTTCCGGCGATCACCACCACCACCACCACCACCACCACCATCGCAGGTATAACTTGCAGCTTTCACCTTGTAACCCCTCTTCCTTTTGCGATCTATCCCATCGAGCATTGCTTCTCTAGTGTTGCGAGACATTGCACGTGGCCCCGCATTGTGAGGTGTGTGTGTCGCGTTGAGTAAGGCACCCAAGCAAACACTCGAGTGGCAAGATAGCAAAAGCGAGGCTAACGCTAACATAGTGCGTGAAAAAGCCCCAAAAACACAAAAAGAGTGCGAGTAGCACCATACATCCATACATCCATACATCCATATGCCCATACATACAAAAGTGTCCACGTACCACCAAAGATACAAACGAGTGCAAGTGCCACCATATACAAAAGAGAAAAAGCTTTTAAGCAAAGAGAGATACGAGAAGAGAGGCCGCGTGTGAATCTTGTTGTGTCTTCCTTTGCAACCAAAGCTTTGGCTCTCCTTGTGTTAGTGTGACACCGAGCACTTATACATACACTTTTCCGCTCACTTTTGGTTGCACTAACCCCGCTTATCTCGTGTGTGTGTTCCACAACTTTTTCCGTGTTTATAGTGATCTTCACATTGACATTTGGATTTTTGGACCTCACCCACTTTTAACAACATACTCGATCTTGGATTTGTCTTTTGGCTTTCCACAACACTCGCCTAACACCATATTTGCTAGCTTTTGCGTGTGGTTTTGCGTGTGTTCCCGATACACTTGATCTTGCTTTCGGCTTGGTGGATTGCCTCAATACTATCTTACCTTGGTAAGAGTGCGAGGTAGTCTCCTTCCACTAACATACACAACATAGTTCTTGTTTTTCCATCATGGATAGGAACGGAGATACCAATAGGGATGAAGAGATCCTCCGCAACACCGAGAGGTTGGCTACTCAACACAACCTATGGACGCAATGACAAGAGTTCAAGGAGCAACTCACCCTCTTCGAGACCCGCATTGATGAGCAATACGATGAGGTGGCTCACAACTTCTCCGCCGTGAACCAAGACTTGGCTCTTCTTCGTGAAGCTACGGACAACTTGAATGGCCAAATGGCGGCCAATGATGCCAACATGGAGCGGCGCATGGATAGCCTCGAGCGCGCCATCACCAACTTGGGTCGTCATCGTCGACACCGCTCTACATCCTCTTCATCAAGCTCGCCACAAGATTACTATTCTCATGGTGGCCTTTCGTCCTCAAGCTCCTCTTCAAGGCATGAAGATCATCATCGACCTCATCGCTCACAAGCTCGTCATGAAGACTCCCGCTCCAACTCTAGGCGTGGAGAAATACATCGCCATGCTCGTCCACATGAGCGTCCTCCACAAGACCAAGACCTTCAACAAGATCGTCACCAAGCGGATCGCCATGCCCACCATGGGCGTGATGGCCATCCCCAAGACCAAGGTCCTCAAGATCAACCTCGGCGAGATCTCCGTCGCCACCCTCGCCATGATCAACGTGGACGAGGAGAACTACACCATGATCAAGATGAGAGACCCAACATTGAGCATCGTCCTCAACCGCGACAAGATCTTCAACCACATCCTCACCGTGAACCAAGTGAAGCAAGCGTTCATCTTCAATGCCAACCCAATGCTATGGTTGGCCGTAGAAGACCTCCTTTTCAACCTCTAGCCGCAAGAGATGACGGCGCCCCTCCTCGTAGAAGAACCTTGGAGGATGAAGAGAACATGTATGGCAAACTCAAGTTCAACATGCCCAAGTTCAAAGGTGAAGACGTGAAGGAGATATGCCCAAGAGGCAATAATAAAAGTGGTTATTATATATCTTTATGTTTATGATAAATGTTTATATATCATGCTATAATTGTATTAACCGAAACATTAGTACATGTGTGATATGTAGACAACAAAGAGTCCCTAGTATGCCTCTTAACTAGCTTGTTGATTAATGGATGATTAGTTTCATAATCATGAACATTGGATGTTATTAATAACAAGGTTATATCATTATATGAATGATGTAATGGACACACCCAATTAAGCATAGCATAAGATCACGTCATTGAGTTATTTGCTATAAAGCTTTCGATACATAGTTACCTAGTCCTTATGACCATGAGATCATGTAAATCACTTATACCGGAAAGGTACTTTGATTACACCAAACGCCACTGCGTAAATGGGTGGTTATAAAGGTGGGATTAAGTATCTGGAAAGTATGAGTTGAGGCATATGGATCAACAGTGGGATTTGTCCATCCCGATGACGGATAGATATACTCTGGGCCCTCTCGGTGGAATGTCGTCTAATGTCTTGAAAGCATATGAATAAGTTCATAAGAGACCACATACCACGGTACGAGTAAAGAGTACTTGTCAGGAGACGAGGTTGAACAAGGTATAGAGTGATACCGATGATCAAACCTCGGACAAGTAAAATATCGCGTGACAAAGGGAATTGGTATCATATGTGAATGGTTCATTCGATCACTGAAGTCATCGTTGAATATGTGGGAGCCATTATGGATCTCCAGATTCCGCTATTGGTTATTGGTCGGAGTGAGTACTCAACCATGTCCGCATAGTTCGCGAACCGTAGGGTGACACACTTAAGGTTTGATGTTGAAATGGTAGAACTTGAATATGGAATGGAGTTCGAATATTTGTTCGGAGTCCCGGATGAGATCCCGGACATCACGAGGAGTTCCGGAATGGTCCGGAGAATAAGATTCATATATAGGAAGTCATATTCCAAGTTTGGAAATGAACCGGTGCATTTATGGCAGGTTCTAGAAGGTTCTAGAAAAGTCCGGAAGAAATCACCATGGAAAGTAGAGTCCCGGAGGGACTCCACCTTGCATGGCCAGCCAACCCTAAAGGGGAGGAGTCCAAGGTGGACTCCCCTAGGGTGGCCGGCCAACCCACCTCAAGGAAAGGTGGGAGTCCCACCTTGGGTAGGACTCCCTCCTTGAGTAGGTTTCCCACATATGGGAGGTTTTAGTGTTGGGGTCTTATTCGAAGACTTGGACTAGAACTCTTGGGGCTTCCACCTATATAATGAGGAGGAGAGGGAGGGGGGCAGCCACTCTTTGGCTCAGCCTTTGCCGCACCCCTTAGAGGGCCGGCGCCCAACCCCCCTCTCTCCCCAAACCCTAGCTTCTTCTCCTCCTCCACTTCTCCCGCATATGCTTAGCGAAGCTCCGCCGGAGATCTCCAACGCCACCGCCACCACGCCGTCATGCTGCCGGATTCAAGGAGGAGCTACTACTTCCGCTGCCCGCTGGAACGGGGAGAAGGACGTCGTCTTCATCAACACCGAACGTGTGACCGAGTACGGAGGTGCTGCCCAATTGTGGCACCGTGATCAAGATCTTCTACGCGCTTTTGCAAGCGGCAAGTGATCGTCTACCGCAGCAATAAGAGCCTACTCTTATAGGCTTTGGAATCTCTTCAAGGGTTAGTCTTGATCATCCCCTCGTTGCTCCCATCTTCTAGATTGCATCTTGGCTTGGATTGCGTGTTCGCGGTAGGAAATTTTTTGTTTTCTATGCAACGAATCCCTACAGTGGTATCAGAGCCGTGTCTATGCATAGATGGTTGCACGAGTAGAACACAATGGTTTGTGGGCGTTGATGCTTATGTTATCTTTAGTTTGAGTACTTTGCATCTTTGTGGCATAGTGGGATGAAGCGGCTCGGGCTAACTTTACATGACCGCGTTCATGAGATTTGCTCCACGCTCGACATGCAACTTGTATTGCATAAGTGGCTTTGCGGGTGTCTGTCTCTCCTACTATAGTGAAGATTCAATTTACTCTTCTATTGACAACACTAGTATCACCGTTGTGGTTCATGTTCGTAGGTAGATTAGATCTTACTCGAAAACCCTAAACCACGTAAAATATGCAAACCAAATTAGAGACGTCTAACTTGTTTTTGCAGGGTTTGGTGATGTGATATGGCCATAATGTGATGATGAATATGTATGAGATGATCATTATTGTATTGTGGCAACCGGCAGGAGCCTTATGGTTGTCTTTAAATTTCATGTTGAGTAGTATTTCAAAGTAGTTGTAATAGTTGCTACATGAGGTGAACAACCATGAAGACGGCGCCATGAACCTTGACGCTACGCCGACGATGATGGAGATCATGCCCGAAGATGATGGAGATCATGTCCGTGCTTTGGAGATGAAGATCAAAGGCGCAAAGACAAAAGGGCCATATCATATCACATATGAACTGCATGTGATGTTAATCCTTTTATGCATCTTATTTTGCTTAGATCGCGACGGTAGCATTATAAGATGATCCCTCACATTAATATCAAGATAATAAAGTGTTCTCCCCTCGTATGCACCGTTGTAACAGTTCGTCGTTTCGAAGCATCTCGTGATGATCGGATGTGATAGATTCAACGATTCACATACAACGGGTGTAAGCCATGTTGCACACGCGGAATACTTGGGTTTGCTTGACGAGCCTAGCATGTACAGACATGGCCTCGGGACAATGGAAACCGAAAGGTTGAACACGAGTCATATGGATGATATGATCAACATGTTGATGTTCACCATTGAAACTACATCATCTCACGTGATGATCGGTTTTGGTGTAGTGGATTTGGATCGTGTACCACTTTACAACTATGAGGGATGTTGTATTAAGTGGGAGTTCATTAGTAATTAGATTAAAACATGAACTAATTATCATAAACATAGTCTGAGTAGTATTTTGAATTAATTTTGTAGTATTGGCATCCGTTTACTACTATGCGCTAGTCTTATAATTGAGATAGAAATCTTTGTTAAAATCTGACTAGAAACTTTACGGATTGGTACCGTATTGTTAATGAATCAAGAAATGATTAAGTCCTATTGCAAACTTTTAGTAAACCTCACTTTGTTGATTCAGAGAGCTATGGTTTCAATTAGTACCCAAAGTTATCTTGTCTCTGTGAAACTTGAAGTTCAAATCTGTTTGAAAAGTAAGGAGCTGAAAATTTAGTTTTCAGAAATAATCAAGGTATGAGATATATGTGATATCTAAGACCTTATTGCAAGATGATAGAATATAAATTTGGTGAGACTACATAAACTCATAAGTTTTATGGGAATGTATGAAGGTTGAAGACGCCAGGCGTCACAATCCTCCAACTATTGGGGCACTAATAATATTCGCATATCCATGAAGTTATCATCCTTAGTATGCACCGTTGCTAAGACTCGTCGTTTCGAAGCATCACGTGATGATCGGGTGTTATAAATTCTACGTGTGCATACAACGGGTGCAAGCCAGATTTGCACATGCGAATACTAAGGTTAAACTTTATGAGCCTAGCATGTACAGACATGGTCTCAGAAAGTTGTCATGAATTGATGGATAAAATTATGAGTGAAATTGTTCATCGTATTACAAAGTTACTAATAGTGAAATCTAGAACACTTGTCATATGATGATCAACTTCAAAATAAGAACCTCAAGGTTATTGGTATTAGACCAACAAACCTAGAAGTTATTGATGTTGAAGTGTTTTTCTGAATAATGAGGAAAACTAAAATAGAAACTGCAAAAGATATTTTGGCAGAAAAGAAAGAAAAGACTAGAAAGTCTAGCTCAGGTGTATATAAATGATATACATGTTATGGTTGTATTCCTAGTTAGGTCACACTATGAAATTCTTGGGTATTAATACTACATTGGTTGGTATGAAGTGTCATACAAAACAATGCAATACAAGAATACAATGGCCTAAGTGACTGACAAGGAATATGATAGGAATACACGCCTGGAACAAAATAAAGTGTTATTATGTTCGTCGTTGGCATTCTATCTAGCCCTTAGAATTTATAATAAAGAACTTAATAATTGTTATTTTGCTCTGGTCAAATGAAAACAATGAGTTGTTCAAATTATGACATTACTCCATGTACGATGGATAAGTTATTATAAATCTTAATGGTGAAACACACATACATAACACTGACGCTAAAATGCCATAAGGCAAATGATTTGAATTCCACTTATTTGTGGAACCGCCATTTAGGTCATGTTAGAAAGGAACGCATAAAGGAACTCCATACAAATGGATTTTTGGAGTCATTTGATTTTTGAATCGTTTGGCGCTTGCAAATCTTTTCTAAAGAGAATGATTAAAATACCGTTCATAGGCCAAAAGTTGAACGGGCAACAAACTTAGTGGAAAAATACATGATGATGTATGTGGTTCACTGGGCATAGTTGTGTGCGGGAGATTCTTCTACTTCATGAAAACTTTCAACAATGAATTGAGTATATACATGTGGATATATTCAATAAGAAAGAAGTTTGAAACATTTGAATGGTTTCAAATAAATTTCAGCATGAAGTGGAAATCATCGTAATAGAAAAGTCAAATATCTATGATTGGATCATGGTGAAAATATTTGAATTACGAGTTTTAGCAAACATCTAAGAGAGTTATGAAATTGTTCTACAACTTACGTTTCTTGGAGTATCATAGTGATGATGAAGTATCCAAGAGATATATCCAAACTTTGTTGGATCAATGATGAGATAAAATATTGATGCCATTATATTTTTGTGGATTATGCTTTAGTGACTACCGCTTTTACACTGAATAGAGCATCATCATGATCCGTTGAAATGACACCATACGAGTTATGGCATGGGTATGAAACCTGATAGTCTTTTCTTAAATTTTGGTATGCATAGCATAAGTAAATAAGTTTACAACCAAAATCGGATGAATGTCTTTGTTGGTTATCCCAGAGAATTAATTGGGAATTCTTCCCACTATGGAGACAAAGACAAAAGTGTTTGTCAATGTTTCTTTTTTCCAAGAAATTGTTTCTAGTGAAGTTTTTGAGTGGGAGGACAATATAATTTGATAAGGTTTATGAACCTGAGCATAATGATCAGAGTAGCGCAGCATCGGAATTTGTTTCGGAAGCGGCCACGACGATCATGGCTCCCATGACTACAAAGTGTTTTAGCCATGGAGATCGAAGTACATATTGAACCTTGTAGGTATGGTTTACTTTGTGATCAAATAAATGATTTGTGAACAAAGGATTGATTTTGAACAATGATAAACCAACTACAAACAAAGAAGTTATGATGGGCCACGACTCGTTAAAATGGCTATACGCCATGAAATCCAAGATAGATGAATACTTTATGAAAGTAAATGGATCTATGAAATTGATAGACTTGGATGAAATATCCTTGAAGAAAGCTTGACTTGTCGAAAAATTGTTTACGACAAAGTTCAAAGAGTTGAATACGATAAGATTAGATCTTCCGTAGTAATGCTTATAGTCTATGTGGATTATTCTAGTAATCACTACATATTTCTTTTATGAGATATGCTAGTAGGATGGCAAAATACACTACTTAACAGAAGTATGTATACAAGATACAACCAAGAGTTTTGCTGGTCCGTGAAATACTAGATAGCTATACAAGCTTCAATTGGATGAAGTAAGTATCACGGAGTTGGAATCTTCACCAGATGAAATAATCAAAGTGTTTTTGATTTCATCAGAGACGATGAAGAGGCTTGCATTTGCAAGAAATTAAGTGGGAGCGCTAAGACACATTTATAATACTTTATGTAGGTGACATATAGTTGGTTATAAATGATGTAATTATATACTTGATTAAAAGGTTTCATTGAGAATTAACTTCAATGAAAGGATATGGACTGAAACAAATCTAGTGTCAAGATCTATGAAGATAGATTGAAACACAAAATAAGTTTAAGTCAAAGTACATAGAATGGATATTGAAATAGTTCAATATAGAAATATTAAGAAAATGTTCTTGTCATGTTAAAGTTTTAACAAGACTTGACACTCAATGAGTAAAAACACATGAGTGATTATAGATCACGAATAATATGTACACAATCAGATATCATGTGCTCTAAAATGTTAGGAGCATATACCAGAATGATTCATGTGATGATCATTGGACAAACAGTAAGAATATCCCTGTGTACTTTAGAAGAACCAAGGATATATAAATAATTTTGTATGAAGAAATGACAAACAAATCGCTGTAAGGTGTTGCACCGATATTGGTTTTGTCACATATAAAAATAAAATTTCAATCTCAAAATTAGGCTAAGTGTTGATTAAAAGGTAGCACAATGCTAGATTTAGAAGAGTTCTAAATATTGTGACGGATTCTACAAACGAAGGCTGAATATGTCATTGTTTTGACAATGACTGAGGATGTTAAAGTCAAGAGGTTCTTTGAGAACTTGGTGTAGTTCTGACAGAGTCAGAACTTTGAAGCTATATTGTGTGTGACAATATTAGTGACATATTTCAGACCGTGGAATTAAGGTTCCACCAGAAGACCAAACATATTTAATGCCGACTCATTTGGAAATGAGTGATGCGTTGAGACGCAAATGAATTACAAAATACATACGGTTCTGAGCATGTCAGATCCGTTGACTAAAACCTCTCCCGTGAGCAAAACATGATAAAGCACCGGAAGGCCAAGGTGTTATATCTTTACAAATGTAAACTAGATTATTGACTCTAGTGCAAGTGGGAGACTGAAGGAGATATGCCCAAGAGGCAATAATAAAAGTGGTTATTATATATCTTTATGTTTATGATAAATGTTTATATATCATGCTATAATTGTATTAACCGAAACATTAGTACATGTGTGATATGTAGACAACAAAGAGTCCCTAGTATGCCTCTTAACTAGCTTGTTGATTAATGGATGATTAGTTTCATAATCATGAACATTGGATGTTATTAATAACAAGGTTATATCATTATATGAATGATGTAATGGACACACCCAATTAAGCATAGCATAAGATCACGTCATTGAGTTATTTTCTATAAAGCTTTCGATACATAGTTACCTAGTCCTTATGACCATGAGATCATGTAAATCACTTATACCGGAAAGGTACTTTGATTACACCAAACGCCACTGCGTAAATGGGTGGTTATAAAGGTGGGATTAAGTATCTGGAAAGTATGAGTTGAGGCATATGGATCAACAGTGGGATTTGTCCATCCCGATGACGGATAGATATACTCTGGGCCCTCTCGGTGGAATGTCGTCTAATGTCTTGCAAGCATATGAATAAGTTCATAAGAGACCACATACCACGGTACGAGTAAAGAGTACTTGTCGGGAGACGAGGTTGAACAAGGTATAGAGTGATACCGATGATCAAACCTCGGACAGGGAAAATATCGCGTGACAAAGGGAATTGGTATCATATGTGAATGGTTCATTCGATCACTGAAGTCATCGTTGAATATGTGGGAGCCATTATGGATCTCCAGATTCCGCTATTGGTTATTGGTCGGAGTGAGTACTCAACCATGTCCGCATAGTTCGCGAACCGTAGGGTGACACACTTAAGGTTTGATGTTGAAATGGTAGAACTTGAATATGGAATGGAGTTCGAATATTTGTTCGGAGTCCCGGATGAGATCCCGGACATCACGAGGAGTTCCGGAATGGTCCGGAGAATAAGATTCATATATAGGAAGTCATATTCCAAGTTTGGAAATGAACCGGTGCATTTATGGCAGGTTCTAGAAGGTTCTAGAAAAGTCCGGAAGAAATCACCATGGAAAGTAGAGTCCCGGAGGGACTCCACCTTGCATGGCCAGCCAACCCTAAAGGGGAGGAGTCCAAGGTGGACTCCCCTAGGGTGGCCGGCCAACCCACCTCAAGGAAAGGTGGGAGTCCCACCTTGGGTAGGACTCCCTCCTTGAGTAGGTTTCCCACATATGGGAGGTTTTAGTGTTGGGGTCTTATTCGAAGACTTGGACTAGAACTCTTGGGGCTTCCACCTATATAATGAGGAGGAGAGGGAGGGGGGCAGCCACTCTTTGGCTCAGCCTTGGCCGCACCCCTTAGAGGGCCGGCGCCCAACCCCCCTCTCTCCCCAAACCCTAGCTTCTTCTCCTCCTCCACTTCTCCCGCATATGCTTAGCGAAGCTCCGCCGGAGATCTCCAACGCCACCGCCACCACGCCGTCGTGCTGCCGGATTCAAGGAGGAGCTACTACTTCCGCTGCCCGCTGGAACGGGGAGAAGGACGTCGTCTTCATCAACACAGAACGTGTGACCGAGTACGGAGGTGCTGCCCAATTGTGGCACCGTGATCAAGATCTTCTACGCGCTTTTGCAAGCGGCAAGTGATCGTCTACCGCAGCAATAAGAGCCTACTCTTATAGGCTTTGGAATCTCTTCAAGGGTTAGTCTTGATCATCCCCTCGTTGCTCCCATCTTCTAGATTGCATCTTGGCTTGGATTGCGTGTTCGCGGTAGGAAAATTTTTGTTTTCTATGCAACGAATCCCTACAAGACGACGCCGAAGCCTACCTCTCATGGGCACTCAAGGTGGACAAGATCTTCCGCATCCACAACTACTCCGGTGCCAAGAAAGTGGCTATGGCATCACTCGAGTTTGAAGACTACGCCAACACTTGGTGGGAGCAAGTCCTCACCCTTCGAGAAGAGAAGGGTGAACCTCCTATTGACACTTGGGAAGACATGAAGAAAGAAATGCATGCTCGCTTTGTCCCCACACACTACATGACCGACCTCTTCAACAAGCTCCAAAAGTTGAAGCAAGGCACCAAGACCGTTGAGGAGTTCTACAAGGAGATGGAGCTCACTATGATGCGAGCCAACATCCAAGAGTCCGAGGAACAAACCATTGCTCGTTTCTTCAATGGCCTCACGTACCCCATCAAGAGGATCGTCGAGTTCCAACCCTACTCCAACATGGTTGAGTTGGTACACCAAGCATCGAAGGCCGAGCGCCAAGTGATTGAGGACATCAAGTACTCCAAGGCCAAGACCTACTTCTCCTCCAAGCTCGCTACATCGACTAATCCTACGACATCAACTCCTCATGCTACAAGTGCCAAGGCCGACGCATCCTCTACACCATCCAAGAAACCGACTATCCAAAGTCGCATGAAGCAAACGGTCTCCTCCACCGCCTCCTCTAAGGCATCCACGGGATCCTCTAGTGTCACTTGCTTCAAGTGTGGCACCCAAGGTCACAAATCGTTTGAGTGCAAGAACACCAAGGTTATGATCACTATGGAGAATGGTGACATCGAGACTCTTGATGAGGATGAATATGAAGCCCTTGTGCAAGCCGCCGTGGAAAGTGAAGAAGCTTATGAGCAAGAATGTGGAGAAGATCCTCTCTTATGTGAGCATGACCCAAGTCCCTCACTTGTGGTCACAAGGGTGCTAACCACACAACCTCATGCTATGGAAGAACAACGGTGCAACATCTTCCAAACCCGTGCCGGAATTGGTGGCAAGTCGATCAAGGTCATCATAGATGGTGGAAGTTGCCATAACCTTGCGAGCACCGAGTTGTGTGAGAAGCTCAACCTCACTCTCCGCAAGCATCCTCACCCTTACCATATCCAATGGTTGAGTGACAAGGGCAACGTCAAGATACAACATACCGTCACCGTCACTTTCAAGATTGGACCTTATGAGGACACTATCGAGTGTGACGTGGTACCCATAACGGTGTGCCACATGTTGCTTGGCCGCCCTTGGCAATATGACAAGAAGGCTATACATGATGGACTCTCCAACACATACACCTTCAAGGTCAACGACAAGAAGTTCGAGTTGCGCCCGATGACTCCTAGCCAAATCATCGCGGATAATGCGAAGGCTTTAGCGAGGGCACAACTCCGCACCCACCATAGTGAGATGAGAGGAGAGGGAGCGATCCACCACAAAGATAGTGAGCGCCACAAGCCATACATGAGTGAGTCCAAGAGTGTCCTTCTAGCCACCAAGAGTGAGTGGAGAGAGCTCCAAGAGAACCCATCCACCATATTGCACTATGTGCTCATATGCAAGGGACCATCATCGGCGACTAACGACTTAACCAACATTCCTTCGTCTTTGTTGTCTCTTTTGAAGGAATTTCAAGACGTCTTCCCCGACGAGCTCCCTCATGGACTACCACCACTCCGAGGCATAGAACACCGCATCGACCTCATACCCGGCGCTCCGCTCCCAAACCGTGCCGCCTACCGCACCAACCCCGAAGAGACCAAGGAGATCCAATGCCAAATTCAAGATCTCCTCGCCAAAGGGTACGTCCGCGAAAGCCTTAGCCCTTGTGCGGTTCCCGTGATTCTTGTGCCTAAACCGGATGAGACGCAACGGATGTGTATGGATTGTCGCCCCATCAATGCCATTACCGTCCGTTACCGCCATCCCATTCCGCGTTTAGATGACATGCTTGATGAACTTAGTGGTGCCACGATTTTCTCTAAAATCGATTTGCGTAGTGGTTACCATCAAATCCGCATGGCTATTGGTGATGAATGGAAAACGGCATTCAAGACCAAACTTGGTCTCTATGAATGGCTCGTTATGCCTTTCGGTCTTTCCAATGCTCCATCAACTTTCATGCGCCTCATGAATCACATCTTGCGTCCTCTCATTGGCAAGAGCGTGGTTGTCTATTTCAATGATATTCTTATTTATAGCCAAAATCTCGAGGACCATGTGCAACATGTGAGAGAAGTCTTATGCATCTTGCGTCATGAAAAGCTTTATGCAAATCTTCCCAAATGCACTTTTGCCCAAAACAAATTGGTGTTTCTTGGTTTCGTGGTTTCCGCTAATGGGATTGAAGTTGATTCTTCCAAGGTGGAGGCCATCCACAATTGGCCTACTCCTACAAATGTTGGCCAAGTCCGAAGCTTCCATGGACTTGCCGGGTTTTACCGCCGCTTTGTGAAAGATTTTAGCACCATTGCTTGCCCTTTGAATGAACTTACCAAGAAGAATGTTCCGTTTGTTTGGGGCAAGGCCCAACAAAATGCTTTTGATGAGTTGAAGAAACGCCTTACCGAAGCTCCCCTTCTTGTTCTTCCAAATTTTGCAAAAACTTTTGAGATTGAGTGTGATGCAAGTGGGCTTGGTATTGGTGGTGTTCTTATGCAAGAGGGCAAACCCGTGGCATACTATAGTGAGAAGTTAGATGGCGCACGCCTCAACTATCCTATATATGACAAGGAGCTCTACGCTTTGGTTCGTGTTCTTGAAGTTTGGCAACACTATCTTTGGCCAAAAGAGTTTATCATTCATTCCGACCATGAGTCCTTGAAATATTTGAAAAGCCAACACAACTTGAACAAACGACACGCAAAATGGGTCGAGTTCATTGAGTCCTTCCCATATGTGATCAAATACAAGAAGGGCAAGGACAATGTTGTGGCGGATGCTCTTTCCCGCAAAAACACCCTTTTGCTAACTCGTTTGGATTTTCATGTTTTGGGACTTGAAGAGATCAAAGAACTCTATCCTTCCGATTCTTTCTTTGCTCCAATTTTTGAGAAGTGCTCCGTTGAGCGAGGAGTGGATGATTTCTATTTGCATGATGGCTATTTGTTTAAAGCTAACAAGATTTGCATTCCCGAGTCTTCGCTTCGAAAATTGCTTTTGCAAGAGTCTCATGGAGGAGGTCTTATGGGTCACTTTGGCCGTGATAAGACACTTGCGATGCTCTCCACTCATTACTATTGGCCAAAGATGAAGCGAGATGTGGAACGCCTTTGCCGCCGGTGCACCACTTGCTTACAAGCTAAGTCTACCTCCAACCCTTATGGTCTTTACATGCCATTGCCTATTCCTTATGCACCATGGACCGATATTAGCATGGATTTCGTTCTAGGCTTGCCAGGCACTAAGCATGGTCATGATTCCATCTTTGTTGTAGTGGATAGATTCTCTAAGATGGCTCATTTCATACCTTGCCATAAGAGCGACGATGCTTCACACATTGCTTCATTGTTTTTCAGGGAAATTGTCCGCCTACATGGAGTACCGCAAAGCATTGTGTCGGATCGAGACATCAAGTTCATGAGTTATCTTTGGAAGTCGCTCATGGCGAAGTTTGGAGTCAAGCTCTTGTTCTCATCATCATCGCACCCGCAAACGGATGGCCAAACGGAAGTGGTCAATCGAAGCCTCTCCACCCTCCTACGCATCCTCGTGAAGAAGAACTTGAAGTCATGGGAGGAGTGCCTTCCTCACGCCGAGTTCGCCTACAACCGCGCCAAGCACAAGACTACGTCAAGGAGCCCCTTCATGGTCGTCTATGGCTTCGAACCTTACACGGCACTCGACATACTTCTGCTTCCCCTCCACGAGCGCATCAACATGGACTTCGACAAACGCACCGCCGCCATCAAGAAACTACATGAAGAGACAAGGGCAACCATACAAGAACATGTTCTTCGTCAAGCCAACCGCATCAACGCCAAGAAGAAGGCAAGAATATTCGAAGAAGGAGACCTCGTTTGGATCCACCTCCGGAAGGAACGGTTTCCTCATGAGCGCAACTCCAAGCTCAAGCCAAGAGGAGATGGCCCCTTCAAGGTCCTCAAACGCATCAACAACAACGCTTACGTCATCGACATACCAACATCCAAGTACTTGGTGAGCAACACGTTCAACGTCTCGGACTTGTCACCCTATCATGGAGATGAGGAGGTGCAAGAGTCGAGGACGACTCTTTCCCAAGGGGGGGGAGATGATGTAGCCCCGGTCACCGACGTCGCTACACCAAGACCAACAAGTCCCCCAAGTGGACCGATGACACGAGCCCGAGTCAAAGCTCTACATGATGAGGTGAACTCGCTCCTCACCACCCTTGATCTTGGTACTCCTTTGGATGGATTGCTACCTCATGCCGACGTGTTATGTGTCATTAGGTACAAGGAGCATCAAGAGCACGAAGAGGAGGACACACCATGGTCAAGAGGAGGAGAGGAGCAGCTGGACGCGAAGATGGACATGGAGCTGGACCGGAAGCCGCCCGAAGAGCTCAAGGAAGAGAAGATGGCCGGCCGGTCCAGAACCCGGTCTGACCGGCCTCCTGACCGGGCCACCCGGTCCAGAACCCGGTCTGACCGGCCTCCTGACCGGGCCACCCGGTCCCAAACCGGGTTTTGCGCTTGTGCCATCCGGGCGCTATCCAGGGGCCCCGGAACCTCGTCCGGTTGCCGCCCGGTCCCAGGCCCGGTCTGAACCGGCCTGCCCGGTTCCAGGCCCGGTCTGTCCGGCCCCCTGACCGGCCTGCACGACTTAAGTCACCTATTTCGGCCCGAACCGTTTCACTTGTACCTTTTCGGCCCATGACGCCTTGTAAGACTATATAAGCCCCCAGGACGCCCCTAGACCTCTTTAGACTTGTTTTGAACTCAAACCTACCTTTGAGCTTAGTCTCCCTTGGGTATCATCCCTCTGTAATCAAGGCCATCCTTGTTGTTGATTTGGATATTGTTGAGTGAGATTCTAGTACAAGCTACTCTCTCTCCCTCACCAATCTCTTCTTCTCCAACACCAATCTCTCACCGGGAATTCTGCCGCGTGCCTCTTCCGGGTGATTCTATTGGCGTGGTCCATCGAGCCACGGGGGTAAGTATCGGGTGTATCGGGTTGGTGTGCGTGCGTGAGTCTCGGAGTTCCTCGTGTTCATCGTGTTCTTCGTGTCCCTCACGTTTTCCCATCTTCCCTCTTGGTTTCGAAGTCAATCCGCGAGATCGGGCCACACACGGGGTCTTAGACCTCATCACCCCCGGTATAGAGGTGAAATCCAGGATGCCTTCTCCCACATCTATGACTGCTCCCAATAGTTTTAGCAGGGATCTTCCGAGTGTGATTTTTCCTGTCCCTACACATTCAATAACAAGATAATCAATGGATATTGTTCTTCCAAGAATGGTTGTATGCACACCTGCGGCTATTCCCTTAGGAATTATAACAGAGTTATCAATGAGAGTTATTTCTTCTCCTCCTTCATCAACTCCCCAAAGTTTCAAAGATTTATAAATGCTCTCAGGTATAAGGCAAAATTCAGAGATAATATCACAGTTGGCACGAAGAGTTTGATCACCGATAACAATTTTAATAGTAGGATCCCATAATGAAGGTTTAGAGTTCACTAAAACTTGTTCAAGACGATTACGAACATGGTGATAGTTGTCATCCAAGCGAGATGTACTTATCTCGAGATTGTTTAATCTATTATAAATGCTAATAAGGGCTGAATCAAAGTTATTAGCTGAATCATGTGATGCAACCAACTTCTTTATGGCATTAAAAGCTTGATCCCCATTGCAATGAAGGAAATCTCCTCCCACTAAAGCATCCAAAGCATATCTATAACGAATCATAAGACCAAAATAAAAATTACTAAGGAGCAAACTTAGAGTCATTTGAGGTTCAGTTTTATGATAAGAAGTAAAAATTCTAGACCAAGCATCCTTAAAACTCTCCTCATCCCCTTGTTTAAAAGTGAAGACTAATTCTTCAGGCGAAGAAGTAACAGGTTCAGAGCTAGACATGGTAACAAAAGTAACTAATTTTTTTTTTGTATTTTTAATATAGAGTGCAAGACAGTAAATAAAGCAAACTAGATAAAGTAAATGCAAGTAACTAATTTTTTTGTGTTTCTGATATAGCAAACAAGATAGCAAATAAAGTAAAACTAGCAACTAATTTTTTTTGTATTTTGATTTAGTGCAGCAAACAAAGTAGTAAATAAAACTAAGCAAGATAAAAACAAAGTAAAGAGATTGGGAAGTGGAGACTCCCCTTGCAGCGTGTCTTGATCTCCCCGGCAACGGCGCCAGAAAAAGAGCTTGATACGCGTACATCACGCGTCCGTTGGGAACCCCAAGAGGAAGGTGTGATGCGTACAGCGGCAAGTTTTCCCTCAGTATGAAACCAAGGTTTATCGAACCAGTAGGAGCCAAGAAGCACGTTGAAGGTTGATGGCGGCGGGATGTAGTGCGGCGCAACACCAGAGATTCCGGCGCCAACGTGGAACCTGCACAACACAACCAAAGTACTTTGCCCGAACGAAACAGTGAGGTTGTCAATCTCACCGGCTTGCTGTAACAAAGGATTAGATGTATAGTGTGGATGATGATTGTTTGCAGAAAAATAGTAGAACAGTATTACGATGGGATTGTATTTCAGTATAGAGAATTGGACCGGGGTCCACAGTTCACTAGAGGTGTCTCTCCCATAAGATAAACAGCATGTTGGGTGAACAAATTACAGTTGGGCAATTGACAAATAAAGAGGGCATGACCATGCACATACATATTATGATGAGTACATAGACCGCTATCCAGCATGCATCTATGCCTAAAAAGTCCACCTTCAGGTTATCATCCGAACCCCCTCCAGTATTAAGTTGCTAACAACAGACAATTGCATTAAGTATTGCGCGTAATGTAATCAGTAACTACATCCTCGAACATAGCACCAATGTTTTATCCCTAGTGGCAACAACACATCCATAATCTTAGAGATTTCTGTCACTTCCCCAGATTCACGGAGACATGAACCCACTATCGAGCATAAATACTCCCTCTTGGAGTTACAAGCATCTACTTGGCCAGAGCATCTACTAGTAACGAAGAGCATGCAAGATCATAAACAACACATAGACATAACTTTGATAATCAACATAACAAGTATTCTCTATTCATCGGATCCCAACAAACGCAACATATAGAATTACAGATAGATGATCTTGATCATGTTAGGCAGCTCACAAGATCCAACAATGAAGCACCATGGGGAGAAGACAACCATCTAGCTACTGCTATGGACCCATAGTCCAGGGGTAGACTACTCACACATCACTCCGGAGGCGACCATGGCGGCGTAGAGTCCTCCGGGAGATGAATCCCCTCTCCGACAGGGTGCCGGAGGCGATCTCCTGAATCCCCCGAGATGGGATTGGCGGCGGCGGCGTCTCTGGAAGGTTTTCCGTATCGTGGCTCTCGGTACTGGGGGTTTCGCGACGGAGACTTTAAGTAGGCGGAAGGGCAGGTCAAGAGGCGGCACGAGGGGCCCACACTATAGGCCGGCGCGGCCAGGGCTTGGGCCGCGCCGCCCTATAGTCTGGCCACCTCGTGGCCCCACTTCGTCTCCTCTTCGGTCTTCTGGAAGCTTCGTGGCAAAATAGGACCCTGGGCGTTGATTTCGTCCAATTCCGAGAATATTTCGTTACTAGGATTTCTGAAACCAAAAACAACTTGACAAAGAATCGGCACTTCGGCATCTTGTTAATAGGTTAGTTCCAGAAAATGCACGAATATGACATAAAGTGTGCATAAAACATGTGGATATCATCAATAATGTGGCATGGAACACAAGAAATTATCGATACGTCGGAGACGTATCACCATCTTCTAATTCTGGAACGTCATACACGTGTCTATGGCTGAACTTCTGCACCACTTTCCACGAATCACCAAACTTTGTATCCTCCAAATAGAAGCATGTTTCAGCTTGACTGGCCAATATGAATGGTGAATTCTTGAACCATAGGACAGAAGTGTTAACGCTTTTAAAATAACCATCATCTTTTATCTTGGAACCCCTGCCCGCAAGGTCGAACCAGTCGCAACGAAACAAGTACACGGACCTGTCACCGTGCTTGTTAGTCCCGTACTGCAGTTCAAGAACTTCTTGCAGAACACCATAGAACTCGGTCTCATCTGCATCACCAAAAGATCACTTAGTCGCTACGCCCAAATTTTGAGTCTTCAGGTCTTTATCCCGAGTAAGCGTGCGAAACCTCGCACCCTTTACGTTGCAACCAGCGTATACTACTACACGCCGGTCTGGCCCAGCAGCCAGAGACTTCAAATCTTCTGATGCATTGTCCAACTGTCTCACATGGTTTGCAAACCAAACCTGCAAACTCTCTCTGAACCGTCTCCTCGATGTCACGCACACCCCTACCTCCCAATTCTTGTAGGAATTCACTGAAACATAGAAAAAACACATATGAAATACATGACAATTATGTCTGCAACATTGAGAAGTAGTTATTAAAGTGAAGCTAACTACTTACTTGATATAACGTTCTACATCGTCACAGTTGTTCAGCACATACCAAACCATTTTGTCAAATTCCTTGTCAAAATGTTTCAAAATGGATTTCCCAAGACCTTTAGCTCCAACTGAAAATACTTCCATCTCGTCACGATCAGGTTTTCTCCGTATGTCTTGGTTCCTATCATCTTTGTTAAATCTTGTTTCTGTGCCATCCTTGAAAAATCTAGAGCAAAAAATCAAACACTCATCAACAATGTAGCCCTCTGCGATAGAACCTTCTGGCCTTGCTTTGTTACGGACCGTAGACTTTAGATAACCTAATCTTCTCTCAACTGGATACATCCAACCATAATGAACAGGACCTCTCAAAAGAGCCTCCTCAGGAAGATGAATAGCTAAGTGCACCATTACATCAAAAAAAGCTGGGGGGAACAGCTTCTCAAGTTTGCATAGGATCACAACAATTTCAACCTTCAATCGATTCAGCACATCAACTTTCAGGGTTTTGGCACACAGCTCCCTAAAAAATCTTCCTAGCTCTGCAATAGCCACATACATTTCCTTAGATGCAATTCCCTTGAGCCCAGCCGGCAACACTCGCTGCAGAAGTATGTGGCAATCATGCGTCTTCATACCGGTAACCTTACAACCATCAATATTCACACATCTTCCCCGGTTGCGCAATAACCATCTGGGAACCTAGTGTTTGCCAAACACCTACACAAATGTCTCTTCTGTTCCTTCGAAAGCGTCCACGGTGCAGGGGGCTTCGCATAAGTTACTGCTGCATCATCATCATCCTTCACAATTTTCTTCAACCAATACTTCTCCCAGATTTTGAATTTCTTCAAATCAATTCTAGCACTAACAGTGTCCTTATTCCTGCCCTCAAGTTCAAGTAGTGTACCAATAATATTGTCACATATGTTCTTCTCAATATGCATCACATCTAAGTTGTGAGCTAACTTAAGTTCTGGCCAGTACGGTAGATGATGTAAGCTGACTTTCAGGTGCCATGTTGGTTCACCGGGTACAGTTGCACGCTTCCGCTTTCTACTTATTGGATTTTTCCCATGTTCAAAATCCTTAACCCTTTCTACCTTCTCAGCTACCTCTTTGGGTGTGTACTTCCTTGGTGGATCTCTAGTCTCAGTTTTACCATTGAAAAGTCTGCTTCTCCTGTATGGGTGACCTTTATCAAGAAATCGCCGATGCCCAATATATCCAATTTTGTTTTTCAAAGATTCATAGCAAGGATTCTCATCGCAATGCACACACGCATGAACTCCTCTTGTGCTTCGGCCTGACATAGTGGCATATCCGGGATAATCATGAATAGACCAAAGAAACGCAACATGCAATGGGAAATATTCCTCTGTGCATGCATCAAATGTCTGCACACCACTCCATAGCTGCATCATATCTTTTATCAGTGGCTGCATAAATACATGAAAATCTTTCCACTGGGAATACTTTAGGGGATTAGTAATGCCATCATGTAATTCGATTGATCCATGCACATCCATGGTGGGAAGTTGTAAGGAATGACAAAAACAGGCCACATACTGTAAGGATTACTCATACTTCCAAAGGGACTGAAGCCGTCTGTGGCAAAACCTAGTCTTATGTTACGAGGATCTTTAGCAAACCAATGAAACTTGGCATCAAAGTGCTTCCATGCCTCACCATCAGCAGGGTGCCTCAGTACATTGGGCTCATCAACCCTCTTCTCTTTGTGCCATCTAGTATGTGTCGACATTTCCTTTTTAACAAATAGTCTCTGCAACCTTTTAATTATAGGAAAGTACCTTAACACCTTGTGAGGGATTTTCTTTTTTGCAGTAGGGTCTCTATATCTTGATAATCCACAAACATGGCAGTGCGTATCGTCCTTGTGATCTCCCCAAAATAAAGAACAATCAAACTTGCATACATGAATTGTCTCATAACCAAGCCCAACATCAGAAAGAACACTCTTAGCATCAGCATATGATTTGGGAAAGTCCACACGTGGCAAAGCTGTACGTAAAAGCTGAAGTAAGAGATCAAATCCTCTGTTTGTTATCCGGCTGTATGATTTGACATGAAGGAGCTTAATAATGAACGACAACCTAGTGAAAGTGGTGCATCCCTCATGAAGTTCTTTTTTGGCTGACTCAATTAGATTAGCATAAATATTTGGCAGGTTAGGACCTTTATTTCCAGACTTCTGCAGTTCATCGATCATACTAGATGAATCATCAACATAACAATCACCATTGTCTTCCTCTTCATCATTGTCACTATCATACGCACCATCATCGTTTCTATCCCGCCCTTCGTCATCACTAAAACCTTCTCCATGTCTAGTCCATCTTGTATACGTCATGGACATACCTGAACAATTGCAGTGATTCTCGACTGTTTTTATATCCTGACGTATCAGATTTAGGCAGTCCTTGCAAGGGCACAAGATTGGTTCATCTGTATTGTCCAAGTGTTCTCGCGCAAACTTGATGAAATCCCTAACACCTGCCATGTACTTTGTTGTGAACTTCTGGGTGCCATCAGTTATCCAACTTCGATCCATTGCCTACAATTCAGTTAAGAATATGCCAACGTTCTTCAGAACAGATCTTGACAACTGATTAAAAAATCTAGACCTAGCGAACAATCAGGAGAACTCACCGATGATGCGTCTTGCCGCCTCCACAATGGAGCCTTCACGGATTTCTTCTCACCTCGACGAGAACCCTAGTCGATTCGACTGTTAGCAAGATCACCTAGATAGGCCGTGTCTGCTAGCGGCGCGACTTAAAAGAGGCACCCGCGGCCGACATAAATATTAATAAGGAAATTAGTATGTCGTAACATCTACATCACACCATTGAAATAAATATGTAGAATAGACTAGTTACGGATCCAGATCAAAACTCCATATCTACCTTAGCGGTAACACTCCGCGTCGGTCACGTCAAAGCCCTGGTTCGATTCTTCCAAAACACAATTTTTACTTAATTAAATATATTCCTGACAAGTGGGTCACGCATGATATATAAAACTAATAACATTTAATAAAGTAACTTAGTATTATTTACCTGCTATGTGGGTCCGTTGTATATGCAAATCACGGTTTACATACACCACGAATCTTTGATTTCGTCACCTATTAACAGACACGATGGAAGCCCTTCCCGGTTGGGTAATGGGTGACGATTTTTTGTTGACGAAAAATCATACCGTCAAGCATTACCTTAAATGCATGATGGAAGATGAATTCGTCACCTATAAGGACACATCCATGACGGTATGCATTTTTGTCACCAGGGTTTTCGTCAACAAATATCCCATTTCTTGTAGTGTCGACGTGGCACCACCGGCGCTTCAACCATGGCTACCCTCCTGAACGCCTTCCCTGCGGTGCCTTCGGCGCAGTCCCTGACATGATTGCCTCCATCGACTGTAGCTCAGCTACTCATGTTGTTGTCCATGCAGACAGAACGGCGATGGGTCGAAGAGCTGTGGGACGAGAGGAATCCGACGAAGAGGCTATCATGTCTGTTCCTTGGTTGCCCTGGTGGTGTCGCATTGCTGCTTGATGGCCATCTCGTCGCGCCGTTGCTGGGATTTCATTAGCATGAGAAACAGAATCAACGATTTGGAACTACACTTTTTTAGTGGTCGAACTGCTTTGAGTTTCGGAATGCCAAGTGTCGCAAGCGGGAGATGGTTCACCATCAGGACTGCACGACCTAGGTCATATAGGATTATTTTCCGTAAAACAAAGGTTGGGGAGGGAGGGGAGTCATTTTTAGTTTTCAAAATGTGAAACAAGGTGATACCTTTTCCATTCCAAATGAATTTAAGTTCCAAACTTGTCCTAGTTAAAATTTTGCTATGTTTGGAAGGATTTATAAAAAAATGTGTCAACGTCTATGATGGTAGACCTATATAGTATGAAAATATATTGCACGATCATTCTAATAAAACTAAGTTGGTGTTATATAAGTTGATACACTTCTATGTAGACTTGGTCAAACCTAAAGTAGTTCGACTATTTTGAAACAGAAGAATTATGCATGTTGTGCCTCATTGTCTACGGTTTTATCGATCTCGAAACAACGGGTTTTTTCATACTCCCTCCACATCTGTCTATTAGGTCATGACTAATTTTTGTGGCATATATTTCATATTTTGTTGACTAAATCAATGATCATTGTTTTTTTTTTCTAAAGTACTTGGAGGCCATCTAGGTTATTTTAGTCCTTAGCTTAGATTCGGTGTAAGCCGGAGTTTTTTTCTTTTGCTTTTATTATTGCGTGAGCAGAGTTTTAAACTAGAAACCTCTTGACTATGGTACTTTTATAGAATTGATGGACTAGATAATCCAACCAATGGTCCAAACTAATGGACTACGCAATGTACACCTAATTATATTTCAACAATGGACACAATAATTAAATGGGAGAGTACAATAAATGCGCACCTATCCTCCCCTCACACGTACACAAACCAGAGAGTGTGGATCGAGTGGATGATAAAAAGGCCACAGGGCCCCAAGGCAAGATCAGAAGCATCAACCACTTGACAGCAGCAGTGGTCGGAGTAGAGGTAGCTAAGGAAGCACTATGCCAAGCTGAGTCTCTACTCAACGTGGCGCCTGAGGTCGGCCTCCGGCCTCGAGCTGCTAGCGACATACGCACGGATCTCGAGGTGGGGCTGGTGGCCATGGCCGGCGCCGGTTGCGGCGACGGCGGTGACTGGCCCTTCTCCGCCGCCGAAGCATATGCCGACTCCTCGGCGCTGCTCGCCGAGCTCGGATGGGCGGCCGGTTTCATGGACGACGACGGCTGCGCCGGGGAGCTGCTGCCGCCCCTGGATCTGCCTCCAGCGACGCCCGCCGGGTCAGTTGACGGGGCGGTCGCGTCGTCGACCTCCACCGATGACGGTGCAACGCCGGAGGCTGCCGACGCCGACGGGAAGCCGGCCGCCACGACAGAGGCAGCGTAAGTAAAGCTGATGTAGCCTAATTTGCCGATGGAGCGTGCTTGCTCGATCGTAGCCTCGCCATGTTTTTATTCAGCGATCAGTGATTCAATTCTCTTCCCCGCGACTGCAAAACCTCAAATCATCATCCATGTTTGCAAAACAATTTACAGAAAAAAAACCCACCCATAGTTCAACTTCCTTATCCTTCAGATCTTTCTCGGATCTTCTTCTTTTGTTCTATAATCTGGATTTCATATTCGTCTGCATACTCGTACATACGTTAACACTATACGGCGTTGCTTTCAAGGGTAGTCCGGTAAATTTGACATTGAGACCTGAGAGAGTGTGGTGTGCTGTGTGGTTAGTTAAGATGGAACGTTGCCCCGGGATTTGCGTGCTAATCATCACGCGGTTTCTTCCTCCCATTTCTCTCTCATTTTTTAAGTCTAGCGATATGATTGTTTGGACGTATGCTACTATATGCATGGCCACCACTTGTAGAGTGTTATCTTTTGGAGGTTGATCAATCTAGCTAGTACAAAAAAAGTGATTTCTTGCTTCTGCCATTAATCTAGTCTTCCACCTAACGTGAGCTAGTAGCTCCACATGTTACCTCTCGTTTCATTTCGCTAATAACGATAGGTATGCGTGCATGGATGGACGGTTGCAGGAGCAAGCCGGCGCCGGGGAAGACGACCAAGGGGCAGAAGCGGGCGCGGCAGCCGCGGTTCGCCTTCATGACCAAGACGGAGATCGACCACCTCGAGGATGGATACCGCTGGAGGAAGTACGGACAGAAGGCCGTCAAGAACAGCCCTTTCCCAAGGTATCATCGATCAATTGTTGCTTCATATATGAGAGATCTATCTGACTATCTCCTCTACTGCGTATTTACTCTATTCTTCTTAAGCTGATCGGCATAGCTCTTGGTTCCCTACAAATTAAAATTCCATCTCCATATGCTAACTGGCAGATGATGTAAGATGATGTAAATTATTTTTTGCGAACACGCAAAAGCTTTGCGTGTCATTGCATTAGAAGAAAAAGAAGCGGACTACAGCGGTTCCGGCATTCTAGAGGGAATGCGGGTACAAGGCGTGCTAGAATGGTAGGGCGACCATGAGCATGCCAAGAGAGTACAACGCCCAAAAAAAAAAGAGTGTAGAGCCCTATCTCAGATGATGTAAATTATGGAAGGCAATTCAGAGTATTTATAGGATATCTAGATTGTTGAGAGTGAAACCGTATACCGTAGGGCATATGTAGAAGTAGTGAGCATGCAGTAGCTAGGGACTAGGGTGGCGGGTGCAATACTACATGAATTTGGTTATGCACTGAATTGTCATTTAATTGAATAAAAGGTACGTAGTGAAGTAGAACTGTCTATAGTCTTCTGCAGTAGTATCGTCATTTCATAATGTAGACATTGTGGTACTTCATGAATTTTGTGCTTGCAGACAGTACTACTAGCAAGCTTGCGTCCTTAGAATTAGCTAGTGCACCGCAACAAAGAGATACATCGAATCCTATGAAGTTGTCCGTCGTATCCCGCTAATTCGCTATGCGCAAGTAATGAGTGCATACAGTACTGGTACTTTGTATGTATGGCACTAGTCAGAGCTGTCATTTTAGAGGAGCCATTCGCATTTTTAAATATGTTTCCAGCTTACAGGAGAAATATAATGTACGTACTAGCTAAATTGGCTATAACTCCCCCCCGAAAGCTTAAGATCACAGGCACATAATCCATTTCATGATGGTTCTCATTTCATGAAATTGATCTCTTACGCAGGAGCTACTATCGGTGCACCAACAGCAAATGCACGGTGAAGAAGCGCGTAGAGCGCTCCTCCGATGACCCCTCCATTGTCATCACCACCTACGAGGGCCAGCACTGCCACCACACCGTCACCTTCCCCCGTGGCGCCAGCGCCGCTACCCTCGCCGGCCAGATTGCCTTCTCGGCGCACCACCACCTCTTGTACAACGACTTACCACCACTTCACTCTTCGACCGCTCAAAACCCCCTCTTCTGCAGGCCGGTGCTATCGTCGATGCTGATGCCGCAGCACTGCAACCGACAGGAGCTGCAAGTTGCGAGCTACTCGACGCAGCCGTCCTCGATCATGTCGTTGCCAACAAGTGTTCCCGCCGTCGACAAGGGGCTTCTTGATGACATGGTGCCACCGGCAATGAGGCACGGGTAGATCGATGGCGTCGATGGCCGCTAGCTAGCTTGATTAATTCTTAGCTAGTTAATTAATTGGAAGATGGATGGTTCAACGATTTAATTGGCCCGGGAGGAGATAGGATATTTTATATGTTGGTAAATAGGTATATATCAGAGTGTGTTTATGAATGTAGCGATTGTACAATGGTGAAGAAGAGAAATCTTCCCTTAGCCCTCAATATTACCTATAGAGAAGACAATAAATATATGTTGTATTACCTCGTACTACTATGGCTAATACTAATAATTGTGTATTAATTAAGTTTTAATGAAAACCTGTGTTACATAAGGAAGGGCTAAATGGCATTCTCTTCATTTCTAAGAAGGTAAGTGAAGACAATCTCTTCAATTTATTCTCTCTCCTCCAACTATTTCAACGTGAAAACTCTAAAAAAAAGATGTACATGTTGAACATGTTCCTACAAGTTACCACAAGTCCATTTATTTTCTCTGTCCGATTTTGATTTCAGAGGATCTAGGGGTGTAAACACTTAGGTACCATACATTTGTCATTTTCCCTCAAACTCGGAGCGGATTGGATAATGATTTGTTGCGAATTATAACGGACCATGAATTCGAATCTGAAACAGGACGAACTCTGGAAACATAAATAGTCAGATATATACTTTCATAGAGAGCTAATTATATTTCTACACAACTTGAGAGAGAGTTAACCTTTCAGCCTTGTACGAGTCAATTAGTTAAGAAAGTTGAGATATGATTTAGGCTAATATCATCCTGCCGGTGGTAAAATCAAGAGCTAAACATGCTCAATGGAACATTCAGATTATTTGATTGGAAATTTTCGAATTATCCTAATTAACTTTGGATAATCTATATATGCATGCCATTTCATATATCGTATCCTTCACCCTACCTTGGGTGCCACTTTGGAATAAGATATCCACATTCGCTTGATTCTTTAAAACATATATGGATACCTTAAAACGGATTTAGAGCCGGATTTAGTGCGAAAATTATCTTCTCTATTTATGGAGGAAATATCTAGAATCGACTAGTGAGGATTTAACTGTCAAGATATGTCTAGCTGCGCTCCCAAATCAACAGATCTCGGCTGGAAAACCCATAGAAGACTCGTAAATGGCTCCTCTAGAAATCTAGAACCACGTGGTTGCCTATGGAGTGGTTGTACAACTCATACATGCTCACTCCGCCGCCGACATGGGCTTCTCAACACTCGCGGTAGCGGGTTGGGGAACATTTGGCCCATCCCTAGATTTTCCCATAATCGAAACTCGCTCGCTAAGTCACCGCGCCATGATCAGAGTTCACCAAAGCCACACCGGAGCACCTCTCGGTACTCATCCTCAGATCCATCTAGCGGCTTAGCTTTGACTTGAACAATGTGTCCCTCTCAATTCTGGCTGAACCCGACTTACAGGACCGGTGGCTAACGTGTCCGGGTCAATTGTAATGAAGACGAGTGATCTCCAAAATTGTTCAAGCACTTGGCACTTGGCAGGCGCCTTAGTGATTCAGCTCTCTCTTTTCCCTCTTGTACATAGTCCTCGTACTTTTTCGGACAACTTTTATTTCTCCCCTGAATGAAATGAAATCAGCGGTTTTTGGTCCAAAACAAAGCCAAGAAACCATCCATCTATTTGGCTGGGCTCCAACATTAGGCCTGTCGGCTATGCCATTACAACCAATGGGCCATTCTTTGTCGGTCCGGTCCAGAGTCCAGTCCAGACAAGAACCGGGTGTCCTCTCTTCCCGGCGACAACAACGCGCCGCACGCCGCACTCCCGTTCCGCGCCACCGCCGTCAAACCCGCCGCCTCTCAAGCTATCCCCGACTCCAACCACCGCGCCGGCGACATGCCGCCCAAAGGTTGGTCCTTCCCCTCTCCCTCCCTCCTTCATCCCGAACGGCAAACTTGCCTCGCTACGCCTGACGCCGACGCGATTGATTGGCTGCAGAGCTGCCCGGATTCTACTACGACCCGGACAAGAACCGCTACTTCCCCATCAAGGGCCCCATCCCCGGCGCCGCCACCCGCCGTCCTCGGCCCCCGCCGCCGCCCGCTGAGCCCTTGCCTCCTCCGACGGCATGCAGGAGGAAGAGGGCAAGGCAATCCGAGCTGCTCCATGCCAGGGAGATGTACGGCGGCGGTGTGATGCTCTCCAAGAACAGCAGGTCGACCTTCAAGCACCACTGCCAGTACGCGCAGGCATCGGAGCCAATGGTGCTGACCCGGGCTTCTCTTTCGCTGCAGCTTTCCCTTTGTTTCGTGCAATGTTCGCTGACATTGTACCACCGCTCGGCAGGCTTGGAAGTACCAGGGTACGGCATTAGTGGCTGATAGGGCACTCGAGGAATTGCGCACCATGGTTCAGACGCCGAGCGGGCTCTGCGACTCCAAGATATTAGTGACGGGAAGCATGAATGGTTCAATCAGGTGAGGTTCTCGATCGGTAGTGCTCATGTTTTGTTTTGAGTAGGGGAAAAGCTCTAGAATTTAACAATCTTTTGTCCAAATTATAAATGAAGCATTAGTTGAGGCTATCGTGAATTCCTGATGCCATACTATTACCAAGAGCACAGTTTCTTTATCCTTTTTTATTAAGAGATAGAATACATGCTTGTTCTTATGTGTTGATAATCAGTTATTCTGTATACAAGTATTAGCTCATGGCCATACTGGTGTTTCGCCTCCCATGACTATTTTTTCTGAAATTATTTCGCAGATTATATGGATTAGGGAGCGCTCTAGCGAACTATGAGGACGAGATGGAGTTTTCACCTCAGCCTGCTTGGACTCCCTTGGGAAAGGAGAAAGCAGCAGCGAATTCTGCACTTGCAAATATCTGGTCACTTGAAACAGCATTCTTAAACTTGGCATCCAGTATAACTTGCATAAAAAGGCTTGGACGCAACTTCCATGATGCAGCCAGCACCAACTCATCAGTTCAGCGAGCATTGTATCCTGAAATTGTTGCTTCTATTATGCATATATATATATTGTTGTTACATTGTTACAAGCATTTCAAATTTTGTATTTTATATTTTGTACTATTACAGTATTACCTGGTAATTTTACATGAGCTTGGGTTACTTGACATCGTAAAACATGGTGACTACTCTTGGATCCGGAGGATCCGGCGGTTCTGTTTATGTTATGGACACTTCTGGTGCTATTGACTTCCCAGCAGTCTCACTGAATGCCGATGGAAGACTTGAACGAGTAGCATCATTTGATCGTACAGTGTGGACTGCTGATTGTAATTTGGATGGCACTCAAGTAGTTCTAGGTACGTTGGCTGAGATTGGACTTCAATTTAGGCCACACTCAAAGTTCCACTAGTACATAAAACAATGAATTTCTTTTTTCCTTTTTACCTTTTCTGCAGTACATTTATGCTCGATAACAGTAACAATGATGCGATCAGATACTTGGGAATATTTCTATCTCTCTAATGCATTGACATGTCAAGATTATTATAAGTATGCATACATGTAAACCGATTAAAATCTTGCTTGTTAAGTTGGTCTCCCGATAGCATGTTACATTAGTTGAGGAATTCTTGTAGTTGCCATCACAACTTAATTTTCCTAAAACTGTAGCAGCTTGCAAGAACTTTTTCAAGGAAAGTGGACGATACTTTTTTGCTTGGATTTGGGAAGTGGCTGTGGAGGAACTTCTGTATTAATTAAGCTTTACTTGCTCACCTTATTTGTAGGCACAAACAATGGTGCTGCTTTGCTTAATTTGGAGACAGGAGCATTATCATGGTTGCATCGCTGTAAAAGTGACATTCTTTCCCTGCAATTTGTGCACTCGGTAAAATTTATTTTAGATGTTATATATTCCCTTTCCACTTTTTAGTTTTCATATGTCCAATGGTCTGTTAGGTCCACCGTCAGGAGAGTTACCAAAATATTTTGCTAGCTATTTGGTCCATGTTTACCCAAGATTCTTGAAATAAAAATTCAATCAGCTGCCAGTTTGTCTTGTGTGCATAACTGAGCAGGTACCTCAGGCCTGTACTTGGCAGCATGTACTATCTGCGGGTATTGTTGGTTCTGTGTGTTTTATGAGTTCTTGAGCTGCTTGCTGAAGTTTGACCGTTCATCTGTATTTTGGTGGCTAAATGGTTGCTGTTGCTACCATAGAGTAGTAAACTCATCCAACTAATGAGTTACCACTTAGTGTGTACTGTCTCTATGATGCCCATGTAATTCTGCTGATCTGCTCACTTTGTTTAGGGAAATGTTGTCCTATGCGGCCTACGGAATGGAAGCATAGTCCCCATCGATGTGCGGCAAAGGCAGAATAGTCTATCTAGCAGTCTAACTTCACCTATCACTACAGGGACGACAGTTCCCATGCTGTCTGCAAGACATAACGCCAGAGGGAGAAACCAGGTACATGCTACTGGAGCACACAACCTGTGTTAATGTAGTCATCAGAAGTAAATCATCACTGGACTTTGTTCACCATCTTTGGTACTGTTTAAGATTTAATTTAGTTACTTTGATCACTAGATTAAAGTGATATTTGGAATGACTAAGCTCATCAAGTATATAACTTATGATTGCTGTTTGCAGTCTGATAAGGCTAAATCTTCAAGGGTTATTCGTATGTCTTCAGCCGTTTGCAGGTAAAGAGTATATTGTTTTTGCCTCGCTGACAGTCTAGTTTGGACATGACCAAGTATCCTAGTGCTAAAATAGATTTTCTTACGCAGCCTGGTTGCTCTGTCGTCAGATGAACACTACTTCTTAGGGAGCTCCATGGATGGATTGGTAAGGGTATTCTTAATTATTTTAACATCATTGGTGATTGTATAAGATGTGCTCAAACTGTCACAGGATAGATTTGCTGCGAAATAAATATTGTATCTTACAACTCGGTGTAGTTTAACAAGATGTTAACTAATAGAAATGAATGAGACAGAAGGTACTAGCACCACCAACACATTAAGAAGACACCAAGAATACAAGATGCACCGGTTTATTTACCCTGCGAAATAAATCAATGGGATTTTATCCTCTCCAAGGGCTCCCACCACTGAACTTACGCGCGTTGAGTCAGATGTTAACTAATAAATTGCTAAAGTTTAATGTTTGGCCACTTTTCCATTGTAGTATGCCAGAATCAGAACTTCAACTTGTACACTTCTGTTGTGAAATAAATATGTTTCATGCATCTTTATATAATATATTTGCAGCATATTGAGTTAACATTTTATTATATGCAACAAAATGATACAATTTCATTTTGGGGGTCAGACAAATTAGATTATTGAAAATAATTATGAATTATGTATTACCTGAAATAATTACCTATGACCCGGTTATGGTAACAAACATTTCATGCAACAGCTAGCTTAACTATTGTGTTTTGTGTTGTATAGATCAAGTTATTTGATCTCCGTCTCATTCAGAAGGGGGCTATACAGTCTTACGCGGGGCATGTAAATTCACACACTCATTTACCACTTGTTGTTGATCCATCTGAAACCCTACTCATGTCAGGTAAATGTATTCTTAGCTCTAGACATCTCCGTGGATATTTTTGTCATATACTGCTGTGAAGATTGTCTTTTGAGGTTACCCACTGAAATCGGAACTAGTTTTTTCAATTGACAAGAACTTCAAAATGTATTTTCACCTGAGTTCCTCACTCTGATAGGGCATTCTGAGAGCATTGGACTTAACTTTGATAAATGCTTGTCCATGCAGCATGCGAGTAAGCAGCTGTATCGGTTTTAAAAAGACCCAATGCATATTCTTATAAATGAGCATGGCAATGACATTACTGGTATTAAATTTTTTCTCAACAAATCCTTATTCATGGTCAGGTGGAGAGGACTGTACTGTTCGCATTTGGAGCATCAAGACAGGCGAGCAAATATTCGCACATAGTGTGCCTGACAGTCTTTTCACAGCACTTTGCTGGCCAGAAAGCGGCCATGGTTTGAATGGTTTCTCTTCACTGTTTGATTTAAACCATAGTTGGGGGGCTTGGATGGGATCGCGTGCTGGGTTGTTCTACATGCATGGCACTTAAACTGGTTGTGCACCAATACATACTTGGAGTGGATAGAGGAAACCGCTGGCTGTTTCTAGAAGACGCACGAAGGTGCTTGATCTTTGTCGCCGCATAAGTCCCAGAAATTTGTGCTCCCCATGCTGTCAATGCAGAGCTCTTAGATGGCGCATTTGAAGTTATGTGATGAACACCTCTGAGAGCAAGTGTTAGCTATGTGAGACCTGCTACTAATAGAGTAATAGTGATGATAATCATGTTGTTTCTCTTAGTAGTAGTTAGATCAACTGTCTAGCTAGGTAAAAGAGTTTCCTTAGGTAAGCAGACCATATTGTACAATATGTATCATATGCTTTTTTAGCATGGGAGTTAGCGAGCAATGTGTTCTCTGCATGTTTCCTGACAAGCCAACACACTTATGAAATTTCATGCCATGTATGTTCCATCTGTGAGTGAGAAATATAAGCATCAGCGGACTTTGTGAATTTTGCACAATTAACATGTTTCTGAACTTCTTTTGACTTGCAAAATCAGCAAGCATTGCTTTAGAGCTATTGCTACACGTTTCCAGATTTTTCTTCATACAAAACTGCGGCAACATATATTCAGCTGTGCCTTTTTGCTACTAGTTACACCCAAGCATGCTCAGGGTACGTTGCTTCATACTAGTGTAGTCTTTAGTCACAGAACTTCATCTCTCAAATTGCAGTTACATGTTCAAGTTAATATCTGTTCAATGATACAAAACTAACCAGTTTCTCGAATTATCAACAGACAAAGTTCCCCTCTTCGCGGTTTGTTGTTAGCTCCATTCTTTCCCACTTGGTTCGTAGTGTGATGAACAGGAGAACGGCGTTCTGGCTAAGGAGACCGCATATCTGGCCCATCCATAGCCCCTGGAACAGGTAATTTGCACATGATCAGTGAGGAAAACAGCAGTTTGTAGTATTAGTTTGAGCAGAACAAACATGTCTGTTTGTACCTTAGTATGAAAGCCAAGCTTGAATCCAAGGAGGAGAGACAGGGGCAAGCCAATTATGTAGAAGGCTACCAAGTTGGTCCACGCTACCAGGTGCTGCCAACCACAGCCTCTTGAAACCCCTACAAATTATGATTGCAGGTTACCGCAAAATGGCCTTCACTTGGAACAAGGTTGAAACATTTTTGAGACATCCCTAAACTAACCTGACAAGATTCCCTGTGTGGAATCGAGCACCACTGTCCCGATTAGCAATGGAGTCATCGACGCGAATGCGCTAATCACTGTCTCACTATTACTGAACAGACCTGCCCACAAATTATGGCCAAGGCCTAGGAGCAGAAGAAATGTCACTCCCAGCAGTATGGAGAGCATGAGCGTCACCTTGACCGCCTTCTTTGCCTTGTCAGTGTTACCAGCTCCCAGCTCATTCGACACCCTTGTGCTGTTGAAATAAGACCAGACTTCTGAGTCAGCATTGTCAACTGACTCACATAGGCTAAATGGCATGACTGTCATTAATAATCATAATGTTACCTTATAGCAGCAGCAAACCCATAGGTGATCATGTATGATATTGATTCAGTATTTACACTGTCAGGTTGCATCATACTGAAGTTAGCATTTGAAACACATAGAAACATGAACTTCACTTATCAAATATGAAGGGGGGGGGGGGGCGAAGATAGTTACCACATGGCAATGATAGAAGTGCTCATCTGAGAATCTGGCATCAGTCCAGCAAGTAACACCAGTATCTCAAAAGACCAGTACTCAAAGCTGCCATTTGTAGGTAACCATGGCATTCTCAGTATGGGGATATAATAGGAGGTAATCAATGAATGCATTTACTTCATCATTTGTGTACTAACCACACCATCACTGCAGAGGGAACAGCTAATTTGAGCCCTGGCAGGACATACTGAAATGCCTCTGCTGAAAATCCCCCCCAGGTGCGCTTGAATCTCTTCGAAAAAATTATGTAGGTTGCGAGCATGACACAAGACAGCCACAGCGACACCGAAGTCGTCATGGCGGGGCCTGCGAAGCCGAGCCCCAGGTAGTGCACGGAGGCGTGAGTGATCCCGACATGGAACACCAGCGGCAGGAGCGAGAATGCCACCAGTGGCATCACCACAGACTGTGTCTGCAGGAACCTGAGGATGCACTGGATGAACCCGTAGGCGAACTGTGCCGGGATTGTGTACCGCAGGAACACCGCTGCCATTCTCGAGACCTCAGGGTCTTGGTGCAGGAAGATGAGGAGTGGTTCGGTGTAGAGCCACAGGAGCGAGACTAGGACTGAGGAGAGTGCCGAGGTGATGATGGATGCTTGGAGGTACACACCCAGCATGTGGTACACCTTTGCGCCATAGCCTTGGCCACAAAGCGTCTCTAGAGACCCACTTAGTCCAGTCTGCACGGCAACAAGGTAACCAAAATCCATTAATCAGTATGCAGAGTTCCTCTTGATTTCTGTATTAAAATTTGCATTGCAACCAAGCTTTATATAGGAAGCTAAAGGCCATGAAAAATTTGAATTTGTTAATAGAAACAAGCAAACTCGTGTGCCATGACTTAGTCATATCGATTACTAGTAATAATAACAAATTCACAAAAATCACGGCTCAAACAAGTTACAGGGGAAACACTAGACACCGGACTACCATAGTGTGTATTGACTCTGCAGTTTGACCCATGGTTCATTTCTGGTATACTCTAGTCTGGCATGCCATCAGTATGCAGGTTACGTGCACATCTTTCTACAAAGACGATAAAGAGGCAATTTAAAACAATGGCCCCAACACGGCAAACGCTTCCATATTATAGCAAATATATCAAAGAGCTGGCTCTACACTTAACAGCCAATACCTACCTTCGCTACCACAACAAATAACTACTGGTATAACCATGACATTAGGAGTTGACTACACAAGATACAGTTTCATTGTAAGACAATGGATCGTAGCTGCTGTACTGGATGACATTGACGCAGAAATTACATAGGATGGCATTGCTTTCATCTGAAGAGAGAAAGGATAATCGTGCGTAGGAATTCCTGTTGAAGTTGTATTTTGAGTTTTTACTTGCATCCATTATAACATTAGCAAGTAGGTAAGGTTGTAGCAAGGTACACATTTAGGTGCTCACGTAGAAGGATCTGGTCCAAGTCATCTGTACGTCAACAAACGAAAAGTAGTACTCTTTGAAATTTCTTCTCCAAAACTAAAAATATATCAAGTTGGAACTTCTTCATATTGCCTTTTGACTGCAAAAATGGTAACCTTGACACGGTAATAATATCAGGATTTCAGCGGTAGGTGAACACTGCTTTGTTTTGAGCTTGAGGTGAACATTGCTGGATGGTTTTATCCATGGTGTAAAACTTATGTTTTGTTTGACCAAAAGTTTAAGGTCAGAATGCTGAGGAAATATTTTCAGGAGTGAACGCTTTCCACTGTATTAGCACACCATCCAGGTCACACTGTCCCGGTGTCACCTCTGTGATCATGAATAATGCTATACATGCTAGACTCATTGTTCCTTTTCTATGTTTTGTTCTTACAATATGATATGCATACCATCCAGGAGTACTATTTCTTAACATGCTTGGTACTGCTACGCATTCCAGGTTTAAGAAAGCATATTGACAAGCTAGCCCCATGACCCCTCTTATACCAAAACGTGTGAAAAGCGCCTAAGAAACCTGTGAATCCAAGATTGAGAAGCCATTGCCCCTTTCATCTAATTTTTTTTTTGAGAAGCCATTCGCGCCATTTACTCCGTAATTAGGATATTATGCAAACTTAGATAACTACAAATTTTCTCAAGTGACATATGTCTAATATTTAGTGTTTGGCCAGAGATGTTGTGACTACTATGATGGATCATCTCTGTGTAACTCTGGTAAGTGTGTGGCACGAGCAGCTTAATAGAGCCACTAATTGGCAGTTTGGCACCCAAGAAAAAATGAAAATGGTGATAATTAAGATGGCCAAACTTGAGCTATAATTTGCTGGCATGGTCCTCCCATCATTTTTATGCGCGGTTTGCATTTTTAGCATTGGGAAACGTTTGCATATTTTCTCGGGCACCCAATAGTTTCAGTTTCTCCACCTTTGGATGCATACAGTACAGGGGGGAGAAATTAACTATAGGGAATACGGCCAAAGAGACAGCGCGTCGTCATGGCTGCTACGATGGAGCAAGCAAGTAGATGGAAAAAGACGAGATGCAGATTATACTTATAAAATAGATAAATACCATGAGTGCGATGCCGGTGACGGTTCCCCACGAGTTGCCGAGCGTTGCGCCGGCGAGCTCGAGGTCGCCGATGCGGCCGGCGTACATGACGGAGACGAGCGGGATGGCGTAGAAGGCCATGCTTGTGGCCACCATCGGCGCCGCGAACGCCACCTGCCCCGCCGCCTCCTCCGCGTCCCACACGCCGCGGCGCCACCACCTCATACTACCTGCTGCCGCATCCTCTCCTTCGCCATTAATCTTGATCTTCCCGTCCAGCAACGGAGCAGCTGCCCCCTTCTCGCCCATCCTCTCTGGCTTGTGCTTGTGTGCTTTGTGATCTGCGTGGAGCAAGCAGCAAGTGCAGGGAGGACTGGGCAGCACACGTTGGTGCTGTTATATAAAAAGGCAGGGGCGATGCGACACGAAGGAGTCCAGCGACTTTTTGAGTAAAGTACTCCTGGATACCGTGGATGTTGTAATGTTTGTCTCATAACATAAGCCGTTTTAGAGCATCTCTAGTGGATGGTGTAAAATTAGACGTGTATATCTCCATATACACATCCATATACACCTTGCTATATTTTACGCCTCCTAATTTTTCAGTGGAACGTGTATAGTAGGACGTGTATATTCTCCATCCTATATTTTACTACTCCCTCCGATCCATATTAATTGACTTCAATATGGATGCATCTACCAATTTTTTGTAACTACCAATTTACAAATTGGAACGTGAACGATTGGAGTAGTATTTTTGTAACTACCAATTTACAAATTGGACTTGCTCTTCAACATATGTACTACAAACAGATCCTTAATTCTTACAAATAAGTCCCTGATCGAAAATAAACAAAAGCAATTAGACCCCCGATCGTTCACGTTCCAGCTAGCTAGCTCTATCTATAATTCTCCATTCGCGTCGCCAGCCTGCAGGCGGACGCGGAAGCGGCCGGCGGCCAGCAGCGACCTGCGGGAGGGCGGCGGCGGACGTGGAGGCCTGCATGAGGGCGACCTGCCGTGTCCGGCGCGGACGCGGAGGCGGCCGACGGCGCGATACCTACACGAGGGCGGCGACGGCCAGCAGCGGCGGCCGGGAGATGCCGATTCCGGTGGGCGGCGGTCTATTCCGGCAACCTTCTGATGGGCTCCGGACGGGGGCGGGAGCGAGCAGTTGCACGCCCACGAGCGTGGCCAGGATGTGTTTATTTGCACGTCCAGTAGCGTCGTGGATGGACGTGGATGGTTCCCACGGCCAGATACACGTTCCGCTGGAGAGCAATTTTAGGCCTCAAACGTGTATATTTGCTTTACACGGCCGGATACACCATCCACTAGAGATGCTCTTAGCAAACTAGAATACTACCTCCGATTTAAGGAATAAAGCGCCCTTGTTTTACGTGCTTTTCGTTTGACTAAGAATTATTTTAAATATATAAATATTGTTTGTATGAAATTAACATCATTAGAAAGTGTTTTTCAATACGAATCCAACGATACTAATTACATATAATATAACCAAAATTTTGTTGCCTAATTTTTATGGTCAAAGTTCGCCTTGAAATACGCGTGCGCCTTATTCCTTGGGACGGAGGTAGTAGTTTGCTATGTGAAAAGGAGATAGTACACCATAGTCACAAAACCATGATTACGGTAACACGATTTGAAATCCCAACTTGGAGGTTGAAATCGACTATTAGCAAAGTTCAAACCTTGAGGCGCTTAGCGGTAGTTTACCTTTCCTTTTTGCGAAAATTCCGCCGAGCTATAAATAATCAGTAAAATTAGTATAAAATCTTAAGTCATAAAATTACAAATAGGTATTTGGATCACCTAGCGACGAATACAAACACCGGAACCAGGTAAATGTTGTCGTTGTAGAGCTTGTTGTACTACACAGATGGAAAATCGTCATGGTAAGGTCTCAAAGCACCAACACACCAGAGCAGCCACCATCGCCAATGGTGATAGCCATAGATCGAAAGAGACTGAGTTGAATCTACACAAGCTGACCAGATCTCGAGGAGCGAGGATAGATCGGAGATTACCTTATTCTAACTTCAAGATGTAGCCGCCGCTTCACCGTCATGAAGAAGACACTAGAAAAAAAAGCCTAAACAAAGAAGAGAAAGCCCCCACCGCCAAAGGCACGTGGTCCGTCACGTCTCCAAGGCCCTAAGGCCACCGGAGATGGGACGGACCGCCGGTGTCACCGGCAAGGGGGAGGGAACCCTAGAGCAGGGTAACAGTCTGTATGGTCACACTTGTAGGTTTAAAACATTGTCCTCTAATAGTAGTGAGCTCATTAGTTAGTGCGCTGACTAGAATGGGTTTCTTGCGTGTACTGGTTCTTGTCAAAAGAGAGACCCAAACTTGGAGTTGACTTACAAATGGTGTTACTCCCTCCATACCGGATTATAGGGCATTTACGTTTTTCGAGAAAATTTTTGAACTAACAATTTAGTCAATAAAATATAAAATATATATTACAAAAATTATACCATTGGAAACTTCTTTTAAATATGAATTCAATGATATAATTTTTGTAGCATATATCTTATATTTTGTTGATCAAATTTGTAGTCAATTTTTTTCTCTCGAAATGCGTAATTGCCCTGTAAAACGGCATGGAGGTAGTACCAAGTCTGTCCGCTCGTACATTCAAGTTAAATGAATGATCATATCCTTCCTTGTCTCGCCTACAACTAGTACAACATCCCCACCTCTGCAGCCGCCTTGATTTTTTTTCCTTTCAACATGGCCATCGATTCTTTATTCACATCGCCTTTTTCAGTTCAGGGCCATCGGTTTGTTTATGCATTCGGCAGTACCTATACAACTTGTTAAAATCTAGTCCAGATGCATATACAAACATGTTAAATCAATTTGTTTAATGGCTGGGCAATGAACTGAGTCCTTGAGAGTTTCCTGACTACAGTGTGTGGACTGACCGGTTCATGTTCTTGGCGGCGACCTTGTCAAACTCAAAGCGGACCCGTGGGACTATGGTGAAACAATATTTTTTCAAAATTTTCTTACTATTATAAGGACAAGCTGTGCGCTAGCAGCTGACCATATGGAAGAAATGTATATATGGCACGTGTGCAACCTAGAGTTGGTGAACGATCTACGTTTGCATATTTATGCGACTATTAATTATGCACTCATTCATTTAGAAATTAGAACTGCTCATCTCATGTAGATAATTTTTCTTTGTCACCAACTCTGGCCGCCAGCAGCTTCTCTCCCTTTTCTTCTATCGCTGATTTTTTTCACTTGGTTTTGCATATAGGAGTACTTTTCTGCGCACGCAGAGAGAGAAGCATCTGAAAGAGATATATATATACATTATTCCCATTTGTAATTCATTTTTTTTTATAATTGTATTACACATGTATGACTACGATTGTAGATAAATAGAAGATCATACGCGCGCTCTGGCAGCCAGCAACATGTCCTGATGCGGTTACTACTCCTTATACTCCATCGTTGAGCAAAGTCAGAAACCACTAGTAGTAACGTCGCTGAACCGTAGGTTTATAGATTTATATGGCTTTTCTATACAGTTTCTTAACTTTTAGTCACATGAGAAAATTGCCAAGTGCAGTTCAACTGAACCTTTTCACTTTTCTGCTAGAAACCAGTTGCACTTTATTTAACTGTTGTTGTAATTTTTTTGGGTGACTGAGACTTAAGAAAACAAAAATCCCAGTCGATGAGACATAGCAAATCTGAGATTTATAACTAGTCATATTCAACATAAATAGAGTTAAACTTTCGATATTATTAATTTATATATATAATAAAACAGTATTTAACTTAGTACTTAAAAATGTATGTGCCAACATGTTTTATAAATATAGTGTAATAAAAAACAGTTATATTTAGTATACCTTGAAAAATTGAGTTTCCCAGCATACATGTAGCCAAGTGTGTGGGTCATCATGCCCTCACGATGACATTCTCCTTGCTCATTTGATCATCAAAATCACATGCACTCCATATGCAAGCAGAGTAGGGTAACAGCAGGGGTTTATTGATGGAGCAGACAGTTACAGTATGATTGAATATTATATTGACCCATAGAATTGTTTCCCTATACATATCAAGCACAGCAACGAGTACCCATCACCAGAGTTACAGCTTACAGCTAATTTTTTACTTTAATTACTGCTAGAAAATAGCAGCATTGTATTATAGTGAATATTCGTGTTGTTTCTCTTCACATCACAGCTTGGAGTAATCTTGGTACTGCTCCATGAATGAGTCGTTGAACTTCTTGAAGCTCGACATGATAGCCGGCATGTCCTCCTCTGCTGGCAGGATGGTCGTCCGAAGATGGAATACCCTGCAGGTTATCCCATTAGTGCAATGTTGTTATCAGATGCATCACAAACTCTGGTCAATTCAGGGTAGTGGTTAAAAAACGACATGGAAGGCAAAAAAAAAATCATTAGGTTCAGGCTGGGGCATAGTCTCCTTTTAGGAAAAAAAAAGTGGCTGTTTCCAAATAAAATGCAGTTGGTTTTCCTGCAGTATATTATGCTAAACACAGCTCCAGTGTGACTGTTTCCATGTGTGCAAACTCTTATATGCCATTGTTTGCAACATCAAACGAATGCCACTGCTTAATTATGGGATATTAATGCACTCTTTTTTCATGCTGTAATTTGCCGAGATATCTTACAATAATAACAGTCACAAATAAAATAACCTTCCAGAAGCTTGAGATAGTGAAAAACAGAAAAGAACTTACCCTTCTTTCTGACCAAAACCTGAGCCTGGAACAGTGGATATTCCGGTGGCTTCCAGAAGCTTGAGACAGTAGAAAACATCGGGTTCTTTGCCAGCGCTTCTGGCTGTATCCATAGCTCTTTGCGGTAAGCGTATCTGGGGGAACGAGTACATAGCTCCTGCAACAACATAGCATTAGAGATAAGCTTATTTTGGTACTGTCTCTGAAAAGAAGACATGCTGGAAATATGGATGTTACCTTCTGTGAAATTGCAGACGACATTTCGGCAACTATTGAAACCATCGGTCATTATTTGAGCCCTCCTCCTTAAAGAATCAAGGATGGACTTGCTGCAACATCATTTGTTAGCATGTTAGTAATGAGTGTCCTGTTCAGTTTTTTCCTACGAAAAATGCAGACACAGAGTACAGATGTCAAGGTGGTATGTTTAACCTTTCAGTAGCAAACTTCGGGTATGAGATATCTCCAGGTTTAGGAGGACTCATCATTAGCCCCATCTGTAGATGACAGATTCAAAACTAGTGTATAACTTTGTAAAACAAAAAAAAAAGCATAACTGCAACAAATTAGCATAGAAAGAACTAACTATTTCAGGAACTCCCCTATGTGCAAATGCATCGTAGGTTACACATAAACTAGTGTATGCTCATTACCACACGAAAAGACAGACAACGAGATTTGCATTCAGTAAGAATTTGAACTCTGTTTCACTTACGAATATCTGACCAGGAACATTTGGACTCAGCGCAATCGAAGCAACCTTGTAGATCTCATCGACTGTCTATCAGATCAAATCAGAAGAGAAATTAGATTATACCTAAGATATTTAGAAACGGAGGGATGTGCTACCATCCAAACTTTAGAGTAAGATTTTGCACAATAGGGTGTACTCCCAAGCTATTTAGGTGATTGCTGCTATTTGAAGGTTTAATCTCAACTATAAAGGGTTTGCAGATTTTGGTGTACATTTTTTCTACAGCTTTGAAATTGGACAAAGCTAGCAGCAGTAAATGAATGTCATGGTGGCATACATGTTAGCTCCAAAATGCATTGTTCATTTCCCTACAATTTGTGGGAGATACATAAGCAACACACTACTGGAGATACTTGTAAGGAATATCTTAGTGCAGCACACGTAATTACAACAACCTAGTCAGTATAGGATGGTTACTAGATTATATTGCACCCTGCAATAATATACAGAACTGAACTGTTGACCAAAGAAACTCAACATAGAACAGCAAGGCCAGGAAATTATGTTGCACTTTTTTTCCCTTTTGCATTACGAATGAATAATGCAACATCTTATTTATATCTGCATTTAGAATTTATGTATAGCTGCATTCCTCTTACATAACAAGTGGCTTCTTCAAAATCAATCTTTTTGAGTATAAACCATAAATTCTAGAGTGACTTGATACCTTGGGAGGAATGTTTGTCATTTCAAAGTACCCGCCACGTTGTCCACACTCTCCCCAGTAACCTTTGGACACAGTATGGAAAGAAACCAACTGAACTTCCCTGCTTATTGGACCACCCATGTCAAACAAAACCTATAACAAGTTGAGAAGGTGCATTATTAGCACAGTTGCTATCTGAGGGAAATATCCAGATATCTTTCAGCTTAACACAATAGAGACATAGTCTCATGTAAGAGCTTTTCAGCGTGAAGAAGCAAGTAGTTGCCAGTATGCGCTACTTAAGGGCAACATAGTGTGGTAACTGGATTTTTAGAATTGTCAAACAATGGTACCTTTCTTGAACTTATAAACGGACGTTCATCTTGATAAACGTTCTGCTGATAAACTTCATCTGCAAGCAGAACCAAATTTTCCTGATAGCAGAAGTTCAGAATTTCCTTTAAATTTGCTTCACTTAAGCATTGGCCAGTTGGGTTTCCTGGGTTGATTATCACCATTGCTCGAATCTAAATTGCAGGGAAAACATATGAGCTAATCACAAAGAGTATACATGAATAAGAATTTTCTAGTAGCAGCATGACTACAACGATATAAAAAAATCATAAATTGCGAGAATCTGAACAAAGTACACTGTCAACAGAAATCATCAAACAAAACGTTTTTCTGCATGTTAGGTGATCTGCAGGAAAGTGTCGTTTCCTCAAGCTATAAAAGTACTAGTTTTTCTACCCAAGAGTTAGCAGGCGAGGGTCTGATTGCAGCGAAAACAAGGTTAGCTATCTACCTGTTCCAAAAACAATATGTATCCCACTAACTGGTTACAACTAGCACTGTTAATGAGTATGGCGACTCTCTAATAAATTACTTACTAGTGCAAGAAAAATGGAACAGTATGTGATAAACATGGTAACCACTAAATTATAGGGAGAACGCTTACAGTGATTCCGTTTGACCGTGCTGCTGCCACTGATTGCCGGGTATTGACAAGATCAAGTCCCCAGTTAGCCTCTTCGTCCAAATAATATGGGACGAGAGAACCACCAAAGAGGGAAATGGCAGCAGAATAAAGCGGGTATTGTGGAACAGGGACCAAAATCTGCAATGAAAGATACATATCACATCGGGTTTACACTTAGTCTTCAGCAGAAATAGCATAAAAGTTTGGGGGAAAGATACGACTTTTCAAGGATAACCATACCCCATCCCTGCCGTTTCTAATAATGGCGTTGAGCATTTGCATCACACCTTTGCTGGCACCATCTGTCAGGTAAATAAGCTCTGGATCACTGCAATAAGTACAACATACAATAAAGTGTGAGGATAACCAGAGAAACCATGATGCACAATTGGGTCCGATGGTGTTGTTCATTCTGACCTCGGATACCCATCACGCCTCTGAATGAACTCCGCAACTTCCTTCCTAACTCCAGGGATACCCCGGGAGTCACTGTAAGCACCTGATCAGATGAATTACAAGCAGTGTTAGTGACAAGACTCGTATGTCTGTAAGACTAGACAATAATACCACACAATCATATAACAGTGGATAACTATTGTTTTTGTTCTAAGATAATAAAATTCGATAACTTTGCATGTGTTGTCCACTTGTACATGGAGCAAAAATAGCCGAACTGGAACGCAATTTATTTATAGCACGAATAGAACCTTGAAACTTAAAAAGAGACAGAGATTTGGCAGGAACATGATACGTTACCTAATCCACCGGGTGCCATGGCAAGGTAGTGCTTGGCCCGCGCGATGGCATCGGCGGGGAAGATGAGGCCGACGTTGGGATCATCGAGCAGGAATGGGGCCTGGCAGAGCGCCACAACCTGCAACAATCACAGCACAGCACATCACGGATAAGTAGACTCACACCACCAAATTTTCTTTCTTTCTTTCAGTCCTAAAAAGGGAAGAAGAAGAAGAAGAAGAAGAAGAAGAAGAAGAAGAAGAAGAGGGGTGGAGAGGATACCTGGCGGGGGAAGGTGAGTGGCTTCTGGCCGAGTGCGTGCGGGTTTCCGACGTTGGTGAAGATGATCCTCTTGCCCTCCTTCTGGAGCTCGGACGCGCGGAGGTAGAGCTCCCCGCGCACGGCGTACTGCACCTTCTTGACGTTCTCGTTGAGGTCCTCGTAGTCCAGCCCCTTCCTCCCCATCCCGTCTCCCGTCACTCGTCCGCCGCCGCCTCGATGGATCCCGCAGAGGGTAGGGCAAAGGGGATGGATGTGGGGGCAGAGCAATGGGGTGATGTGGAGAAGAAGGGAACCCAGGAACAGGGTAGCAGGTGGGAATTTGTACTGTAATGGCAGGGCGATTGATTCCCTTGTCGCGTTGCTCGGCGTGCGCGGATTAATCAACTGCGGATAATGTGGAAACGAGACGGCATCCTCTCGTTCCTCGACAATTTCTTTGGCACCGGGAAAAGAAATCTGGTGCGAATTTCGGGTGGAGATAAGAGAGGAGAGGCGGATGAATGGCCACTGCTTGGGTTATCACCTCACCTGCGGTGGAGAAGACACGGCGACACGGCGGCTCTCCTGCTTCTGCCTCTTGGCACCGGGAGGGACAATAATGCAGCAGCAAACCAACACTTTTCCTTTGTCTCCATTTATATTCTGACACATAAACTGGCTGTGCTCTCTGATCTCCACAGAATGCAAAACATTTCAGGAAAAAAAAAAACAAAATCAAAAGTAAAGATTGAAACTTTCAAACACAGCTGCTGCTAGGATGTCTCTGTTTCAGACATGCAAAATGGTGATGAGGAGTGTTTCAGTTTCAGAAACACAAAAGCTGAACTACTGAGGACAGTGGTAAGATCGCCTAGTAAATTCAGGCAATATTTAGGAGTTCAGAATTTTTAGAGACAGTACACAAATAAAATGGTTCTTACCTCACCTAGTGTTAGAAAAAGTCCGCAACAGCGGCCTCGTACTAGGAAAATGTGGTGACTTTTGCATCATTTGCTTTTCGGATTGTATATAGGTTTTGGGAAATTTTCCAACCAGGGTCAAACAGGTTCCTATCACCTTTGTGTTGTGTGTGTGTTCCATTATGTTGTCCCAAGCCTTACAGACCATGCGTCCTGGATACAATCCGTGCCTGCACCATTCTTATAACATCTTTTCCCTTCCTACAAAGATATTTGACTAATCTGACGATTGCAGTTGTTTACAATCCGACGTCTACAACGGGCGAATAGCGCGATCGACAAAAATGATCCATTTCACGGCGATAAACATAATGCCAGTCAAGCATGCCGACGATGAGACCTCCAAAATGGATCGATCCATCGGCCGTGTGGGTCACTTCCTGCCGGGCATACTCACCCACTGCAGCTGCAGCTGTATCTCGCCGCTCTCGACGTTCTTCAGGCGCAGGATCACGTCCTGGACGAACCTCCCGTTCTTCCAGCACACCTTGCTCTCCTCGGCGAGGCAGTTCCGGCTGCTCGGCCGGATCGAGCGCATCACGGTGCCGTTCCGCATGTCCTCGGTGGCCATGTGCAGGAACTCCACCAAGGGCTCTACCTCGATCTCCGCGTCTCCCATCGGGTCGTCTTTGCTGAAGGTGTCCTTGTCGAACACCGCCTGGATTCATAATTTTTCAAAACAACAATCTGTCAGTGACTGGTAAAAGAACAAATATTTTGCTCGATCAGCATTCTTGTTTGCACGCAGATTAAATTAAAGCTGCTTACAAGCTTGATTGGTGCATTAGGATTTGTGATCGACAGGGATAGCTCTTCATGCCAGATAGGGTTCACGGATCTCTTCTTCACACTTGTCTTCACTTTCTGCAATACGATTTAGATCAGGAAACACTATGAGAAATCGAGAACAATGGAGATGCCATACCTGCTTGCCGAGGCGAAGGACAACATATGGATCACTGCCTCTTGCGTCGCGGTATGCGAGGTTGATCCCACGCACCACACGCACCTTCAAGATGCCTACCAACCCATCCATGATCGGACCGGCTGCTGTTTGATGATGATGATGATGATGATGCTAATGTTACGGATGAAAGGGACGGAATGTGGGACGAAGAAGCGCCTAATCCAATCCTCGAATTAGGCGGCTTCTTGCATCCCGTTTTTCTTGCCCGCTTTCTTCTTGTCGGCATAAATAGTCTCGGACATGACTCTAAAAAAGACACTTCAGTTTGGGAAATATGAGGTGTGAGCCTCGACCGTAGGAATTGTGCTGACCATTTCTTGTGTTGCCTGCGTTGGATTGCTTCCATTTTTGGCCATGGGTCCTCAATTCTCAGTTACCCAAACCTAGCTTGTTTCGTCAGATTTAGGGGTTCAACAAGTTGATGCCAAATTTGTTGTTCTGTTACAAAGATTGGCGTTGCTCGTGCTACCATTTGTTCATCAGTTCATTTAGCTCAAACATCTAACTGAAGCAAAAAAAAAAAAAAAAAAAAAAAAAAAAAAACGAGGTATGGGGGTACTGTACATTACACTCTACTGGGGAGTGGGGAGAACAAGTAACATATACTCCCTCCGTCCCAAAATGATCAATTATAATGTACATCAATAGCTTTGGTAAATAACGTTTCAAGTAAAAAGTGAACACATAAATTTTTAACAATAGTGTTAGTTTTTGAACAGGTTAGGAGAGCAAGTCACCAGTTTTTTTTAATTGAACCTTATAATTGAAGAGTGTAGATCAAACTAAGAAAAGAACTAATATGAATAACTTATTTTACATTTGATATAACCTGTACTATTTCGATACGAAGGTACAAAGCAGTCACACATTGTGAAATGACAATTGAACCCATTGAGTCACTTAGGGCAAATTTTTCATGAAACCCCCATAAACCAGAAGAGTGCTAATAACTAGATCATATACCTCTTGTAAATACCTTGTATTCTTTGAAATTCTAGTTTATTATACCTTTATGAACTTGAAAGCTCTCTCGCGACATTTTTATAACAATCTCTTTAGATATATATCTACCAGGATATTTAAGAATATCACAATAGACATATGTATATACACACCATTTTAAAGTGTGACAAATAAATCATTGGAGGCAATGATTTTGTACTTTATTATTTTTGTTCATTTGGGTTGTTTAATATATAAAAATAAAATAAAAAGGGATGGTGTCTAAAAAAGGAAATACTAACATAAATGATTTTTCAATAGATGTTAGGGTTGGATAACAAAATCTTCGTTTTATAAATATTTATGGACAATGTTAAGTTGTTTATTGTGCCAACTAAGCAACACCTACAATACTAATCAAACTCGCATGGATTACAAAATATTAAAGTTTAGTATAAATATTATTATTTTATTATGTAGTAGACCAAAAGTATTTGTATACCAAGAGGAAGTGGAAGGACTACCATGTAGGGGTGAGAAGGGGAGGTTGCCCGACACGGAGGACGGTACTCCACCTCTGTATCTAGCTTGTAGGGGTAGCTTTCATTGACGAACAAAGAAACTTCAATGTTCATGTCGAAGGGCTTCGTGTAGAGAAGGAAGAAATAAATTGAATTGGGTTGACAAACGAATCCACTTGTGTTTGGTTGCTAATGTTTTGTAGGAGTCAGTGGCATATAATGATTTCTATGGGCCTGAGTAATAAGATGGTCATCATGGTTAGTTTTTCTTTATATGATTGCAAAACTCTAATATATATTGAACCATTATGCAATTATAAATGCACGTAATAACAACTCCAACAGAGGTGCTAGAATGCGCCGTGCTAAACGGATTTGCAGCACGCTGCATCTTCATATAGCACGCGTCGCCGGTTTCTCCTCCACCGAAAGCGCTAAAAACCGCGCGCCAAAAAAGACAAAATCGTCCCAATAGGCGCGGTAAAATGCAGCGCACTGGCGTCGGTGCAAGCAGGTTTCACAATAAACAATAAGATAAACAAACCCAAATAATTCACAATAAATTGTCTAGTTATTATACAATACAAGCAAATAGTACATGAGTAATACGACAAATACAACAATTGTTCACCAACAAATACAACAAGTTTTTCATCACCACTACAACAAATTGTTTTCCAACAAATGAACAAACATGCAAATAAAATATCTAATATTGTTTTCCATTACATTTTCACCACTCCTCGATGATTTTAAAGCTCATCATGCACATCATTGTGCCGAATGGCATGATATGACGCAATGAAATGCGACACCCTATGTTCTCTCCTATGCACTTGCATGGGAACCCCCATCAAGTCAAAAAAGGAGTAGCCACATCTTTACCACGATCGTCCTCTATGATCATGTTATGCATGATTACACACTCGGTCATGATGTACCAGAGGCAATTTTGGTCCCAAAATCTAGCAGGTCCTCTCACAATAGCAAATCGTGCTTGCAAAATTCCAAATGCTCTCTCCACATCTTTCATAGCCGCCGCTTGTGTATTGTGAAATTGGGTTTATTTCTTACCATTGGGGTTGACCACTAGCTTCACAAATGTTTGCCACCTTGGGTAGATACCGTCGGCAAGATAGTAGCCATTGGTGTAGGTGTGGCCACTTTCTTCAAACTCTACTTGTAGTCCTTCACGCAATGCAATATTGTTTATAAGTGGTGAATGTTGAAGAACATCGATGTCATTACACGACCCGGGCAATCCAAAGAATCCATGCCAAATCCAGGTCTCGTAATCTGCCACGACTTCAAGGATGATAGTGGAATCTTTCTTGTGGCCTTTGAATTGTCCATGTCAATCCGCACGATAATTCTTCCAACTCCAGTGCATACAGACAATAGAGCCAAGCATTTCTGGAAACCCCCGAGCCTTGTTCTCCTCCAAAAGCCTAGCCGTGTCTTCGGCATTGGGGGCTCTTAGGTAGGTGGTGCCAAACATGCGCACAATTGCAACAACAAAGAGCTTGACACACTCGATGGCTTGACTCTCACCTATAGTCAAATGGTTATCAACTAGATCCGCCGGTATATCGTATGCTACCATACGCAAGGAGGCAGTCACCTTTTGGCAGGTGCTATGCCCAAGTTTTCCGGTGGCATTCCTCCTTTGCTCAAAAAACCAATTGATGTCTACGCACACTCCTTTTCCTGTAGACAGTGTTGGGCCTCCAAGAGCAGAGGTTTGTAGAACAGCAGCAAGTTTTCCCTTAAGTGGATCACCCAAGGTTTATCGAACTCAGGGAGGAAGAGGTCAAAGATATCCCTCTCATGCAACCCTGCGATCACAATGCAAGAAGTCTCTTGTGTCCCCAACACACCTAATACACTTGTCAGATGTATAGGTGCACTAGTTCGGCGGAGAGATAGTAAAATGCAAGTGGTATGAATGTATATGGGCAGTAGTAACGGCACCAGAAAATAGCTTGCTGCTACAACTGGCGTGTGGTTGATGGTGGGAATATTGCAGGCAGTACATATGTAGTAAAACAGTAAACGAGTGATGATTGCAGTATTTGAAAACAAGGCCTAGGGATTATACTTTCACTAGTGGACACTCTCACCATTGATCACATAACAGAATAGATAAATGCTATACTCCACACTCTCTTGTTGGATGATGAACACCACTAATTGTGTAGGGCTACAAGAACCCTCAATGCCGGAGTTAACAAGCTCCACAATATTCGATATTCATATTTAAATAACCTTAGAGTGCATGATAGATCAACACAACTATACCAAGTACTAACATAGCATGCACACTGTCACCTTCATACTATGAAAGGAGGAATAGATCATATCAATACCATCATAGTAATAGTTAACTTCATAATCTACAAGAGATCATAATCATAAACTATGCCAAGTACTACATGATGCACACACTGTCACCATTACATCATGGAGGAGGAATAGAGTACTTTAATAACATCACTAGAGTAGCACATAGATGAATTGTGATACAAAGCTCATTGCAATCATAAAGGAATATAAATAAGCACTTCACTATGCTATTCTGAATTACTCTCTGGCAAGATAACATCTAACTCAAATCATAACTCAGTGAATAAGTATTCTGTGAAATATAGCCTAAGAGACCCACACGGTGCACACATTGTCACCTTTACACACGTGGGACAAGGAGTCTCCGGAGATCACATAAGTAAAATTCACTTGAATAGCATAATGACATCTAGATTACAAAGCTATCATATGGATCTCAATCATGTAAGGCAGCTCATGAGATCATTGTATTGAAGTACATAGGAGAGAGATTAACCACATAGCTACCGGTACAGCCCTTAGCCTCGATGGAGAACTACTCCCTCCTCATGGGAGACAACAACGGTGATGAAGATGGCGGTGGTGTCGATGGAGATGCCTTCCGGGGGCACTTCCCCGTCCCGGCGGCGTGCCGGAACAGAGACTCATGTCCCCCAGATCTTGGCTTCACGATGGCGGGGGCTCTGGAAGGTTTCTCGTACCGTGGCTTTTCCGTATTGAAGATTTAGGTCAAGGACCTTTAAATAGGCGAAGAGGCGGAGTCGGAGGGCTGACGAGGTGGTGACACACTAGGGGGGCGCCCCCCTGGGCCGCGCCGCCCTGTCATCTGGTGGCCCTGTGGCCCCCCCCTCTGGTGGCTCTCGGGTGTTCTGGAAGCTTCGTCCAATTATAAGATGCTGGGCGTTCATTTCGTCCAATTCCGAGAATATTTCCTTACTAGGATTTCTGAAACCAAAAATAGCAGAAAACAGGAACTGGCACTTCGGCATCTCGTCAATAGGTTAGTTCCAGAAAATGCATCAAAACAATGTAAAGTGTGAACAAAACATGTAGGTATTGTCATAAAACAAGCATGGAACATAAGAAATTATCGATACGTTGGAGACGTATCAGCATCCCCAAGCTTAGTTCCTACTCGTCCCCGAGTAGGTAAACGATAACAAAGATAATTTCTTAAGTGACATGCCATCATAATCTTGATTAATACTATTGTAAGCATATGAGATGAATAAAGTGATTCAAAGCAATGGTAAATACAATGGTTAAACAATTGAATCATATAGCAAAAACTTTTCATGAATAGTACTTTCGAGACAAGCATCGATAAGTCTTGCATAAGAGTTAACTCATAAAGCAATAAATTCTTAGTAAAGGCATTGAAGCAACACAAAGGAAGATTAAGTTTCAGCGGTTGCTTTCAACTTGTAACATGCATATCTCATGGATAGTTGTCAATGCAAAGTAATATAACAAGTGCAATAAGCAAGTATGTAGGAATTAATGCACAGTTAACACAAGTGTTTGCTTCTAAGACAGAAAGAAGTAGGTGAACTGACTCAACATAAAAGTAAAAGAAAGGCCCTTCGACGAGGGAAGCATTGATTGCTATATTTGTGCTAGAGCTTTTATTTTGAAAACAAGAAACAATTTTGTCAACGGTAATAATAAAGCATATGTGTTATGTAAATTATATCCTACAAGTTGCAAGCCTCATGCATAGTATACCAATAGTGCCCGCACCTTGTCCTAATTAGCTCGGATTACCTGGATTATCACCGTAATACATATGTTTTAACCAAGTATCACAAAGGGGTACCTCTATGCCGCCTGTACAAAGGTCTAAGGAGAAAGCTCGCATTGGATTTCTCGCTTTTGATTATTCTCAACTTAGACATCCATACCGGGACAACATAGACAATAGATAATGGACTCCTCTTTAATGCATAAGCATTTAGCAACAATTAATTTTTCTCATAAGAGATTGAGGATAGTTGTCCAAAACTGAAACTTCCACCATGGATCATGGCTTTAGTTAGCGGCCCAATGTTCTTCTCTAACAATATGCATGCTCAAACCATTCAACTCATGGTAAATCGCCCTTACTTCAGACAAGACGATCATGCATAGCAACTCACATGATATTCAACAAAGAGTAGTTGATGGCATCCCCAGGAACATGGTTATCGCTCAACAAGCAACTTAATAAGAAATAAAATGCATAATTACATATTCAATACCACAATAGTTTTTAGGCTATTTGTCCCATGAGCTATATATTGCAAAGATAAAGGATGGAAATTTTAAAGGTAGCACTCAAGCAATTTACTTTGGAATGGCGGAGAAATACATTGTAGTAGGTAGGTATGGTGGACATAAATGGCATAGTTTTTGGCTCAAGGATTTTGGATGCACGAGAAGTAATCCCTCTCAATACAAGGCTTAGGCTAGCAAGGTTGTTTGAAACAAACACAAGTATGAACCGGTACAGCAAAACTCACATAAAAACATATTGCAAGCATTATAAGACTCTACACTGTCATCCTTGTTGCTCAAACCCTTACTAGAAAATATCTAGACTTTAGAGAGACCAATCATGCAAACCAAATTTCAACAAGCTCTATGTATTTCTTCATTAATAGGTGCAAAGTATATGATGCAAGAGCTTAAACATGAGCACAACAATTGCCAAGTATCAAATTATTTACAAATTACCACATGTAGCATTTCCCGTTTCCAACCATATAACAATTTAACGAAGCAGTTTCAACCTTCGCCATGAATATTATGAGTAAAGCCTAAGGACATATTTGTCCATATGCAACAGCGGAGCGTGTCTCTCTCCCACACAAGCATTTGTTCAGAGAATGAAAATAACAAAAACGAAAATAAAATCACACAGACGCTCCAAGTAAAGCACATAAGATGTGACCGAATAAAAATATAGTTTCAAGAGAAGAAACCTGATAAATTGTTGATGAAGAAGGGGATGCCTTGGGCATCCCCAAGCTTAGATGCTTGAGTCTTCTTGAAATATGCATGGATGAACCACGGGGGCATCCCCAAGCTTAGAGCTTTTACTCTCCTTAATCATATTGTATCATCCTCCTCTCTTGATCCTTGAAAACTTCCTCCACACCAAACTCAAAACAACTCATTAGAGGGTTAGTGCATAATCAAAAATTCACATGTTTAGAGGTGACATAATCATTCTTAACACTTCTGGACATTGCACAAAGCTACTGAAAGTTAATGGAATAGAAAAATCCATCAAGCATAGCAAAACAGGCAATGCGAAATAAAAGGCAGAATCTGTCAAAAACAGAACAGTCTGTAAAGACGAATTTCTAAGAGGCACCAGACTTGCTCAAATGAAAATTCTCAAATTGAATGAAAGTTGAGTACATATCTGAGGATCACTCACGTAAATTGGCAGAATTTTCTGAGTTACCTACAGAGAATTCAGCCCAGATTCGTGACAGCAAGAAATCTGTTTCTGCGCAGTAATCCAAATCTAGTATGAACCTTACTATCAAAGACTTTACTTGGCACAACAATGCAACAAAACTAAGATAAGGAGAGGTTGCTACAGTAGTAACAACTTCCAAGACTCAAATATAAAACAAAATTGCTGTAGTAAAATAAACACATGGGTTATCTCCCAAGAAGTGCTTTCTTTATAGCCATTAAGATGGGCTCAGCAGTTTTAATGATGCACTCGCAAGAAATAGTATTTGAAGAAAAAGAGAGCATCAAGAGGCAAATTCAAAACAAATTTAAGCCTAACATGCTTCCTATGAAAAGGAATCTTGTAAATAAACAAGTTATGTAGGCATAATGCAATAAGCATAGGAAAACTAGACAAGCGCAACTTCAAGATTTTTAGCATATAGAGAGGTGTTTTTGTAACATGAAAATTTCTACAACCATATTTTCCTCTCTCATAATAATATCCAGTAGCATCATGAGCAAACTCAACAATATAACTATCACATAAAGCATTCTTATCATGAGTCTCATGCATAAAATTATTACTCTCCACATAAGCATAATCAATTTTATTAGTTGTAGTGGGAGCAAACTCAACAAAGTAGCTATCATCAAATATAGGAGGCATATTGTAATCATAATCAAATTTATCCTCCATAACAGGCGGCACGAAAAGACCACTATCATTATAATCATCATAAATGGTAGGCAAAGTATCATCAAAGAAAATTTTCTCCTCAATGCTTGGGGGACTAAAACTATCATGCTCATCAAAACCACCTTCCCCAAGCTTAGAATTTTCCATATCATTAGCAACAATGGTGTTCAAAGTGTTCATACTAATATGTTCCATGGGTTTTTTAATTTTCGCATCAAACCATCCATGTCTTAACTCAGGAAATAATTTTAAAAGCTCACTGTTGCTTTCCATTATGCCAAACTAGTGTAAAACAAGAAACAAAAAGATGCAATTGCAGGATCTAAAGGAAATAGCCTCGAGCACTTACAACGGTGCCGGAAAATAGCTTAGTAGCCGAGATCCGGAGTGTGAGTGCCTTTTACCTTTCCTCCCCGGCAACGGCGCCAGAAAATAGCTTGATGTCTACGCACACTCCTTTTCCTGTAGACAGTGTTGGGCCTCCAAGAGCAGAGGTTTGTAGAACAGCAGCAAGTTTTCCCTTAAGTGGATCACCCAAGGTTTATCGAACTCAGGGAGGAAGAGGTCAAAGATATCCCTCTCATGCAACCCTGCGATCACAATGCAAGAAGTCTCTTGTGTCCCCAACACACCTAATACACTTGTTAGATATATAGGTGCACTAGTTCGGCGAAGAGATAGTAAAATGCAAGTGGTATGAATGTATATGGGCAGTAGTAACGGCACCAGAAAATAGCTTGCTGCTACAACTGGCGTGTGGTTGATGGTGGGAATATTGCAGGCAGTACATATGCAGTAAAACAATAAACGAGTGATGATTGCAGTATTTGGAAACAAGGCCTAGGGATTATACTTTCACTAGTGGACACTCTCACCATTGATCACATAACAGAATAGATAAATGCTATACTCTACACTCTCTTGTTGGATGATGAACACCACTAATTGTGTAGGGCTACAAGAACCCTCAATGCCGGAGTTAACAAGCTCCACAATATTCGATATTCATATTTAAATAACCTTAGAGTGCATGATAGATCAACACAACTATACCAAGTACTAACATAGCATGCACACTGTCACCTTCATACTATGAAAGGAGGAATAGATCACATCAATACCATCATAGTAATAGTTAACTTCATAATCTACAAGAGATCATAATCATAAACTACGCCAAGTACTACATGATGCACACACTGTCACCATTACATCATGGAGGAGGAATAGAGTACTTTAATAACATCACTAGAGTAGCACATAGATGAATTGTGATACAAAGCTCATTGCAATCATAAAAGAATATAAATAAGCACTTCACTATGCTATTCTGAATTACTCTCTGGCAAGATAACATCTAACTCAAATCATAACTCAGTGAATAAGTATTATGTGAAATATAGCCTAAGAGACCCACACGGTGCACACACTGTCACCTTTACACACGTGGGACAAGGAGTCTCCGGAGATCACATAAGTAAAATTCACTTGAATAGCATAATGACATCTAGATTACAAAGCTATCATATGGATCTCAATCATGTAAGGCAGCTCATGAGATCATTGTATTGAAGTACATAGGAGAGAGATTAACCACATAGCTACCGGTACAGCCCTTAGCCTCGATGGAGAACTACTCCCTCCTCATGGGAGACAACAGCGGTGATGAAGATGGCGGTGGTGTCGATGGAGATGCCTTCCGGGGGCACTTCCCCGTCCCGGCGGCGTGCCGGAACAGAGACTCATGTCCCCCAGATCTTGGCTTCGCGATGGCGGCGGTGATACGTCTCCGACGTATCGATAATTTCTTATGTTCCATGCCACATTATTGATGATATCTACATGTTTTATGCATACTTTATGTCATATTTATGCATTTTCCGGCACTAACCTATTAACGAGATGCCGAAGAGCCAGTTGCTGTTTTCTGCTGTTTTTGGTTTCAGAAATCCTAGTAAGGAAATATTCTCGGAATTGGACGAAATCAACGCCCAGGGGCCTATTTTCACACGAAGCTTCCAGAAGACCGAAGATGATACGAAGTGGGGCCACGAGGTGGCCAAACACTAGGGCGGCGCGGCCTGGCCCTTGGCCGCGCCAGCCTGTTGTGTGGGGCCCTCGTGTGGCCCCCTGACCTATCTCCTCCGCCTACTTATAGCCTTCGTCGCGAAACCCCCAGTACCGAGAGCCACGATACGGAAAACCCTCCAGAGACGCCGCCGCCAATCCCATCTCGGGGGATTCAGGAGATCGCCTCCGGCACCCTGCCGGAGAGGGGAATCATCTCCCGGAGGACTCTTCACCGCCATGGTCACCTCCGGAGTGATGAGTGAGTAGTTCACCCCTGGACTATGGGTCCATAACAGTAGCTAGATGGTCGTCTTCTCCTAATTGTGCTTCATTGTCGGGTCTTGTGAGCTGCCTAACATGATCAAGATCATCTATCTGTAATGCTATATGTTGTGTTTGTTGGGATCCGATGGATAGAGAATACTATGCTATGTTGATTATCAATTTACATCTATGTGTTGTTTATGATCTTGCATGCTCTCCGTTATTAGTAGAGGCTCTGGCCAAGTTTTTACTCTTAACTCCAAGAGGGAGTATTTATGCTCGATAGTGAGTTCATGCCTCCATTAAATCTGGGACAGTGACAGAAAGTTCTAAGGTTGTGGATGTGCTGTTGCCACTAGGGATAAAACATCGATGCTATGTCCGAGGATGTAGTTGTTGATTACATTACGCACCATACTTAATGCAATTGTCTGTTGTTTGCAACTTAATACTGGAAGGGGTTCGGATGATAACCTGAAGGTGGACTTTTTAGGCATAGATGCATGCTGGATAGCGGTCTATGTACCTTGTCGTAATGCCCAATTAAATCTCACTATACTCATCATATCATGTATGTGCATTGTCATGCCCTCTCTATTTGTCAATTGCCCAACTGTAATTTGTTCACCCAACATGCTATTTATCTTATGGGAGAGACACCTCTAGTGAACTGTGGACCCCGGTCCATTCTTTTAATCGAATACAATCTACTGCAATACTTGTTTTACTGTTTTCTGCAAACAATCATCATCCACACTATACATCTAATCCTTTGTTACAGCAAGCCGGTGAGATTGACAACCTCACTGTTTCGTTGGGGGCCAAGTACTTTGGTTGTGTTGTGCAGGTTCCACGTTGGCGCTGGAATCCCTGGTGTTGCGCCGCACTACATCTCGCCGCCATCAACCTTCAACGTGCTTCTTGACTCCTACTGGTTCGATAAACCTTGGTTTCTTACTGAGGGAAAACTTGCCGCTGTACGCATCACACCTTCCTCTTGGGGTTCCCCACGGACGCGTGTTGTACGCGTATCAAGCAGATTTTCTGGCGCCATTGCCGGGGACCTGAAGAAAAGTTACACCACAGGGATCTCTAACTCCCACGTCAACTTTGCGCCAGCAACAGATTTTCTGGCGCCGTTGCCTGGGAGATCAAGACACGCTGCAAGGGGAGTCTCCACATCCAATCTCTTTACTTTGTTTTTGTCTTGCTTTATTTTATTTACTACTTTGTTTGCTGCATTATATCAAAACACAAAAAAAATTGTTGCTAGTTTTACTTTATTTACTGTCTTGTTTGCATTCTCCATATTAAAAACACAAAAAAAAATTAGTTACTTGCATTTTACTTTTGTTACCATGTCTAGTTCTGCACCTGTTACTTCTTCACCTGAGAAATTAGTCTTCACTTTTAAACAAGGGGATGAGGAGAGTTTTAAAGATGCTTGGTCCAGAATTTTTGATTCTTATCGTAAAGCTGAACCTCAAATGACTCTAAGTTTGCTCCTTAGTAACTTTTATTTTGGGCTTATGATTCGCTATAGACATGCCTTGGATGCTTTAGTGGGAGGAGATTTCCTTCATTGCAATGGGGATCAAGCTTTTAATGCCATAAAGAAGTTGGTTGCATCACATAATTCAGCTAATAACTTTGATTCAACCCTTATTAGCATTTATAATAGATTAAACACTCTTGAGACAAGTGCATCTCGCTTGAACGAAAATTATAGCTATGTTCGTAACCGTCTTGATCAAGTTTTAGTGAACTCTGAACCTTCATTATGGGATCCTACTATTAAAGTTGTTATCGGTGATCAAACTTTTCATGCCAATTGTGATATTATGTCTGAATTTTGCCTTATGCCTAAGAGTACTTATGAATCTTTGACACTTTGGGGACTCGTTGAAGGGGGAGAAGGAATAACTCTTATTGATAACTCTGTTATAATTCCTAAGGGAATAGCCGCAGGTGTGCATACAACCATTCTTGGAAGAACAATATCCATTGATTATCTTGTTATTGAATGTGTAGGAACAGGACAAATCACACTCGGAAGATCCCTGCTGAAACTATTGGGAGCAGTCATAGATGTGGGAGAAGGCACCCTAAAATTCACCTCTACACCGGGGGTAGACATGTATTCCCTAAATCAAAGAGTAAGAAAAAGAACAAGAAAGGTAAGTGTAAAGCCCAAGGTAATGTTGGTGCACCGCCTCTTGATAATACTTGATACACACTTTCTGCGCCTAGCTGAAAGGCGTTAAAAAAAAGCGCTTATGGGAGACAACCCATGTTTTTACTACTGCACATTTATTTTATATTTGAGTCTTGGAAGTTGTTACTACTGTAGCAACCTCTCCTTATCTTAGTTTTGTGCATTGTTGTGCCAAGTAAAGTCGTTGATAGTAAGGTCATACTAGATTTGGATTACTGCGCAGAAACAGATTTCTTTGCTGTCACGAATCTGGGCCTAATTCTCTGTAGGTAATTCAGAAAATTATGCCAATTTACGTGAGTGATCCTCAGATATGTACGCAACTTTCATTCAATTTGAGCATTTTCATTTGAGCAAGTCTGGTGCCTCTTAGAAATTCGTCTTTACGAACTGTTCTGTTTTGACAGATTCTGTCTTTTATTTCGCATTGCCTGTTTTGCTATGCTTGATGGATTTTTCGATTCCATTAACTTTCAGTAGCTTTGTGCAATGTCCAGAAGTGTTAAGAATAATTATGTCACCTCTGAACATGTAAATTTTAATTGTGCACTAACCCTCTAATGAGTTGTTTTGAGTTTGGTGTGGAGGAAGTTTTCAAGGATCAAGAGAGGGAGATGATACAATATGATCAAGGAGAGTGAAAGCTCTAAGCTTGGGGATGCCCCGGTGGTTCACCCCTGCATATTTCAAGAAGACTCAAGCGTCTAAGCTTGGGGATGCCCAAGACATCCCCTTCTTCATCGACAACATTATCAGGTTCCTCTAATGAAACTATATTTTTATTCCATCACATCTTATGCACTTTGCTTGGAGTGTCGGTTTGTTTTTGTTTTTTGTTTTGTTTGAATAAAACGGATCCTAGCATTCATTGTGTGGGAGAGAGACATGCTCCGCTGTTGCATATGGACAAATATGTCCTTAGGCTTTACTCATAGTATTCATGGCGAAGGTTGAATCTTCTTCGTTAAATTGTTATATGGTTGGAAACGGGAAATGCTACTTGTAGTAATTGGTAAAATGTCTTGGATAATTTGATACTTGGCAATTGTTGTGCTCATGTTTAAGCTCTTGCATCATATACTTTGCACCTATTAATGAAGAAATACATAGAGCTTGCTAAAATTTGGTTTGCATAATTGGTCTCTCTAAGGTCTAGATAATTTCTAGTATTGGGTTGAACAACAAGGAAGACGGTGTAGAGTCTTATAATGTTTACAATATGTCTTTTATGTGAGTTTTGCTGCACCGCTTCATCCTTATGTTTGTTTCAAATAGCCTTGCTAGCCTAAACCTTGTATCGAGAGGGAATACTTCTCATGCATCCAAAATCCTTGAGCCAACCACTATGCCATTTGTGTCCACCATACCTATCTACTACATGGTATTTATCCGCCATTCCAAAGTAAATTGCTTGAGTGCTACCTTTAAAATTTCTATCTTTCACCTTTGCAATATATAGCTCATGGGACAAATAGCCTAAAAACTATTGTGGTATTGAATATGTACTTATGCACTTTATCTCTTATTAAGTTGCTTGTTGTGCGATAACCATGTTCCTGGGGACGCCATCAACTACTCTTTGTTGAATATCATGTGAGTTGCTATGCATGTCCGTCTTGTCTGAAGTAAGGGAGATTTACCGCTAAAATGGTTAGAGCATGCATAATGTTAGAGAAGAACATTGGGCCGCTAACTAAAGCCATGATCCATGGTGGAAGTTTCAGTTTTGGACAAATATCCTCAATCTCATATGAGAAAATTAATAATTGTTGAATGCTTATGCATAAAAGAGGAGTCCATTATCTGTTGTCTATGTTGTCCTGGTATGGATGTCTAAGTTGAGAATAATCAATAGCGAGAAATCCAATGCGAGCTTTCTCCTTAGACCTTTGTACAGGCGGCATAGAGGTACCCCTTTGTGACACTTGGTTAAAAACTATGTATTGCGATGATAATCCAGGTAATCCGAGCTAATTAGGACAAGGTGCGGGCACTATTAGTATACTATGCATGAGGCTTGCAACTTGTAGGATATAATTTACATGACACATATGCTTTATTACTACCGTTGACAAAATTGTTTCTTGTTTTCAAAACCAAAGCTCTAGCACAAATATAGCAATCAATGCTTCCCTCTGCGAAGGGCCTTTCTTTTACTTTTATGTTGAGTCAGTTCACCTATTTCTCTCCACCTCAAGAAGCAAACACTTGTGTGAACTGCGCATTGATTCTTACATGCTTGCATATTTGCATTCATCATATTACTTTATGTTGACAATTATCCATGAGATATACATGTTATAAGTTGAAAGCAACAGCTGAAACTTAATCTTCCTTTGTGTTGCTTCGATACCTCTACTTTGAATTATTGCTTTATGAGTTAACTCTTATGCAAGACTTATTGATGCTTGTCTTGAAAGTACTATTCATGAAAAGTCTTTGCTATATGATTCATTTGTTTCCTCATGTCATTTACCATTGTTTTGATCGCTGCATTCATTACATATGCTTACAATAGTATGATCAAGGTTATGATGGCATGTCACTCCAGAAATTATCTTTGTTATCGTTTACCTGCTCGGGACGAGCAGGAACTAAGCTTGGGGATGCTGATACGTCTCCGACGTATCGATAATTTCTTATGTTCCATGCCACATTATTGATGATATCTACATGTTTTATGCATACTTTATGTCATATTTATGCATTTTCCGGCACTAACCTATTAACGAGATGCTGAAGAGCCAGTTGCTGTTTTCTGCTGTTTTTGGTTTCAGAAATCCTAGTAAGGAAATATTCTCGGAATTGGATGAAATCAACGCCCAGAGGCCTATTTTCACACGAAGCTTCCAGAAGACCGAAGATGATACGAAGTGGGGCCACGAGGTGGCCAAACACTAGGGCGGCGTGGCCTGGCCCTTGGCCACGCCGGCCTGTTGTGTGGGGCCCTCGTGTGGCCCCCTGACCTATCTCCTCCGCCTACTTATAGCCTTCGTCGCGAAACCCCCAATACCGAGAGCCACGATACGGAAAACCCTCCAGAGACGCCGCCGCCGCCAATCCCATCTCGGGGGATTCAGGAGATCGCCTCCGGCACCCTGCCGGAGAGGGGAATCATCTCCCGGAGGACTCTTCACCGCCATGGTCGCCTCCGGAGTGATGAGTGAGTAGTTCACCCCTGGACTATGGGTCCATAGTAGTAGCTAGATGGTCGTCTTCTCCTAATTGTGCTTCATTGTCGGGTCTTGTGAGCTGCCTAACATGATCAAGATCATCTATCTGTAATGCTATATGTTGTGTTTGTTGGGATCCGATGGATAGAGAATACTATGCTATGTTGATTATCAATTTATATCTATGTGTTGTTTATGATCTTGCATGCTCTCCGTTATTAGTAGAGGCTCTGGCCAAGTTTTTACTCTTAACTCCAAGAGGGAGTATTTATGCTCGATAGTGGGTTCATGCCTCCATTAAATGCAGGACGATGTGAGAAAGTTCTCTGGTTGTGGATGTGCTGTTGCCACTAGGGATAAAACATCGATGCTATGTCCGAGGATGTAGTTGATGATTACATTACGCACCATACTTAATGCAATTGTCTGTTGTTTGCAACTTAATACTGGAAGGGGTTCGGATGATAACCTGAAGGTGGACTTTTTAGGCATAGATGCATGCTGGATAGCGGTCCATGTACCTTATCGTAATGCCCAATTAAATCTCACTATACTTATCATATCATGTATGTGCATTGTCATGCCCTCTCTATTTGTCAATTGCCCAACTGTAATTTGTTCACCCAACATGCTATTTATCTTATGGGAGAGACACCTCTAGTGAACTGTGGACCCCGGTCCATTCTTTTAATCGAATACAATCTACTGCAATACTTGTTTTACTGTTTTTTGCAAACAATCATCATCCACACTATACATCTAATCCTTTGTTACAGCAAGCCGGTGAGATTGACAACCTCACTGTTTCGTTGGGGCAAAGTACTTTGGTTGTGTTGTGCAGGTTCCACGTTGGCGCCGGAATCCCTGGTGTTGCGCCGCACTACATCTCGCCGCCATCAACCTTCAACGTGCTTCTTGACTCCTACTGGTTCGATAAACCTTGGTTTCTTACTGAAGGAAAACTTGCCGTTGTACGCATCACACCTTCCTCTTCGGGTTCCCAACGGATGCGTGTTGTACGCGTATCAGGCGGCTCTGGAAGGTTTCTCGTACCGTGGCTTTTCCGTATCGAAGATTTAGGTCAAGGACCTTTAAATAGGCGAAGAGGCGGAGTCGGAGGGCTGACGAGGTGGTGACACACTAGGGGGTGCCCCCCTGGGCCGTGCCGCCCTGTCATCTGGTGGCCCTGTGCCCCCCTCTGGTGGCTCTCAGGTGTTCTGGAAGCTTCGTCCAATTATAAGATGCTGGGCGTTGATTTCGTCCAATTCCGAGAATATTTCCTTACTAGGATTTCTGAAACCAAAAACAGCAGAAAACAGGAACTGGCACTTCGGCATCTCGTCAATAGGTTAGTTCCAGAAAATGCATCAAAATGATGTAAAGTGTGAACAAAACATGTAGGTATTGTCATAAAACAAGCATGGAACATAAGAAATTATCGATACGTTGGAGACGTATCACCAATCAAACTTGGTCAGCTCCTTCGAGATGCGCTTGAACAAGTTGATGCTCATCCCAAAATGCTGACGGAAGTAGTGCTCGGGGAATGTCGGGTTTTCGTTGAAATACATCTGCATCAACCTATTGTGGCCTTCGATTCTTTCCCTCCACAACTTGTGTCTACCAAAAATCGAGCCACCACACTTCGGTTGTTTCTTGGCGCGCCAAGTGAAAGGACGAGATGTCGCCTAAAGGGGGGTCGTTGAATAGGCGTTTTAAAAACTATTACAGATTTGACTTGTAAGAATGCGGAATTAAACTAACATTTATTTTACAAGCACAAAACCTAAATATGCTAGGCTCAACTAAGTGCAACAATAACAACTTAGATAAGCAAGATAGGCACAAGATATAAGTAACACAAGTGATAGCAAGGTATATGTACTTCAAGCACGATGACTATCACAAGGAAAGTAAACTCGGTTATAGAGATAACCGAGGCACGCGGAGACGTAGATGTATTCCCGTGTTCCCCCACACAAAAGGTGATGTACGTCACGTTGGAGAGATGCGGGCTACCACAAAGGTCTCCCGGACTCCATGAAGTTCACCTTCTTCTCCAAGCCAATACCACGAAGGACAAAGGCCTTTCTCTTATGGCTAGCTTTTTCTCCACTCCGGAGATGGCAAGCTCCACAACAACTTCACAAGATCCACGAAGGAGAAGCCCGTGCCTCTTCAAAATCTTCCACAAGGAGGTCACCGGAGCACCAACCGCCAAGCCAACTAGGAGGTCACCCCTCAAAGAGTAACAAGATCACAGTCTCTAACTCGAACTAATCGTATTGGAGAGTTCAACACTATGCAAGGATGCCAAAAAAGTGTCAAATCCTTCTCTCGATCTCAAATCCACCGAAGCAACAAATGCTATGGAGGAACTAGAGAGGAAGAAAAAGGGTGGAAATCAACAAATGACTCCAAGATCTAGATCCCAAGAGTTCCCCTCACTTAGATGAGGAATTGATTGGTGGAGGTTGGAGATCTAGATCTCCCTTTTCAAATCCCTCAAGAATATGCAAGAATCATGGGAGCAATGGGAGGGGAAGCAAGCTCAAGAAGGTCAAGAATGGTGGTAAAAAATGTACCAAAGAAACCCTAGAACAATGGGGTAGAAGGCCCTTTTATAGCCCCTCAAAAATATGACCGTTTGGATCTAAAAATCGAGCCACCCGGTCCTGAACCCGCCAGGCCGGGCTTGGTGCCGACCTACCCGGTAGCAGCACCCGGCCTGCCGACCCAGACGTTGAAAAATGCGACAACTTTTGCATCCGTACTCCGGTTTCGATGATCTTGAGCTCGTTGGAATTACGACAACGAGCTCTACACCATTATGTATAGAAAAATCATAGTCCAACCATTGAGTAAGAAAAACAATATGAAAGGTTTGACCTATCTATAAAATTCAAATCGGTAATACATGAAAACACAATAGAAAATGCATATGAATTCCGTTTTAGACGTACTTGGACTTGTTGTAAAAATAGCAATAAGCTCAAGAACCTCAAATAAAGAAATAACAAGAAGCAACAAGAATATAGGGACACAAAGAATGAAAGGATTGAGCTCCCTAAGACGATGCGATCAAGTTACTCAACCGAAAGCTCCTCTTGATAGTGCGGCTATCTATCCTATAACCCGGTCTCTCAACAACCACCTTGAGACCGGTAAAAGGAAAACCTAGCAAGGACATACATTTTCATTGCACATCCTACTTGATCTTGATGGTGACGCTTCATGCTTCATTCAAGCCGGAATGCCCACTTCACCATTGTTGCTTCATGAAGACTCATGATTGCTCCCTCATACACCACTATGGGAAAAATCCATTGAGGCACATCTTCACAAGTCCATTATCACCAAATGGTCATCTTCAAGCATGGTCTTCTCGATATACACATCTTGAACTTGCCCTTTTCAACCTTTATGACATCCGAAACTTTATGACATCCTCCCATGGGCTATACGAGATCATACTCTTGATGCATACTGCTTGATACGCGTACAGCACGCGTCCGTTGGGAACCCCAAGAGGAAGGTGTGATGCGTACAACGGCAAGTTTTCCCTTAGTATGAAACCAAGGTTTAATCGAACCAGTAGGAGCCAAGAAGCACGTTGAAGGTTGATGGCGGCGAGATGTAGTGCGGCGCAACACCAGGGATTCCGGCGCCAACGTGGAACCTGCACAACACAAACCAAGTACTTTGCCCCAACGAAACAGCGAGGTTGTCAATCTCACCGGCTTGCTGTAACAAAGGATTAGATGTATAGTGTGGATGATGATTGTTTGTAGAAAACAGTAGAACGAGTATTGCAGTAGATTGTATTTTAGTATAGAGAATTGGACCGGGGTCCACAGTTCACTAGAGGTGTCTCTCCCATAAGATAAACAGCATGTTGGGTGAACAAATTACAGTTGGGCAATTGACAAACAAAGAGGGCATGACCATGCACATACATATTATGATGAGTATTGTGAGATTTAATTGGGCATTACGACAAAGTACATAGACCGCTATCCAGCATGCATCTACGTCTAAAAAGTCCACCTTCAGGTTATCATCCGAACCCCCTCCAGTATTAAGTTGCTAACAACAGACAATTGCATTAAGTATTGCGCGTAATGTAATCAGTAACTACATCCTCGAACATAGCACCAATGTTTTATCCCTAGTGGCAACAGCACATCCATAATCTTAGAGATTTCTGTCACTTCCCCAGATTCACGGAGACATGAACCCACTATCGAGCATAAATACTCCCTCTTGGAGTTACAAGCATCTACTTGGCCAGAGCATCTACTAGTAACGGAGAGCATGCAAGATCATAAACAACACATAGATATAACTTTGATAATCAACATAACAAGTATTCTCTATTCATCGGATCCCAACAAACGCAACATATAGAATTACAGATAGATGATCTTGATCATGTTCGGCAGCTCACAAGACCCGACAATTAAGCACAATGGGGAGAAGACAACCATCTAGCTACTGCTATGGACCCATAGTCCAGGGGTAGACTACTCACTCATCACTCCGGAGGCGACCATGGCGGCGTAGAGTCCTCCGGGAGATGATTCCCCTCTCCGGTAGGGTGCCGTAGGCGACCTCCTGAATCCCCCGAGATGGGATTGGCGGCGGCGGCGTCTCAGTAAGGTTTTCCGTATCGTGACTCTCGGTACTGGGGGTTTCGCGACGGAGGCTATTTGTAGGCGGAAGGGCAGGTCAGGGGGCCACACGAGGGGCCCACACTATAGGTCGGCGTGGCTAGGGCTTGGGCCGCGCCGCCCTATAGTCTGGCCACCTCGTGGCCCCACTTCGTCTCCTCTTCGGTCTTCTGGAAGCTTCGTGGCAAAATAGGACCCTGGGCGTTGATTTCGTCCAATTCCGAGAATATTTCCTTACTAGGATTTCTGAAACCAAAAACAATGAAAACAAAGAATCGGCACTTCGGCATCTTGTTAATAGGTTAGTTCCAGAAAATGCACGAATATGACATAAAGTGTGCATAAAACATGTAGATATCATCAATAATGTGGCATGGAACATAAGAAATTATCGATACGTCGGAGACGTATCAGCATCCCCAAGCTTAGTTCCTGCTCGTCCCGAGCAGGTAAACGATAAACAAAGATAATTTCTGGAGTGACATGCCATCATAACCTTGATCATACTATTTTTAAAGCATATGTAGTGAATGCAGCGATCGAAACAATGTAAATGACATGAGTAAACAAGTGAATCATATAGCAAAGACTTTTCATGAATAGTACTTCAAGACAAGCATCAATAAGTCTTGCATAAGAGTTAACTCATAAAGCAATAATTCAAAGTAAAAGCATTGAAGCAACACAAAGGAAGATGAAGTTTCAGCGGTTGCTTTCAACTTATAACATGTATATCTCATGGATAGTTGTCAATGCAAAGTAATATAATAAGTGCAATATGCAAGTATGTAGGAATCAATGCACAGTTCACACAAGTGTTTTCTTCTTGAGATGCAGAGAAATAGGTGAACTGACTCAACAATAAAAGTAAAAGAAAGGTCCTTCAAAGAGGAAAGCATCGATTGCAATATTTGTGCTAGAGCTTTGATTTTGTAAACAAGAAACAATTTTGTCAACGGTAGTAATAAAGCATATGTATCATGTAAATTATTTCTTACAAGTTGCAAGCCTCATGCATAGTATACTAATAGTGCCCGCACCTTGTCCTAATTAGCTTGGACTACCGGGATCATCGCAATGCACATGTTTTAACCAAGTGTCACAAAGGGGTACCTCTATGCCGCCTGTACAAAGGTCTAAGGAGAAAGCTCGCATTGGATTTCTCGCTATTGATTATTCTCAACTTAGACATCCATACCGGGACAACATAAACAACAGATAATGGACTCCTCTTTTATGCATAAGCATGTAACAACAATTAATTTTCTCATTTGAGATTGAGGATATATGTCCAAAACTGAAACTTCCACGATGGATCATGGCTTTAGTTAGCGGCCCAATGTTCTTCTCTAACAATATGCATGCTCTAACCATATGGTGGTAGATCGCCCTTACTTCAGACAAGACGAACATGCATAGAAACTCACATGATATTCAACAAAGAGTAGTTGATGGCGTCCCCAGGAACATGGTTATCGCACAACGAGCAACTTAATAAGAGATAAAGTGCATAAGTACATATTCAATACCACAATAGCTTTTAAGCTATTTGTCCCATGAGCTATATATTGTAAAGGTGAAGAATGGAAATTTAAAGGTAGCACTCAAGCAATTTACTTTGGAATGGCGGAGAAATACCATGTAGTAGGTAGGTATGGTGGACACAAATGGCATAGTGGTTGGCTCAAGTATTTGGATGCATGAGAAGTATTCCCTCTCGATACAAGGTTTAGGCTAGCAAGGCTATTTGAAACAAACACAAGGATGAAGCGGTGCAGCAAAACTTACATAAAAGACATATTGAAAACATTATAAGACTCTACACCATCTTCCTTGTTGTTCAAACTCAATACTAGAAATTATCTAGACTTTAGAGAGACCAAATATGCAAACCAAATTTTAGCATGCTCTATGTATTTCTTCATTAATGGGTGCAAAGTATATGATGCAAGAGCTTAAACATGAGCACAACAATTGCCAAGTATCACATTATCCAAGACATTTTAGCAAGTTACTACATGTATCATTTTCCAATTCCAACCATATAACAATTTAACGAAGAAGAAACTTCACCATGAATATTATGAGTAGAGCCTAAGGACATACTTGTCCATATGCTACAGCGGAGCGTGTCTCTCTCCCACAAAGTGAATGCTAGGATCCATTTTATTCAAACAAAACAAAAAACAAAAACAAATCGACGCTCCAAGAAAAGCACATAAGCTGTGATGGAATAAAAATATAGTTTCAGGGGAGGAACCTGATAATGTTGTCGATGAAGAAGGGGATGCCTTGGGCATCCCCAAGCTTAGACGCTTGAGTCTTCTTGATATATGCAGGGATGAACCACCGGGGCATCCCCAAGCTTAGAGCTTTCACTCTCCTTGATCATGTTGTATCATCTCCCTCTCTTGATCCTTGAAAACTTCCTCCACACCAAACTTAGAACAACTCATTAGAGGATTAGTGCACAATCAAAATATACATGTTCAGAGGTGACATAATCATTCTTAACACTTCTGGACATTGCACAAAGCTACTGAAAGTCAATGGAATCGAAAAATCCATCGAACATAACAAAACAGGCAATGCGAAATAAAAGGCAGAATCTGTCAAAACAGAACAGTTCGTATTGACGAATTTTATCGAGGCACCAGACTTGCTCCAATGAAAATGCTCAAATTGAATGAAAGTTGCGTACATATCTGAGGATCACTCACGTAAGTTGGCATAATTTTCTGAATTACCTACAGAGAATTTTGCCCAGATTCGTGACAGCAAAGAAATCTGTTTCTGCGCAGTAATCCAAATCTAGTATGAACTTTACTATCAACGACTTTACTTGGCACAACAAAACACTAAACTAAGATAAGGAGAGGTTGCTACAGTAGTAAACAACTTCCAAGACACAAAATAAAAACAAAGTACTGTAGTAAAAAAACATGGGTTGTCTCCCATAAGCGCTTTTCTTTAACGCCTTTCAGCTAGGCGCAGAAAGTGTGTATCAAGTATTATCGGAGGGTGGTGCACCTACAGCGGGGTTTGGAGTTTTCTCAGCCAAGCATAGTATATTGGATACATAAGTTTTAGCATCTCCCTTTTCATTAGTCTTAGGCTTGCTACTCTCATCAAACAAGTTTTCAGGAACAAGCCAAGCATAGTTATTTTCTAGTGCATCATTCATCGCTAGGAGCTTGCATGGTATTGGTGCTTTGATCTCCCCACCATCATTAATATTATTAGTGTACTTTATTCTATCCATATCCATCTTTTCAAGGAGACTAACAAAATTGGTATAAGAACCAAGCACATCATATTTAGCAAAGACCTTTCTAGCCTCCCTTGATATTCCACCAAATTCTCTAAGAAGGGTTTCTAAAACAAAATCTTTCTTTTCTCCTTCTTCCATATCGCCGAGTGTAAGAAACATGTGTTGGATTATAGGATTGAGATTAGCAAATTTAGTTTCCAACATGCGAACTAGAGCAGCAGCAGCAATTTCATAAGTAGGAGCAAGATCTACCAAGTGTCTATTTTCAAAATCATCAACGGTACTAACATGGTTGAAAAATTCTTCTATATTATTTCTCCCAACTATAGACCCGCGTCCTACCGGCATGTTTTTTACGGTAAAATTAAAAGGAAACATGTTGAAACAAGTAAAGCAAATATAAGTGACTAATTTTTTTGTGTTTTTGATATAGCAAACAAGATAGCAAATAAAGTAAAACTAGCAACTAATTTTTTTGTATTTTGATTTAGTGCAGCAAACAAAGTAGTAAATAAAACTAAGCAAGACAAAAACAAAGTAAAGAGATTGCGATGTGGAGACTCCCCTTGCAGCGTGTCTTGATCTCCCCGGCAACGGCGCCAGAAAAAGCTGCTTGATACGCGTACAGCACGCATCCGTTGGGAACCCCAAGAGGAAGGTGTGATGCGTACAGTGGCAAGTTTTCCCTCAGTATGAAACCAAGGTTTAATCGAACCAGTAGGAGCCAAGAAGCACGTTGAAGGTTGATGGCGGCGAGATGTAGTGCGGCGCAACACCAGGGATTCCGGCGCCAACGTGGAACCTGCACAACACAAACCAAGTACTTTGCCCCAACGAAACAGCGAGGTTGTCAATCTCACCGGCTTGCTTTAACAATGGATTAGATGTATAGTGTGGATGATGATTGTTTGCAGAAAACAGTAGAACGAGTATTGCAGTAGATTGTATTTCAGTATAGAGAATTGGACCGGGGTCCACAGTTCACTAGAGGTGTCTCTCCCATAAGATAAACAGCATGTTGGGTGAACAAATTACAGTTGGGCAATTGACAAATAAAGAGGGCATGACCATGCACATACATATTATGATGAGTATTGTGAGATTTAATTGGGCATTACGACAAAGTACATAGACCGCTATCCAGCATGCATCTATGCCTAAAAAGTCCACCTTCAGGTTATCATCCGAACCCCCTCCAGTATTAAGTTGCTAACAACAGACAATTGCATTAAGTATTGCGCGTAATGTAATCAGTAACTACATCCTCGAACATAGCACCAATGTTTTATCCCTAGTGGCAACATCACATCCATAATCTTAGAGATTTCTGTCACTTCCCCAGATTCACGGAGACATGAACCCACTATCGAGCATAAATACTCCCTCTTGGAGTTACAAGCATCTACTTGGCCAGAGCATCTACTAGTAACGGAGAGCATGCAAGATCATAAACAACACATAGATATAACTTTGATAATCAACATAACAAGTATTCTCTATTCATCGGATCCCAACAAACGCAACATATAGAATTACAGATAGATGATCTTGATCATGTTCGGCAGCTCACAAGACCCGACAATTAAGCACAATGGGGAGAAGACAACCATCTAGCTACTGCTATGGACCCATAGTCCAGGGGTAGACTACTCACTCATCACTCCGGAGGCGACCATGGCGGCGTAGAGTCCTCCGGGAGATGATTCCCCTCTCCGGCAGGGTGCCGGAGGCGATCTCCTGAATCCCCCGAGATGGGATTGGCAGCGGCGGCGTCTCAGTAAGGTTTTCCGTATCGTGGCTCTCGGTACTGGGGGTTTCGCGACGGAGGCTATTTGTAGGCGGAAGGGCAGGTCAGGGGGCCACACGAGGGGCCCACACTATAGGTCGGCGTGTCCAGGGCTTGGGCCGCGCCGCCCTATAGTCTGGCCACCTCGTGGCCCCACTTCGTCTCCTCTTCGGTCTTCTGGAAGCTTCGTGGCAAAATAGGACCCTGGGCGTTGATTTCGTCCAATTCGGAGAATATTTCCCTACTAGGATTTCTGAAACCAAAAACAGCAGAAAACAGCAACTGGCACTTCGGCATCTTGTTAATAGGTTAGTTCCAGAAAATGCACGAATATGACATAAAGTGTGCATAAAACATGTAGATATCATCAATAATGTGGCATGGAACATAAGAAATTATCGATACGTCGGAGACGTATCACATACCCATGGAAAGATACATAACCCATATAGACAACACAAATGCACATATATAGTGGGTTAGCTCATGAAGCATAATTGAAAAGGCTTACCTCCCACAAGATCACATGATCCAAAGTGATACAATCTTTATGCTTCATGTGTTGACCAGCTTGAATTCAATCTTCACTCTTAGTCTTGGCAAACCTTGTATCTCTTCATTCTCTATCACAATATCTTGATCATTCATTGCTTAACATATACGCTAGAGCATGGCTAACTTGAGTTCCACACGAGAACTCCATCTTCATTTCTTCTTCTTGATCGTATCATATTATTCTCTTCAAATCGATGATCTTGATGCCAATACCAAAGGTATAATATTATATTCATGGCATCCATACTTGAATCCAATATATGGACTTGAAGAAATACCTATGGAATATTCATTCATATAAACACAATGAAAACATTAGTCCATTGAGGATTGCCATTAATTACCAAAAACACACATAGGGGCAATGTACCCTTACACCAAGCCAATATCATCAATATTTTTCTTCCTCAATATCAAGTTCATCATCGGATGAATCGTACGAACTCTACAAACACATAAAATTTGAACTCACTTCATCTACCAACCTAAATACAACCTTGGGAAAAAATAGCGCCAGTGGTGGCGGAAACATACCTTCCGGAGATTTCGCTGAGCACTTTGCGTAAATCATGTTGAATTGTGGCTTGAGGAGCACATGGTTTCCGTGGAGGTCAGCGCGGCGGCACCGAACTGGCCGACGTGTGGTGGCGGCAACTCGCTTGTAGTCCCCGGAAAAAGAGGCGTGGCGGCGACAACTCTCTTGGTTTACCGCCGCAACGATCTCGGGGAAGCTTTATGGAGGCGTGGTGGCAGATATAATGTGGGACCCCAAAGGGAAGCGCCGCCGGTGATGAATCAGAGTAGCGGCATCAGCGGAAAATGTAGAGCTGAAATGGGATAGGACAGAGCGCGAGCACGGTGAACTTTCACAACGGCGGTTGGGTGTTCGCGCACGACACAGAAGGATAGCGCTCACTCGACTGGAAGCATCAATTTTGTGGAGTCGGGGGCGCAAAATTCCGCACGCGGAAAAAGATTTACAACACGCAGAAATTTAATGCGTCTACTGAAGGGCGCAAAACAGCCGTGCGCGCTATGTATCAGCAGTTATTTTAGTGCTGGCGCGATATATCGTCTCTACTGGAGTTGCTCTAATTATATTTGTAGGTAGCCAACTCTTGTAGGAGGAACGATGCATTGTTGCACAAGAATCATGATAAATTGGTACCACAATTAGAGGACGGGGAGATTGTGTCAGGAAGAGGTCAACATCAAGAGACAAGTTTGCAAGACCAGATGGTACACGTTTTAGTTCACACCAAATAAATCCAATTTTCTTATATAAAATGTGGGATTATATGGTTCAAGTGCTCTACAATATTGTTGAGTATGGTACATGTATGAGATTATAGAGGTGTGGCTTCAGGTTATCTTATAAATATATGAAAACCTTTGATAATTATCTTGCATTTGATGTTTCAATTGGTTTATATAACAAATGATTTTGCACAAGCATTTCAACACAAATATAGTTAGTGACATAAATTGATTGTCTCTGTGGAAAATCAATTGCATAAGTTGAGATATGATGGATGTAGGCTTTTATAGCTTCTTGCCCGCTACTAAATTTTGTGTTGGAAGAAATATTCTGATGCCAAGTATTGATGGTAACACTTTTTCTAGATATTACCCAAAGGATCTCACGGAAAATAGTCACTAGCTAACTGTCATCACTACAAGGTACAAATGAATTATCAATGAGGTGCTTGACATGACCATAGTTTATATGAACCATCAATCTATTGAAACGTCCACACACTTGCTAAAGTGCACTACATGCCTTGATCCTAGCGAATCATTTAGGGGGTTTGGTCATAACAAGCTAATTTAGCTTGCAAATATTTACTCTGTCGGTTTCTCTTCACAAGATTTCTGTCTTTTTATTGATCAACTTAGGAACATATGCTTATGTAATGAGAAGAAGTCCAAATTTCTTGACATGTGATAGTCCGAGTACTTGCAATCAAGTTGGTTAATACTACACAACATTTTGTCCTTTTCATTTGGTTTATCGCTTCATTAGACTTGCATTGATATTACCGGTGGAGGTGACATTGGTTGAGAGGATTTTCCAACAATGAATATTACAAAGGAGAATATTTGAAACAAGACAAGTGATGATTGGCTCAACAATTTTATGGTTTGCATTGTTGAGTGTGAGATATTTGCAAACATTGATGACAATCATATTATGGTACATTTTCATGCATTGAACAATTGTCAAGACCATCTACCTCGACACCTCATGTTCCTTCGACAACTTCAACTTAACTTTACAATTATGTTTTGTCGCAACTATTGCTGTCACACTTGTGGTTTTAGATACATACTTTTTGGTCAACATGTTGTAGGACTTACTTGGATTTTTGGGGTCATATTGTGGTAGCTAGTGAGTGTTCAAGCAACAAAAGTTCATGTAATTAAGTAGTCTCTAAGTCTTATTTTTAAATGTTCTTCATGTTCTTAGTAGATGTATCATATCCATATAGAATACTGAACCGTCTGAGAATCATTTATTTTGCTAAGTACACATGTTTTCGTGCTTTATTAAAATTCTCCTAAAATGACCGCACCTGCAAACCTAAATTCATTGGTCCTCCACTTTTGGGAGTAGTTACCTACTTAAGGACGAAGTGGTGGAGTTTTTTTTTTGAAAAGAGGGCAAAAACCTTCCCCTATTCCATTAATTAAGAAGAAGAGTTTGGAGAAGAGTTTTACACCCCATTTACATAGACCGCTACTATCGTGGCATAAAATTGCTCATACATTTGTCACCTGCTAGTACCCAAAGCCTAGCTTCTAATTTAATCTTATGAAATAGCACCGTGGGAGGCGCGTGCTTGTTCTTGAACGCCTGAGCATTCCTTTAATTCCAAACTTCCCAAGACACAAGGAAGTGAAAGAGGCCAAGTCTTTCCGCTCTATCAACGTAACCCACCAAGAGTGAAGAGGGGCTGTAGGCCATGCGTTGAGGTAAAGAGTTTGAAGACCTAGCCACTCCTTAAGAAGCCCCCAAAGCCTAATGGTATAGTGGAAATTGACAAGAAGGTGGTCAATGGATTCCATCACCCATTTGCAAAGAGGGGAATTCCCACAATTTGGCCAACCTATCTTCTCTAAGCGTTCATTTGTCGATTGACAATTTTGGAGCGCAAGCCACATGAAGAACTTTATTTTTGGTGGGGGACAAAGTTTCAAAACCGAAGAGGCTATAGGGGATGAGGGCGCCGGCCACTAAGGGGTGCGGCCAACTAGGGCTTGGTGTGGCCGGCCCCCTCCCCTTGTCCCTCTTTTTATAGGTGGAACCCCCAAGAGTTGGTCTACAAGTCTTCGAATAAGACCCCAACCCAAATCCTTCCATATGGTGGGAAACCTACCCAAGGTGGGATTCCCACTCAAGGTGGGATTCCCACCTTTCCTTGGAGGGGGGTGGCCGGCCACCAAGGTGGAGTCCACCTGGGACTCCAACCCCTTAGGGTTGGCTGGCCGTGCTAGGTGGAGTCCCTCCGGGACTCCGCCTTCCATAGTGATTTCTTCCGGACTTTTCTAGAACCTTCCATAAATGCACCAGATCATTTTCAAACTTATAAAATGACTTCCTATATATGAATCTTATTCTACGGACCATTCCGGAACTCCTCGTGATGTCCTGGATCCCATTCGAGACTCCAAACAAAACTTCGAACTCCATTCCATATTCCATATCTACTTAAACGACATCAAACCTTAAGTGTGTCACCCTACGGTTCGCGAACTATGTGGACATGGTTGAGATCTCTCTCCGTCCAATAACCAATAGTGGGATCTGGAGATCCATAATGGCTCCCACATATTCAACGATGACTTAGTGATCGAATGAACCATTCACATACGATTACCGATTCCCTTTGTCACACGATATTTTACTTGTCTGAGGTTTGATCATCGGTATCTCTATACCTTGTTCAACCTCGTCTCCTGACAAGTACTCTTTACTCGTACCGTGGTATGTGGTCTCTTATGAACTATTCATATGCTTGCAAGCTAATTAGACGACATTCCACCGAGAGGGCCCAGAGTATATCTATCTGTCATCGGGATGGACAAATCCCACTGTTGATCCATATGCCTCAACTCATACTTTCCGGATACTTAATCCCACCTTTATAACCACCCATTTACGCAGTGGCGTTTGATGTAATCAAAGTACCTTTCCGGTATAAGTGATTTACATGATCTCATGGTCGAAAGGACTAGGTAACTATGTATCGAAAGCTTATAGCAAATGAACTTAATGACGTGATCTAATGCTACGCTTAATTGGGTGTGTCCATTACATCATTCTCATAATGATATAACCTTGTTATTAATAACATCCAATGTTCATGATCACGAAACTATGATCATCTATTAATCAACAAGCTAGTTATATAAGAGGCTTACTAGGGACTCTCCTTGTTGTTTACATAACACACATGTATCAATGTTTCAGTTAATACAATTATAGCATGGTATATAAACATCTATAGTAAACACAAAGATATATAATAACCACTTTATTATTGCCTCTTGGGCATATCTCTAACAGTCTCCCACTTGCACTAGAGTCAATAATCTAGATTACATTGTAAGGTACCTAACACCCATGGCTTTCTGGTGTTGGTCATGCTTTGCCCTAGGGAGAGCTTTAGTCAACGGATCTGCTACATTCAGATCATTGTGTACTTTGCAAATCTTTACTTCTCCATCTTCGATGTATTCGCGAATCGAATGAAAACGCAGCTTGATATGCTTCAGCTTCTTGTGTGACCTTGGTTCTTGCACATTGGCGATGGCACCCATGTTGTCACAATATATGACTAGTGGGTCCAATGCACTAGGAACCACACCAAGCTCTACAATGAACCTCTTCATCCATACCGCTTCCGATGAAGCCTCTGAAGCCGCTATATACTCCGATTCTGTTGAAGACTTCGCCACCGTGCACTGCTTCGAGCTACACCAGCCATCGCAGCACCATTCAATATAAACACGTACCCAGACTGAGACTTAGAGTCATCAGGATCAGTGTTCCAACTTGCATCGGTGTAACTGGTTACAGCGAGCTCTTGGTCACCTCCATAACAAAGAAACATATCCTTAGTTCTTTTCAAGTACTTCAGGATATTCTTGACCGCTGTCGAGTGTTCCATTCCTGGATCACTTTGATATCTGCTAGTCAAACTAACTGCATGTGCTATATCTGGTCTAGTACATAGCATGGCATACATGACAGAGCCTACTGCCGAGGCATAGGGGATCTGATTCATCCTCTCTCTTTCTTGTGCCGTAGCCGGACCTTGAGTCTTACTCAAGACCTTACCTGGCAACATCGGTAAGAATCCTTTCTTACTTTCGTCCATTCTAAACTTCTTTAGAATCTTGTCAAGGTATGTACTCTGTGAGAGCGCTAATAGGCGTCTTGATCTATCTCTATAAATCTTGATGCCCAATATGTATGCTGCTTCACCAAGGTCCTTCATTGAAAAACATTTATTCAAATAACCTTTTACACTGCTTAATAGTTCTATATCATTCCCAATTAATAATATGTCATCTACATATAATACCAGGAATGCTACAGAGCTCCCACTCACTTTCTTGTAAATACAGGCCTCTCCATGGCACTGTATAAACCCGAAGTCTTTGATCACCTTATCAAAATGTCGGTTCCAATTTCTGGATGCTTGCTTCAGTCCATAAATTGAACGCTGAAGTTTGCACACCTTGTCAGCATTATTAGGATCGACAAAACCTTTGGGTTGTACCATATACAACTCTTCCTCAATGTCTCCATTAAGGAACGCCGTTTTGACATCCATCTGCCAAATCTCATAATCGAAAATGCAGCTATTGCTAACAAAATCCTCATAGATTTTAGCTTCGCTACAGGTGAGAAAGTCTCATCGTAGTCAACACCTTGGATTTGCCGGAAACCCTTTGCGACAAGTCGAGCTTTATAGACAGTAATATTACCATCAGCTGTTTTTCTCTTGAAGATCCATTTATTCTCGACAGCCTTGCGGCTATCAGGTAAGTCTACCAAAGTCCACACTTTGTTATCATACATGGATCCCATTTCGGATTTCATGGCTTCTTGCCATTTGTTGGAATCTGGGCTCATCATCGCTTCTTCATACGTCGCAGGGTCTTCATCATTGTTGTCCACAATCATGACATTTAGACAAGGATCATACCAATCAGGAGTGGCACATTCCCTTTTCGATCTGCGAGGTTCAGTAGCTATCTCGTTCAAAGTTTCATGATCATTATCATTAGCTTCCTCTGTTACCGGTGTAGGCGGCACAAGAACATCTTCCGGTACTGCGCTACTCTGATCAACGAGAGAAGATTCAGTAATCTCGTCGAGTTCTACTTTTCTTCCAGTCACTTCTTTAGTGAGAAATTATTTCTCAAGAAAGGTTCCGTTGTTAGCAACAAAGATTTTGCCTTCGGATCTGTGATAGAAAGTATACCCTATAGTTTCCTTACGGTATCCTATGAAGACGCATTTCTCCACTTTGGGTTCTAGCTTGTCCGGTTGTAACTTTTTTACATATGCTTCGCAACCCCAAACTTTAAGGAACGACAGCTTAGGTTTCTTATTAAACCATAATTCATACGGTGTCGTTTCAATGGATTTAGATGGTGCCCTATTTAAAGTGAATGCAACTGTCTCTAATGCGTAACTCCAAAATGATAACGGCAAATCAGTAAGAGACATCATAGAATGAACCATATCTAAGAGAGTTCGATTACGATGTTCGGACACACCATTTCGTTGTGGTGTTCCTGGCGGTGTCAATTGTGAAAGTATTCCGCATTTCTTTAAATGCATGCTAAACTCATAACTCAGATATTCGCCTCCGCGATCAGATCGTAGAAATTTAATCTTCTTGTTACGTTGATTTTCTAATTCACTTTGGAATTCCTTAAACTTCTTGAAAGTTTCGGATTTATGTTTCATGAAATAGATATACCCATATCTACTCAGATCATCTGTGAAGGTTAGAACATAACGATAACCACCACGCGAGGCTACACTCATTGGTCCGCACACATCGGTATGTATGATTTCCAATAAGTCTGTAGCTCGCTCCATAATACTAGAGAATGGAGTCTTAGTCATTTTTCCCATTAGACATGCTTCGCATCTATCAAGTGACTCAAAGTCAAGTGATTCAAGTAATCCATCGGAATAGAGTTTCTTCATGTATTTCACTCCAATATGACCAAGACGACAGTGCCACATATAAGTAGAATTATCATTCAATTTAATTCTCTTAGCATCAATGTTATGAACATGTGTATCACTACTATCGAGATTTAATAGAAATAAACCATTCTTCTCAGGTGCGTGACCATAAAAGATATTATTCATAAAAATAGAACAACCATTATTCTCAAACTTGAATGAATAACCGTCTTGCATTAAACAAGATCCAGATATAATGTTCATGCTCAACGCAGGCACAAAATAACAATTATTGAGGTTTAAAACTAATCCCGAAGGTAGATGTAGAGGGAGCGTGCCGACAGGGATCACATCGACCTTGGATCCATTTCCAACGCGCATCGTCACTTCATCCCTCAATAGTCTTCGTTTATTCCGTAGTTCCTGTTTCGAGTTACAAATATGAGCAGCCGAACCAGTATCAAATACCCAGGTACTAGTACGAGAACTAGTAAGATAAACATCTATAAAATGTATATCAGATATACCTTTCTTCTTCTTGACAAGGCCGCTCTTCAGATCAGCCAAATACTTGGAGAAATTACGCTTCTAGTGTCCCTTCTCCTTGCAGCAATAGCACTCAGCATCAGGCTTAGGGCCAGTCTTAGGTTTCACAGGAGGCGCGACAACTTTCTTGCCGCCCTTCTTAAATTTGCCTTTAGACTTGCCCTGTTTCTTGAAACTGGTGGTCTTGTTGACCATCAACACTTGGTGCTCTTTCTTTATCTCAATCTCAGCAGATTTCAGCATGGCGAAGAGTTTAGGTAACTCTTTGTTCATGTTCTGCATATTGTAGTTCATCACAAAGTTCTTGTAACTAGGTGGCAGTGATTGAAGGACACGATTAATCCCCAGTCTGTTAGGAATCACTATTCCCAAGTCACTGAGTTTCTTTGCATGCCCGGTCATGGCGAGCATGTGCTCACTAACGGAGCTGCCTTCTTCTATCATGCAACTGAAGAAGTGTTTCGATGCTTCATAGCATTCCACGGCCGCATGAGTTTCAAAGATAGCTTTCAGCTCATTGACCAAGTCATGAGGATAGTGGTGCTCAAAACGTTTTTGAAGATCGGCTTCCATACTGCATAGGATGGCACACTGAACTTGAGAGTACCGATTTTTTCGAGTCGCGTAAACATTCTTTACTTCATCGGTTTCAGTTTCTGCAGGAGGGTCACCTAGCAGTGCATCAAGCACATATTGCAGGTTTCCACCAGCGAGGAAAATCCTCACATGACGGAACCAGTCGGTGAAGTTGCTACCGTTGCTCTTAAGCTTTTCTTTCTCTAGGAACTGGTTAAAATTGATTGATGGGGACGCCATGATCTACAACATATATTTGCAATAGTTTAGACTAAGTTTATGACAAATTGAGTTCAAATTTTAATTCAACAAAATTAAAAATCTAGGTGAACTCCCACTCAAAACAATATCCCTCGCATTGTATTAGTGATCACACGAACCAAATCCACGACACCAAGCCCGGTCATCACGAGACAAGATGTAACTTCAATGGCGAACACTCAAAGTGTTCATCATATCAATCATATGATTCATGCTCTACCTTTCGGTATCCCGTGTTCTGAGACCATGTCTGTACATGCTAGTCTCGTCAAGGCAACCTTAGTATCCGCATGTGCAAATCTGGCTTGCACCCGTTGTATGCACATGTTGAATCTATCACACCCGATCATCACGAGATGATTCGAAACAACAAGTCTTGGCAACGGTGCTACTAAGGATGAACACTTTATTATCTTGATATTTTAGTGAGAGGGATCATCTTATAATGCTACCATCGAGATCTAATCAAAATAAGATGCATAAAAGGATTAACATCACATGCAATTCATATGTGATATGATATGGCCCCTTTGTCTTTGCGCCTTTGATCTTCATCTCCAAAGCACGGACATGATCTCCATCATCAACGGGCATGATCTCCATCATCGTCGGTGTAGCGTCAAGGTCAATGGCGCCGTCTTCATGATTGTTCTCCCATGTAGCAACTATTACAACTTCTTTGAAATACTACTCAACATGAAATTTAAAGACAACCATAAGGCTCCTGCCGATTGCCACAATACAATAATGATCATATCATACATATTCATCATCACATTATGGCCATATCACATCACCAAACCCTGCAAAAACAAGTTAGACGTCTCTAATTTGGTTTGCATATTTTACGTGGTTTAGGGTTTTCGAGTAAGATCCAATCTACCTACGAACATGAACCACAATGGTGATACTAGTGTTGTTAATAGAAGAGTAAATTGAACCTTCACTATAGTAGGAGAGATAGACACCTGCAAAGCCACTTATGCAATACAAGTTGCATGTCGAGCATGGAGCAAATCTCATGAACGCGGTCATGTAAAGTTAGCCCGAGCCGCTTCATCCCACTATGCCACAAAGATGCAAAGTACTCAAACTGAAGACAACAAAGCATCAACGCCCACAAAACAATTGTGTTCTACTCGTGCAACCAATCTATGCATAGACACGGCTCTGATACCACTGATGGGATTCGTAGCATAGAAAACAAAAATATTCCTACCGCGAGAACGCAATCCAAGCCAAGATGCAATCTAGAAGATGGTAGCAACGAGGGGATGAACGAGACTAACCCTTGAAGATTTCCAAAGCCTTCGAGATTAGATCTCGCTGTTGCAGAAGATGATCACTTGCCGCTTTCAAAAGGGCGTAGAAGATTTTGACGGTGCCACAATCGGGCAGCACCTCCGTACTCGGTCACACGTTCGGTGTTGATGAAGACGACGTCCTTCTCCCCGTTCCAGCGGGCAGCAGAAGTAGTAGATCCTCCTTGGAATCCCGGCAGCACGACGGTGTGGTGGCGGTGTCGATGGAGATCTCCGGCGGAGCTTCGCTAAGCATATGCGGGAGAGGTGGTGGAGGAGGGGCGGCTAGGGTTTGGGAGAGGGGGGCGCCGACCACTATGGGGTGCGGCCAACTAGGGCTTGGTGTGTCCGGCCCCCTCCCCTTGCTCCTCATTATATAGGTGGAACCCCCAAGAGTTGGTCTACAAGTCTTCGAATAAGACCCCAACCCAAAACCTTCCATGTGTAGGGAAACCTACCCAAGGTGGGATTCCCACTCAAGGTGGGATTCCCACCTTTCCTTGGAGGGGGGTGGCCGGCCACCTTGGTGGAGTCCACCTGGGACTCCACCCCTTAGGGTTGGCCGGCCATGCTAGGTGGAGTCCCTTCGGGACTCCGCCTTCCATAGTGATTTCTTCCGGACTTTTCTAGAACCTTCTAGAACCTTCCATAAATGCACCAGATCATTTTGAAACTTATAAAATGACTTCCTATATATGAATCTTATTCTCCGGACCATTCCGGAACTCCTCGTGATGTCCTGGATCCCATCCAAGACTCCAAACAAAACTTTGAACTCCATTCCATATTCCATATCTACTTAAACGACATCAAACCTTAAGTGTGTCACCCTACGGTTCACGAACTATGTGGACATGGTTGAGATATCTCTCCGTCCAATAACCAATAGCGGGATCTGGAGATCCATAATGGCTCCCACATATTCAACGATGACTTAGTGATCGAATGAACCATTCACATACGATTACCGATTCCCTTTGTCACACGATATTTTACTTGTCCGAGGTTTGATCATCGGTATCTCTATACATTGTTCAACCTCGTCTCCTGACAAGTACTCTTTACTCGTACCGTGGTATGTGGTCTCTTATGAACTATTCATATGCTTGCAAGCTAATTAGACGACATTCCACCGAGAGGGCCCAGAGTATATCTATCCGTCATCGGGATGGACAAATCCCACTGTTGATCCATATGCCTCAACTCATACTTTCCAGATACTTAATCCCACCTTTATAACCACCCATTTACGCAGTGGCGTTTGATGTAATCAAAGTACCTTTCCGGTATAAGTGATTTACATGATCTCATGGTCGAAAGGACTAGGTAACTATGTATCGAAATCTTATAGCAAATGAACTTAATGACGTGATCTAATGCTACGCTTAATTGTGTGTGTCCATTACATCATTCTCATAATGATATAACCTTGTTATTAATAACATCCAATGTTCATGATCACGAAACTATGATCATCTATTAATCAACAAGCTAGTTATATAAGAGGCTTACTAGGGACTCTCCTTGTTGTTTACATAACACACATGTATCAATGTTTCAGTTAATACAATTATAGCATGGTATATAAACATCTATCATAAACACAAAGATATATACTAACCACTTTATTATTATTGCCTCTTGGGCATATCTCCAACACGTATCGCCTCCAAGTGCAGAGGTTTGTAGAACAATATGAAGTTCCCCTTAAGTAGATCACACAAGGTTTATCGAACTCAGGGGGGTAGAGGTCAAAGATATCCCTTTCAAGCAACCCTGTGATGTCTACTCACACTTCTTTTCCTGTAGACAGTGTTGGGCCTCCAAGAGCAGAGGTTTGTAGAATAGCAGCAAGTTTTCCCTTAAGTGGATCACCCAAGGTTTATCGAACTCAGGGAGGAAGAGGTCAAAGATATCCCTCTCAAGCAACCCTGCAATCACGATACAAGAAGTCTCTTGTGTCCCCAACACACCCAATACACTTGTCAGATGTATAGGTGCACTAGTTCGGCGAAGAGATAGTGAGATGCAAGTAATATGGATGAATATGAGTAGTAATAACGGCGCCAGAAAATAGCTTGCTGGCTTGCAGTTGATGGTGGTAATATTGCAGGAAGTAAAGATGCAGTAGAACAGTAAATAAGCGATGATTGTAGTATTTGGAAACAAGGCCTAGGGATCATACTTTCACTAGTGGACACTCTCAACATTGATCACATAATAAAACCACTCTACACTCTCTTGTTGGATGATGAACACCACTAATTGTGTAGGGCTACAAGAGCACCTCAATGCCGGAGTTAACAAGCTCCACAACATTCGATGTTCATATTTAAATAACCTTAGAGTGCATGATAGACCAACGCAATTATACCAAGTACTAACATAGCATGCACACTGTCACCATCATACTATGAAAGGAGGAATAGATCACATCAATACCATCATAGTAATAGTTAACTTCATAATCTACAAGAGATCACAATCATAAACTACGCCAAGTACTACATGATGCACACACTATCACCATTACATCATGGAGGAGGAATAGAGTACTTTAATAACATCACTAGAGTAGCACATAGATTAATAGTGATACAAAACTCATCATATGAATCTCAATCATGTAAGGCAGCTCATGAGATCATTGTATTGAAGTACATGGGAGAGAGATTAACCACATAGCTACCGGTACAGCCCTTAGCCTCGAGGGAGAACTACTCCCTCCTCATGGGAGACAGCAGCGGTGATGAAGATGGCGGCGGTGTCGATGGAGATGCCTTCTGGGGGCACTTCCCCGTCCCAGCGGCGTGCCGGAACAGAGACTCCTGTCCCGCAGATCTTGGCTTCGCGATGGCGGCAGCTCTGGAAGGTTTCTCGTACCGTGGCTTATTCGTATCGAAGATTTAGGTCAAGGAGGCTTTTATTGGCGAAGAGTCGGAGTCGGAAGGGCCACGGTGGAGCCACACACCAGGGGGGTGCGGCCCCCCTCTTGGTCGCGCCGCCACCACGTGTGGTGGCCCTGGGCCTCTCCTTTGGCCCCTCTTCGGTGCTCTGGAAGCTTCCTTGAAATATAAGATACTGGGCGTTGATTTCGTCCAATTCCGAGAATATTTCTTTACTAGGATTTCTGAAACCAAAAACGGCAGAAAACAGGAACTGGCTCTTCGGCATCTTGTTAATAGGTTAGTTCCGGAAAACGCATCAAAACGATATAAAGTGTGAACAAAACATGCAGGTATTGTCATAAAACAAGCATGGAACATCAGAAATTATAGATACGTTGGAGACGTATCAGCATCCCCAAGCTTAGTTCCTACTCGTCCTCGAGTAGGTAAACGATAAAAGAATAATTTCTGAAGTGACATGCTACCAACATGATCATAATCATACGATTGTAAAGCATATGAGATGAATGCAGCGATTCAAAGCAATGATAAAGATAATGATGAAACAACTGAATCATATAGCAAAGACTTTTCATGAATAATACTTTCAAGACAAGCATCAATAAGTCTTGCATAAGAGTTAACTCATAAAGCAATAAATTCAAAGTAAAAGCATTGAAGCAACACAAAGGAAGATTAAGTTTCAGCGGTTGCTTTCAACTTGTAACATGTATATCTCATGGATAATTGTCAACATAAAGTAATATGATGAATGCAAATATGCAAGCATGTAAGAATCAATGCACAGTTAACACAAGTGTTTGCTTCTAAGATGGAAGGAAATAGGTGAACTGACTCAACAATAAAGTAGAAGAATGGCCCTTCGAAGAGGGAAGCATGGATTGCTATATTTTTGCTAGAGCTTTTATTTTGAAAACATAGAAACAATTTTGTCAACAGTAGTAATAAAGCATATTTATTATGTATAAGATATCCTACAAGTTGCAAGCCTCATGCATAGATTACCAATAGTGCCTGCACCTTGTCCTAATTAGCTTGGATTTACATGGATTATCATTGCATAACATATGTTTTAACCAAGTATCACAAAGGGGTACCTCTATGCCGCCTGTACAAAGGTCTAAGGAGAAAGCTCGCATTGGATTTCTCGCTTTTGATTATTCTCAACTTAGACATCCATACCGGGACAACATAGACAACAAATAATGGACTCCTCTTTAATGCATAAGCATTCAACAACAAATAATATTCTCATAAGAGATTGAGGATTGTTGTCCAAAACTGAAACTTCCACCATGGATCATGGCTTTAGTTAGCGGCCCAATGTTCTTCTCTAACAATATGCATGCTCAAACCATTCAACTCATGTTAAATCACCCTTACTTCAGACAAGACGAACATGCATAGCAACTCACATGATATTCAACAAAGGATAGTTGATGGCGTCCCCAGGAACATGGTTATCGCACAACAAGCAACTTAATAAGAAATAAGATACATAAGTACATATTCAATACCACAATAGTTTTTAGGCTATTTTTCCCATGGGCTATATATTGCAAAGACAAAGAATGGAATTTTAAAGGTAGCACTCAAGCAATTTACTTTGGAATGACAGAGAAATACCATGTAGTAGGTAGGTATGGTGGACACGAATGGCATAGTTTTTGGCTCAAGGATTTGGATGCACGAGAAGTAATCCCTCTCAATACAAGGCTTAGGCTAGCAAGGTTGTTTGAAGCAAACACAAGTATGAACCAATACAGCAAAACTTACATAAGAACATATTGCAAGCATTATAAGACTCTACACTGTCCTCCTTGTTGTTCAAACCCTTACTGGAAAATATCTAGACCTTAGAGAGACCAATACATGCAAACCAAATTTTAGCAAGCTCTATGTATTTCTTCACTAATAGGTGCAAAGTATATGATGCAAGAGCTTAAACATGATCTATATGTGCACAACAATTCCCAAGTATCAAATTATTCAAGACATTATACCAATTACCACATGTAGCATTTCCCGTTTCCAACCATATAACAATTAACGAAGCAACTTTAACCTCCGCCATGAACATTATGAGTAAAGCTAAGGACATATTTGTCCATAAGCAACAGCGGAGCGTGTCCCTCTCCCACACAATGAATGCTAGGATCCAAATTTATTCAAACAAAACAAAAATAAAAACATACAGACGCTCCAAGTAAAGCACATAAGATGTGACAGAATAAAAATATAGTTTCACTAGAGGAACCTGATAATGTTGTCGATGAAGAAGGGGATGCCTTGGGCATCCCCAAGCTTAGATGCTTGAGTCTTCTTGAAATATGCAGGAATGAACCACCGGGGCATCCCCAAGCTTAGAGCTTTCACTCTCCTTGATCATATTGTATCATCCTCCTCTCTTGATCCTTGAAAACTTCCTCCACACCAAACTCAAAACAACTCATTAGAGGGTTAGTGCAAATCAAAAATTCACATTTTCAGAGGTGACACAATCATTCTTAACACTTCTGGACATTGCCCAAAGCTACTGGAAGTTAATGGAACAAAGAAATCCATCCAACATAGCAAAATAGGCAATGCGAAATAAAAGGCAGAATCTGCAAAACAGAACAGTCCGTAAAGACGAATTTTTTAGAGGCACCAGACTTGCTCAGATGAAAATTCTCAAATTGAATGAAAGTTGCGTACATATCTGAGGATCACGCACGTAAATTGGCAGATTTTTCTGAGTTACCTACAGAGAACCCTGCCCAAATTCGTGACAGACAGAAATCTGTTTCTGCGCAGTAATCCAAATCTAGTATCAACCTTACTATCAAAGACTTTACTTGGCACAACAATGCAATAAAGTAAGATAAGGAGAGCTTGCTACAGTAGTAACAAATTCCAAGACTCAAATATAAAACAAAAGTACTGTAGTAAAATAAAAACATGGGTTATCTCCCAAGAAGTGCTTTCTTTATAGCCATTAAGATGGGCTCAGTAATTTTAATGATGCACTCCCAAGAAATAAGAGTTGAAGCAAAAGAGAGCATCAAGAAGCAAATTCAAAACACATTTAAATCTAACCCACTTCCTATGAAAAGGAATATTGTAAATAAACAAATTCATGAAGCATAATGCAACAAGCATAGAAAGATAAAACAAGTGTAACTTCAAGATTTTCAGCAAAAAGAGAGGTGTTTTAGTAACATGAAAATTTCTACAACCATATTGTCCTCTATCATAAAGATTTTCAGTAGCATCATGAACAAACTCAACAATATAATTATCACATGAAGCATTCTTATCATGAGTCTCATGCATAAAATTATTACTACTCCCAACATAAGCATAGTCATTCTTATTAATTGTAGTGGGAGCAAATTCAACAAAGTAGCTATCATTATTATTCTCATCAAGTGTAGGAGGCATAGTATAATCATAATAAAATTCATCCTCCATAGTAGGTGGCAGCAAAAGACTACTATCATTATAATCATCATAAATAGGAGGCAAAGTATCATCAAAGAAAATTTTCTCCTCCATGCTTGGGGGACTAAAAATATCATGCTCATCAAAACCAGCTTCCCCAAGCTTAGAATTTTCCATATCATTAGCAACAATGGTGTTCAAAGCGTTCATACTAATATCATTGCTACTATCATGCAAAATAGGTTTTTTAATTTTCGCATCAAACAATCCATGTCTTAACTCAGGAAATAGCTTAAAAAGCTCACTGTTACTTTCCATTATGCCTAGCTAGTGAAAAACAAGAAACAAAAAGATGCAATTGCAGGATCTAAAGGAAATAGCTTCGAGCACTCACAACGGCGCCAGAAAATAACTTAGTTACCTAGGACTGGAGTGTGAGTGCCTTTTACCTTACCTCCCCGGCAACGGCGCCAGAAAATAGCTTGATGTCTACTCACACTTCTTTTCCTGTAGACAGTGTTGGGCCTCCAAGAGCAGAGGTTTGTACAACAGCAGCAAGTTTTCCCTTAAGTGGATCACCCAAGGTTTATCGAACTCAGGGAGGAAGAGGTCAAAGATATCCCTCTCAAGCAACCCTGCAATCACGATACAAGAAGTCTCTTGTGTCCCCAACACACCCAATACACTTGTCAGATGTATAGGTGCACTAGTTCGGCGAAGAGATAGTGAGATGCAAGTAATATGGATGAATATGAGTAGTAATAACGGCGCCAGAAAATAGCTTGCTGGCGTGCAGTTGATGGTGGTAATATTGCAGGAAGTAAAGATGCAGTAGAGCAGTAAATAAGCGATGATTGCAGTATTTGGAAACAAGGACTAGGGATCATACTTTCACTAGTGGACACTCTCAACATTGATCACATAATAAAACCACTTTACACTCTCTTGTTGGATGATGAACACCACTAATTGTGTAGGGCTACAAGAGCACCTCAATGTCGGAGTTAACAAGCTCCACAACATTCGATGTTCATATTTAAATAACCTTAGAGTGCATGATAGACCAACGCAATTATACCAAGTACTAACATAGCATGCACACTGTCACCATCATACTATGAAAGGAGTAATAGATCACATCAATACCATCATATTAATAGTTAACTTCATAATCTACAAGAGATCACAATCATAAACTACGCCAAGTACTACATGATGCACACACTGTTACCATTACATCATGGAGGAGGAATAGAGTACTTTAATAACATCACTAGAGTAGCACATAGATTAATAGTGATACAAAGCTCATCATATGAATCTCAATCATGTAAGGCAGCTCATGAGATCATTGTATTGAAGTACATGGGAGAGAGATTAACCACATAGCTACCGGTACAACCCTTAGCCTTGAGGGAGAACTACTCCCTCCTCATGGGATACAGCAGCGGTGATGAAGATGGCGGTGGTGTCGATGGAGATGCCTTCCGGGGGCACTTCCCCGTCCCGGCGGCGTGCCGGAACAGAGACTCCTGTCCCCCAGATCTTAGCTTCGCGATGGCGGCGGCTCTGGAAGGTTTCTCGTACCGTGGCTTATTCATATCGAAGATTTAGGTCAGGGAGGCTTTTATAGGCGAAGAGTCGGAGTCGGAAGGGCCACGGTGGAGCTGTTGGCGTCCGAAACCCACCGGCGAGCTACGGCTGGCAACACGAAGAGCCGGGAACAACCTAGGGCTGCGGTTGGCCCTGGTCCCTCCGAGCGACGGCCCGCAAAGCTCCTGGCACGCACGTCCCGATGCTGGTGCAAGGGCGTGCCACCTGATCTATACCTGATCAGGAAGGTGATGGATTTGCTTCGCTTAGTTTCCTGCATGGCATACACGTAAACATTAAATACGAGCCTCGATCGGCTCTCAGGTTATCCTGTGAATCGGCTCAAGGAGCCGATCCACCCATGGTTCGTATCAGGTTTACGATCGCATGGTGGTCCTGCTTGATCGATATATAGCTAAAACGACCTACGATGATCTAGGGTTTTCACCACATAATCGGAACATCCTACTCGTGATTGAGCCTGGCAGCCACGCACGGTGATAATAAACCGACCCTAGACAAGGCCTAAAAACCAACACGAAGTTGATCCCCGGAACATCTTGTCTAGGGTTAGCAAACTACACCCTACGTGCTACTGGATCCTTCAACCCGTTTGTAAGGCCTAACTATGCAGATATTAAACTAATCCTTGAGGAATCAAGGAGCAATCATAACGGATCGGATCTACTAAACAATGATCAAGCAAGGTGCCGCCCTTATACCTAAAAAAGGTATAAGGGCGGCTAGACGTCTAAGGGTTGCATGAACGAAAGCATGTGATACGATGAAAACAATGCTAACCCTAACACGTCTATGATAACTACGTTGCTCGCCATCAAAAAGGCTTCAGCACGAGCAACGCATGGATAACGAATAAACGTATACTGCCTAGATCGCAAGATGCGATCTAGGCAGCATGATGCTTACTCGGAAGAAACCCTCGAAACAAGGGGTCGGCGATGCGCCAAGATTGGTTTGTGATGAACGTGATTGTTGTTTTTCTCAATAACCCTAGATACATATTTATAGTCCGTAGACTTTGTAATGTGGGAATAATCCCAACCGTGCACGAGCCAAATTCTAACTAACCGACACGTATCCTACTATATTTACAGATACACGGGCAAACTAGCCCAAACTTTCTTGTACAAGGCCGGTTCACGTATTTCTTCCATGTATATTCTTCAAGCCCAATCTTGATCGCGGCCCACCTTTGATCCAGTCAAATTCTGGTGATAACACATGCCCCCTGGTTTTGGAATTGATAATTCCAAAATCACTCTGCTTTTTCTTCGTTGGGTCATGTCGTGGCAGAGCAAAACCGTCGCAGTATCCTTCATCATGATGCCTCGCCTTCTCAACTTCTCCGCGTGATTTGACCGTTGTTTTTTTTTCTTTGGGCACCACCTCCTCGGAAACTGTTGTGGCATTGAATCTCCACTATATCCCCTTTATTTAACCGCGCCGAATAGTTCGCCTCCTCATCCCCTTGCTCTGTTCTAGCCATCGGCACCCAAAAAACCCCAATCCAGAGCAATGTCTTCTTCCTCTTCCTCCTCCGCTTCGTCGGGTCTCTCCTCCCAGTCCTACTCCTCCTCTTCTTCCTCCTCCCGCGAGCCGACGCCAGAGTGGGACCCGATGGCGGCTCAGATGGCGGCGCACAACGAGCGCGCCCCAGAGGAGTGGGACCAGGAGGACCACGCCTCCTCCGTCTGGTCCGAGGACGACAAGTCCTTGACCAGCGGAGACGAAGAGCTCCAGTTCCTCGCCGATGGGGAACTGGGATCGGAGAGCGAGGATGACTCGTTCTCCTGGGACGGCTACACCTCCTCCGAGGAAGAGGAGGAGGAAGACGACGACGACGACTCCCTCGAGGATTACCCGCCGGCAAAGCGGTTCCGCGCCGGGTCAGACGACGATGACGACGACGACGACGACGACGATGATGAAGATGAGGAGGCCCCCAATGGGGGCCGCTGGAGCAGCGACGAGGAACCCGCCGGCAGCAGCGCCGACGAGAGCTCCAACGACGAGGGCAGCAACGGCCCGTAGACTAGGACCTAGTAGCATAGGCCTAGCAGTAGTAGTAGATCGGCCAATAGGCCTTTCTTTTGTTCTTCCTTCCTTGAGCAATCGGCTCTTTCTTTGTAAGAAATCCTTTATTAATGAAGAAATATTCCCCAATTAATTTTGCTTCTTTGTCGATCTTGCCGATTGTCGAACGAAGTTGATGCACAAAGAACCGATGGCAGGGCATCGGCTTATGCCATAAACATGCTCTAAGGCCATAAAAGTTGCCTGTTTACACGGTCAACAGATCCAATTCGTGTCCACGCCATCTCCCGGTTTCAAACGCACAGATTCAGCAAAATCCACGGGAAAATTACCTCAGATGCCATTTGCGCGAGATCATTGGCATCTGTATTCTGAGATCTTGGGACCCAATTGAAATTGATGTAATGAAAATGTGTCATCAGCTCACGACATTCCATCCAATATGGGAAGAGCGACTCACTCTCGCACTTGTATTCGTCCGTGAGCTGGGAAATCACCAACTTCGAGTCTCCAAAAAGCTCCACCGCTTCTGCCCCGGCTTCCAGCAGCAACTCCAGTCCCTTGCGTACTGCCTCATACTCAGCGACATTGTTTGTGCAAGGGGTAGATAGTCTGATGGAGAAGGAGTATGTTGCCCCCCGAGGCGACACGAGCAGGATGCCGACGCCACAACCATCGTCACAAGCCGACCCATCGAAGAACATAGCCCATGCACGTATAGATAGTGCTGCTATATTAGTATTGATCCGTTCAGCTATGAGATCGGCCAACGCTTGTCCCTTGAATGCTTTTGCAGGCTGATACCGGAGATCAAACTCCGATAACGCAAACATCCACTTACCAAGTCGGCCTTTCAAAACAGGAGCCGACAGCATGTGCTTGACAACGTCTGACTTGCATATGACGATGATTTCTGCTGTCAAAAGGATGTGATGGAGCTTGGTGCAGGTGAAGAACAGGCAGAGGCATAACTTCTCGACCTCAGGATACCTTGTCTCTGCATCCAACATCCTTCTGCTGAGGTAGAATACAACCTTTTCAACGCCCTCGCAGAGTTGCACCACCACTGAAGCAATGGACGTGTCAGCTACCGATAGGTAGATATAGAACGGCCTGTCCTGCTGAGGCGGAACTAGCACAGGCGGTGTTGTTAGATACCGCTTAATCTCATCAAACGCCTGCTGTTGTTCTGCCCCCCAGTGAAACTCGCCATCAGATTTAATCTTGACCAACACCATGAACGGCTCAATCCATCCTGAGAGATTAGAGATGAATCGCCGGACGAAATTGATCTTGCCGATCAGACGTTGGAGCTCCTTCTTCGTGGTAGGTGGCTGCATGGTACGTACTGCCTCCTGACTTTTCAGGCCGATCTCAATTCCTCGTTCATGAACAAGAAAACCTAGGAACTGACTGGCCGTCACATCAAAGGCACACTTCTTGGGATTCATTCTGAGTCCGAACTTCCGAGTTCGGTCTAGGATGCGTCGCAAATCATCCAAGTGTCCTTCCATGGAGACAGACTTGACCACCACGTCATCGATGTAGATTTCCACCAACTTGCCGATCAAATCATGAAAAATATAATTCATGGCTCGTTGGTACGTTGCACCGGCATTCTTCAAACCAAAAGTCATGACCACATATTCGAACAAGCCCACTGATCCTGGTACTCGGAATACAGTCTTGTGTATATCTTCTGGGGCCATGAAAATCTGGTTGTAGCCGGCATTGCCATCCATGAAACTCAACACCTTGTGGCCAGCAGCTGCGTTGATCAATGTTTCTGCCACAGGCATCGGATATTCATCCTTTGGCGTGGCTCTGTTGAGATCTCGGAAATCTATAGCCACACGCCATCGGCCATCCTTTTTCTCCACAGGTACACATCGGAGATCCATTCAGCATACCTGCATGGCCTGATGAACCCGGCGGCTAACATTTTCTCGATCTCTTTCTTGACTTCTTCGAGAATTTCGGCCTTCATTTGACGTGCTCGTTGTTGGAATGGCCGAAATCCTTTCTTGAGAGGGAGCCGATGCTCAATGATGCTCCTGTCTAACCCAGGCATCTCCGTGTAATCCCATGCAAAGCAATCTGGGTACTCTTTTAATAGAGCTATCATCTGGCTCCTGAGATGGGAATCTAACTTCTTGCTGATGAAAGTTGGTCGTGGCTTATCCCCAGGACCAATGTCGACTTCTTCCAGCTCATCAGCCGATGTAAACCCATACCCTAGCTTTCCGTCACCTGTTAGATCGACACTGAACACAGGGAAAACGTGTGGTAAGGATAATATGGGCCGATTGCTGGAATCGGCCCCCAACTTGATTGCATTGCTCAAAAGAGGTTTACATCTTGTTCGTGCTTCACTATGACTACGTGACATGCTTGAGACAAGATCATTACTTTTTATTTTTTGGGGCCGATCACAAGGATCTCCCTTCCCATGTACGTTCATAGACTTTGCTCTTGTTACACGGTCAGGCCAGTGGATAAGACCAGCCTCACCCCATTTTTTGACACGTTGATGTACTCGCAGTCGTCCAAAGTGATGCCTGAGAGTGGCTCTTGGCCTTCCGTCTCCCAAACGTTCATGCCAGCCGTTGAAATCTCGGCTGTATCGTCTGCATGGACAACTTCTACTTCATCTCCATCCCACTGTATTAGGCATTGGTGCATCATAGATGGAATGCAACAGTTGGCGTGGATCCAATCTCTCCCTAGCAGGACAGCGTAAGTGCTCTTGCTATCGACGATGAAGAATGTCGTAGGGATGGTTTTCCTCCCTACGGTCAGATCCATGTTCAGAACACCTTGTGCATCAGATGCTTGGCCGTTGAAATCGCTCAGTGTAACGTTGGTCTTGATCAGATCCGAGCTAGAGCGTCCCAACCGACGTAGCATGGAGTATGGCATGATGTTGACTGCCGCTCCGGTGTCCACCAGCATCCTATTGACAGGCTGCCCATTGATATAACCTCGTAAGTACAGGGCCTTCAGGTGTCTATAGCTTCTTTCACATGGCTTCTCAAAGATAACCGGCCGTGGACCGCAGTCAAGTTGTGCCACAGGCGCTTCGTCTAATCCTGGAGCACAAAACTCCGCTGGAAGGATGAACACCATGTTTGTACTAGCCGATGTCTCATCATCGGCTTTCCTTTGCTTGGGGCGCCACTCCATCTTTTGTGGTCGACCCTCTTCGTCCAGGGTTCGTTGAATTTTCGCGGCCAGATCAGGCCGCGCCTTCCTTAGCGTGTGCAGTATAACCTTTCGGCTTCCTCCAAGCCACGCAGTTGCTGAACCCTACGCTTTTGGGAACGGCTGAGTCCATCAGGGCACCACCTTGGCCGGTGGTACTTGTCCTCTTCTTCTTCGTAGTCATCTTCTAACTCCTCGAGGTCTTCTTCCCGAGAGGACTCAGCTTGCTTGTTCCTAGATGGGAGAGGCCCTAGACGTTTGAACACTGACACGTCTGTTGCACCCTTCCTCTTCTGTCTACATTCTGGGCAGTTACCGATTGTAGGCAATCGGCTCATTCCTGAATCCCAGCAGTGCTTGAAGAAAGGACAGTCCCAGTGCTTGTCCACGTCATCTTGTTCTCTTGACCTTTCCTTGGCACGGCGCTCGTATCTCTCCTCATCGCGATCATGCCGACGATGTCTCCTGGCGTCCCTGCTCGCTAGACGATCCCTTTCATCGTCGCTGTTGTACCGCCGGCGCTGGTCGTACTGACTTACATATTTGTTGAGGAGATGATCAGAGAGAGGTCATTGATATCGCACATTCTTCACTTCCCCCTCAGTGATGTAGCGTTTGCCATCGTGCCGGAGCCGATCGTGTGGAACGGCTTCCTCCTTGTCCTTGCTACGAGAGCGGCTGCCCTCACCTTTGTTCTTACCAGAGTGGTGCCCAGGCTCGACCATGTTAATGCTTAACGAGAAACCTGGTTGGCACCCCTCGGGGTAAGCGTATTCCACCGTGTTAACGGCAGGGAAGGGGTGTGTGTCGACTTTCATGGCGTACTGGTTGAAAATTAGACGTCCTTGTTCTATCGCCATTTGGATCTGCTGACGCCACACCCTGCAGTCGTTGGTGGTATGGGAGAACGTGTTATGCCATTTGCAGTATGGCTTCCCGTTCAGCTCCTGTACCGTGGGGATTTTGAGGCCTTCGGGTAACTTCAGCTGGTTCTCCTTGAGTAAGAGGTCGAAAATTTGCTCAGCTTTAGTTACGTCAAAATCAAACCCTCTGGGCGGACCTTGTGGCTTAACCCACTTGCAGGACACGGGAGTTGCCCCCCGAGTCCATTCAGCCACTGCTACCTCTTGATCTCCCGCAGACCCTTCATCTTCCTCTGTCTCAACCAGGACTACTGCACGCTTGAATTTGTCCTGGTACAGCTCTGGGTGGCGCTGTTCATATAACGACAGTTTCTGAACCATGTGTGCCAATGAAGGGTAGTCTGCTTGGGAAGCCATATCCTTGATAGGTGATGCGAGACCCACTGATACGTCTCCGACGTATCGATAATTTCTTATGTTCCATGCCACATTATTGATGTTATCTACATGTTTTATGCACACTTTATGTCATATTCGTGCATTTTCTGGAACTAACCTATTAACAAGATGCCGAAGTGCCAGTTCCTGTTTTCTGCTGTTTTTGGTTTCAGAAATCCTAGTAACGAAATATTCTCGGAATTGGACGAAATCAACGCCCATGGGCCTATTTTGCCACGAAGCTTCCAGAAGTCCGAAGAGGAGAAGAAGTGGGGCCACGAGGAGCCCACACCCTAGGGTGGCGCGGCCCCCCCCTTGGCCGCGCGGCCCTGTGGTGTGGGGCCCCCGTGCCGCCTCTTGACCTGCCCTTCCGCCTACAAATAGCCTCCGTTGCGAAACCCCCAGTACCGAGAGCCACGATACGGAAAACCTTCCAGAGACGCCGCCGCTGCCGATCCCATCTCGGGGGATCCAGGAGATCGCCTCCGGCACCCTGCCGGAGAGGGGAATCATCTCCCGGAGGACTCTACGCCGCCATGGTCGCCTCCGGAGTGATGTGTGAGTAGTCTACCCCTGGACTATGGGTCCATAGCAGTAGCTAGATGGTTGTCTTCTCCCCATTGTGCTATCAATGTCGGATCTTGTGAGCTGCCTAACATGATCAAGATCATCTATCTGTAATTCTATATGTTGCGTTTGTTGGGATCCGATGAATAGAGAATACTTGTTATGTTGATTATCAAAGTTATATCTATGTGTTGTTTATGATCTTGCATGCTCTCCGTTACTAGTAGATGCTCTGGCCAAGTAGATGCTTGTAACTCCAAGAGGGAGTATTTATGCTCGATAGTGGGTTCATGCCTGCATTGACACCTGGGACAGTGACAGAAAGTTCTAAGGTTGTGTTGTGCTGTTGCCACTAGGGATAAAACATTGATGCTATGTCTAAGGATGTAGTTGTTGATTACATTACGCACCATACTTAATGCAATTGTCTGTTGCTTTGCAACTTAATACTGGAGGGGGTTCGGATGATAACCTGAAGGTGGACTTTTTAGGCATAGATGCAGTTGGATGGCGGTCTATGTACTTTGTCGTAATGCCCAATTAAATCTCACTATACTCATCATGATATGTATGTGCATGGTCATGCCCTCTTTATTTGTCAATTGCCCAACTGTAATTTGTTCACCCAACATGCTGTTTATCTTATGGGAGAGACACCTCTAGTGAACTGTGGACCCCGGTCCAATTCTCTTTCTTGAAATACAATCTACTGCAATATTGTTCTACTGTTTTCTGCAAACAATCATCTTCCACACAATACGGTTAATCCTTTGTTACAGCAAGCCGGTGAGATTGACAACCTCACTGTTTCGTTGGGGCAAAGTACTTTGGTTGTGTTGTGCAGGTTCCACGTTGGCGCCGGAATCTCTGGTGTTGCACCGCACTACATCCCGCCGCCATCAACCTTCAACGTGCTTCTTGGCTCCTACTGGTTCGATAACCTTGGTTTCATACTGAGGGAAACTTGCCGCTGTACGCATCACACCTTCCTCTTGGGGTTCCCAACGGACGCGTGTTGAACGCGTATCAAGCAGCTTTTTCTGGCGCCGTTGCTGGGGAGATCAAGACACGCTGCAAGGGGAGTCTCCACTTCTCAATCTCTTTACTTTGTTTTTGTCTTGCTTAGTTTTATTTACTACTTTGTTTGCTGCACTAAATCAAAATACAAAAAAATTAGTTGCTAGTTTTACTTTATTTGCTATCTTGTTTGCTATATCAAAAACACAAAAAAATTAGTTACTTGCATTTACTTTATCTAGTTTGCTTTATTTACTGTTGCTAAAATGGCCAACCCTGAAAATACTAAGTTGTGTGATTTCACAACCACAAATAATAATGATTTCTTATGCACACCTATTGCTCCACCTGCTACTACAGCAGAATTCTTTGAAATTAAACCTGCTTTACTAAATCTTGTTATGCGAGAGCAATTTTCTGGTGTTAGTTCTGATGATACTGCTGCCCATCTCAATAATTTTGTTGAACTATGTGAAATGCAAAAGTATAAGGATGTAGATGGTGATATTATTAAACTAAAATTGTTCCCTTTCTCATTAAGAGGAAGAGCTAAAGATTGGTTGCTATCTCTGCCTAAGAATAGTATTGATTCATGGACTAAATGCAAGGATGCTTTTATTGGTAGATATTATCCCCCTGCTAAAATTATATCTTTGAGGAGTAGCATAATGAATTTTAAACAATTAGATACTGAACATGTTGCTCAAGCTTGGGAAAGAATGAAATCTCTGGTTAAAAATTGCCCAACCCATGGACTGACTACTTGGATGATCATCCAAACCTTCTATGCAGGACTAAATTTTTCTTCACGGAATTTATTGGATTCAGCTGCTGGAGGTACCTTTATGTCCATCACTCTTGGTGAAGCAACAAAGCTTCTTGATAATATGATGATCAACTACTCTGAATGGCACACGGAAAGAGCTCCACAAGGTAAGAAGGTAAATTCTGTCGAAGAAACCTCTTCCTTGAGTGATAAGATTGATGCTATTATGTCTATGCTTGTGAATGATAGGACTAATATTGATCCTAATAATGTTCCATTAGCTTCATTGGTTTCACAAGAAGAACATGTTGATGTGAACTTCATTAAAAATAATAATTTCAACAACAATGCTTACCGGAACAATTCTAGTAACAACTATAGGCCATATCCTTATAATAATGGCAACGGCTATGGTAATTCTTATGGGAATTCTTACAACAATAATAGGAGTTCACCCCCTGGACTTGAAGCCATGCTTAAAGAATTTATTAGTACACAAACTGCTTTTAACAAATCTGTTGAAGAAAAGCTTGGGAAAATTGATATACTTGCTTCTAAAGTCGATAGTCTTGCTGCTGATGTTGATCTTTTGAAATCGAAAGTTTTGCCTAATGGAAATCATCATGACAAAATTACTACTACAGCAAATGCCATCCAAGTTAGAATTAATGAGAATATAAGATTAATGGCTGAACTACGTGCTAGGTGGGATAGAGAAGAAAATGAAAAACTAGCTAAAGAGAAGAATGTAGCTAAAGTTTTGATACGTCTCCAACGTATCTATAATTTCCGATGTTCCATGCTTGTTTTATGACAATACCAACATGTTTTGTTCACACTTTATATCATTTTCATGCATTTTCCGGAACTAACCTATTAACAAGATGCCACAGTGCCAGTTCCTGTTTTCTGCTGTTTTTGGTTCCAGAAAGGCTGTTCGGGCAATATTCTCGGAATTGGACGAAATCAACGCCAAACCTCCTATTTTTCCCGGAAGCGTCCAGAACACCGAAGAAGAGTCGGAGAGGGGCCAGGGGGCCACCACACCACATGGCGGCGCGGGCCAGGCCTAGGCCGCGCCGGCCTAGGGTGTGGCGCCCCCAGGTGCCCCCCTGCGCCGCCTCTTCGCCTATAAAAGCCCTTTCGACCTAAAAACGCAGTACCAATTGACGAAACTCCAGAAAGACTCCAGGGGCGCCGCCACCGTCGCGAAACACCAATTCGGGGGACAGAACTCTCTGTTCCGGCACCCTGCCGGACGGGGAATTGCCCCCGGAGCCATCTCCACCGCCGTCTTCACCGCCATCTTCACCGCCATCGCTGCCTCCATGATGAGGAGGGAGTAATCCACCCCTGAGGCTGAGGGCTCCGCTGTAGCTATGTGGTTCATCTCTCTCCCATGTACCTCAATACAATAATCTCATGAGCTGCTTTACATGATTGAGATTCATATGAGTTTGTATCACAATTTATCTATGTGCTACTCTAGCAAAGTTATTAAAGTAGTTCTATTCCTCCTGCACGTGTGTAAAGGTGACAGTGTGTGCACCGTGTTAGTACTTGGTTTATGCTATGATCATGATCTCTTGTAGATTGCGAAGTTAACTATTGCTATGATAATATTGATGTGATCTATTCCTCCTACATATGCATGAAGGTGACAGTGTGCATGCTATGTTAGTACTTGGTTTAGTCTGTTGATCTGTCTTACACTATAAGGTTACTTAAATATGAACAAATTGTGGAGCTTGTTAACTCCGGCATTGAGGGTTCGTGTAATCCTACGCAATGCGTTCATCATCCAACAAAAGTGTAGAGTATGCATTTATCTATTCTGTTATGTGATCAATGTTGAGAGTGTCCGCTAGTGAAAGTGTAATCCCTAGGCCTTGTTCCTAAATACTGCTGCGTTACTACTACTTGTTTACTGTTTCACTGTGTTACTACTGCTGCAATACTACCACCATCAACTACACGCCAGCAAGCTATTTTCTGGCACCGTTGCTACTACTCATATATATTCATACCACCTGTATTTCACTATCTCTTCGCCGAACTAGTGCACCTATTAGGTGTGTTGGGGACACAAGAGACTTCTTGCTTCGTGGTTGCAGGGTTGCATGAGAGGGATATCTTTGACCTCTTCCTCCCTGAGTTCGATAAACCTTGGGTGATCCACTTAAGGGAAAACTTGCTGCTGTTCTACAAACCTCTGCTCTTGGAGGCCCAACACTGTCTACAGGAAAGGAGGGGGAACGTAGACATCAAGCACTTTTCTGGCGCCGTTGCCGGGGAGGAAAGGTAAAAGGTACTCACACTCCGGACCTCGGCTACCAAGCTATTTTCCATCGTTGTAAGTACTCGAAGCTATTTCCTTTAGATCCTGCAATTGCAACTTTTTGTTTCTTGTTCTACACTAGTAAGGCATAATGGAAAACATCTGTGAGCTCTTTGTACTATTTCCTGAGTCAAGACATGAATGGTTTAATGCGAAAATTAAAAAACCCATGGAACATGTTAGCATGAATACTTTGAATACCATTGTTGCTAATGATATGGAAAATTCTAAGCTTGGGGAAGCTGGTTTTCATGATCTTTTTAGTCCCCCAAGCATTGAGGAGAAAATTTTCTTTGATGATACTTTGCCTCCTATTTATGATGATTATAATGATATTGGTCTTTTGGTTCCACCTACTATGGAGAGTAAATTTTGTTGTGATTATACTATGCCTCCTACACTTGATGAGAATAATAATGATAGCTACTTTGTTGAATTTGCTCCCACTATTACTAATAAAATTGATTATGCTTATGTGGAGAGTAATAATTTTATGCATGAGACTCATGATAAGAATGCTTTATGTGATAGTTATATTGTTGAGTTTGCTCATGACACTACTAAAAGTTATTATGAGAGAGGAAAATATGGTTGTAGAAATTTTCATGTTACTAAAATGCCTCTCTATGTGCTGAAATTTTTGAAGCTATGCTTGTTTTATCTTCCTATGCTTGCTACTTTGCTCTTCATGAACTTGTTTATTTACAAGATTCCCTTTCATAGGAAGCATGTTAGACTTAAATGTGTTTTGAATTTGCCTCTTGATGCTCTCTTTTGCTTCAAATATTATTTCTTGCGAGTGCATCATTAAAACTGCTGAGCCCATCTTAATGGCTATAAAGAAAAGAATTTCTTGGGAGATAACCCATGTGTTATTTTGCTACAGTACTTTGTTTTATATTTGTGTCTTGGAAGTTGTTTACTACTGTAGCAACCTCTCCTTATCTTAGTTTTGTGTTTTGTTGTGCCAAGTAAAGCCGTTGATAGAAAAGTAAGTACTAGATTTGGATTACTGCGCAGTTCCAGATTTCTTTGCTGTCACGAATCTGGGTCCACCTCCCTGTAGGTAGCTCAGAAAATTAAGCCAATTTACGTGCATGATCCTCAGATATGTACGCAACTTTCATTCAATTTGAGCATTTTCATTTGAGCAAGTCTGGTGCCATTTTAAAATTCGTCAATACGAACTGTTCTGTTTTGACAGATTCTGCCTTTTATTTCGCATTGCCTCTTTTGCTATGTTGGATGAATTTCTTTGATCCACTAATGTCCAGTAGCATTATGCAATGTCCAGAAGTGTTAAGAATGATTGTGTCACCTCTGAATATGTTAATTTTTATTGTGCACTAACCCTCTAATGAGTTGTTTCGAGTTTGGTGTGGAGGAAGTTTTCAAGGGTCAAGAAAGGAGGATGATATACTATGATCAAGAAGAGTGAAAGCTCTAAGCTTGGGGATGCCCCGGTGGTTCATCCCTGCATATTTCAAGAAGACTCAAGCGTCTAAGCTTGGGGATTCCCAAGGCATCCCCTTCTTCATCGACAAATTATCAGGTTCCTTCTCTTGAAACTATATTTTTATTCGGTCACATCTTATGTGCTTTACTTGGAGCGTCTGTATGCTTTTGTTTTTGTTTGTGTTTGAATAAATGCTTGTGTGGGAGAGAGACACGCTCCGCTGGTTCGTATGAACACATGTGTTCTTAGCTCATAATATTCATGGCGAAGGTTGAAACTGCTTCGTTAAATTATTATATGGTTGGAATTGGAAAATGCTACATGTAGAAATTGGTGTGATGTCTTGAATAATGTGATACTTGGCAATTGTTGTGCTCTTGTTTAAGCTCTTGCATCATATACCTTGCACCCATTAGTGAGGAAATACATAGAGCTTGTTAAAATTTGGGTTTGCATGAGTGGTTTCTCTAGAGTCTAGATATTTTCTAGTAAGATGTTTGAACAACAAGGAAGACGATGTATAGTTTTATAATGCTTGTAATATGTCTTTTATGTGAGTTTTGCTGTACTAGTTCGTGCTTGTGTTTGCTTCAAACAACCTTGCTAGCCTAAACCTTGTATCGAGAGGGAATACTTCTCATGCATCCAAATCCTTGAGCCAAACAACACTATGCCATTTGTGTCCACCATACCTACCTACTACATGGTATTTTCCACCATTCCAAAGTAAATTGCTTGAGTGCTACCTTTAAAATTCCATCATTCACCTTTGCAATATATAGCTCATGGGACAAATAGCTTAAAAACTATTGTGGTATTGAATATGTAATTATGCACTTTATCTCTTATTAAGTTGCTTGTTGTGCGATAACCATGTTCACTGGGACGCCATCAACTATTCATTGTTGAATTTCATGTGAGTTGCTATGCATGTCCGTCTTGTCTGAAGTAAGAGAGATCTACCACCCTATGGTTAAGCATGCATATTGTTAGAGAAGAACATTGGGCCGCTAACTAAAGCCATGATCCATGGTGGAAGTTTCAGTTTTGGACATATATCCTCAATCTCATATGAGAAAATTATTAATTGTTGTTACATGCTTATGCATAAAAGAGGAGTCCATTATCTGTTGTCTATGTTGTCCCGGTATGGATGTCTAAGTTGAGAATAATCAATAGCGAGAAATCCAATGCGAGCTTTCTCCTTAGACCTTTGTACAGGGGGCATAGAGGTACCCCTTTGTGACACTTGGTTAAAACATGTGCATTGTGATGATCCGGTAGTCCAAGCTAATTAGGACAAGGTGCGGGCACTATTAGTATACTATGCATGAGGCTTGCAACTTGTAAGATATAATTTACATGATACATATGCTTTATTACTACCGTTGACAAAATTGTTTCATGTTTTCAAAATAAAAGCTCTAGCACAAATATAGCAATCGATGCTTTCCTCTTTGAAGGACCATTCTTTTACTTTTATTGTTGAGTCAGTTCACCTATCTTTCTCCACCTCAAGAAGCAAACATTTGTGTGAACTGTGCATTGATTCTTATATACTTGCTTATTGCATTTGTTATATTGCTTTGCATTGACAACTATCCATGAGATATACATGTTACAAGTTGAAAGCAACCGCTGAAACTTAATCTTCCATTGTGTTGCTTCAATGTCTCTACTATGAATTTATTGCTTTATGAGTAACTCTTATGCAAGACTTATTGATGCTTGTCTCGAAAGTACTATTCATGAAAAGTCTTTGCTATATGATTCACTTGTTTACTCATTGCATTTACATTGTTTCAATCGCTGCATTCATCTCATATGCTTTACAATGGTATGATTAAGATTATGTTGGTAGCATGTCACCTCAGAAATTATCTTTTATCGTTTACCTACTCGAGGGGAGTAGGAACTAAGCTAGGGATGCTGATACGTCTCCAACGTATCTATAATTTCCGATGTTCCATGCTTGTTTTATGACAATACCAACATGTTTTGTTCACACTTTATATCATTTTCATGCATTTTCCGGAACTAACCTATTAACAAGATGCCACAGTGCAGTTCCTGTTTTCTGCTGTTTTTGGTTCCAGAAAGGCTGTTCGGGCAATATTCTCGAATTGGACGAAATCAACGCCAAACCTCCTATTTTTCCCGGAAGCGTCCGTAACACCGAAGAAGAGTCGGAGAGGGGCCAGGGGGCCACCACACCACATGGCGGCGCGGGGCCAGGCCTAGGCCGCGCCGGCCTAGGGTGTGGCGCCCCCTGTGTGCCCCCTCGCGCCGCCTCTTCGCCTATAAAAGCCCTTTCGACCTAAAAACGCAGTACCAATTGACGAAACTCAGAAAGACTCCAGGGCGCCGCCACCGTCGCGAAACACCAATTCGGGGGACAGAACTCTCTGTTCCGGCACCTCGCCAGACGGGAATTGCCCCCGGAGCCATCTCCACCGCCGTCTTCACCGCCATCTTCACCGCCATCGCTGCCTCCATGATGAGGAGGGAGTAATCCACCCCCGAGGCTGAGGGCTCCGCTGTAGCTATGTGGTTCATCTCTCTCCCATGTACCTCAATACAATAATCTCATGAGCTGCTTTACATGATTGAGATTCATATGAGTTTGTATCACAATTTATCTATGTGCTACTCTAGCAAAGTTATTAAAGTAGTTCTATTCCTCCTGCACGTGTGTAAAGGTGACAGTGTGTGCACCGTGTTAGTACTTGGTTTATGCTATGATCATGATCTCTTGTAGATTGCGAAGTTAACTATTGCTATGATAATATTGATGTGATCTATTCCTCCTACATATGCATGAAGGTGACAGTGTGCATGCTATGTTAGTACTTGGTTTAGTCTGTTGATCTGTCTTACACTATAAGGTTACTTAAATATGAACAAATTGTGGAGCTTGTTAACTCCGGCATTGAGGGTTCGTGTAATCCTACGCAATGCGTTCATCATCCAACAAAAGTGTAGAGTATGCATTTATCTATTCTGTTATGTGATCAATGTTGAGAGTGTCCGCTAGTGAAAGTGTAATCCCTAGGCCTTGTTCCTAAATACTGCTGCGTTACTACTACTTGTTTACTGTTTCACTGTGTTACTACTGCTGCAATACTACCACCATCAACTACACGCCAGCAAGCTATTTTCTGGCACCGTTGCTACTGCTCATATATATTCATACCACCTGTATTTCACTATCTCTTCGCCGAACTAGTGCACCTATTAGGTGTGTTGGGGACACAAGAGACTTCTTGCTTCGTGGTTGCAGGGTTGCATGAGAGGGATATCTTTGACCTCTTCCTCCCTGAGTTCGATAAACCTTGGGTGATCCACTTAAGGGAAAACTTGTTGCTGTTCTACAAACCTCTGCTCTTGGAGGCCCAACACTGTCTACAGGAAAGGAGGGGGAACGTAGACATCAAGTTTGGACCATTACCACCACTAGTAATGCTAATGCTACACATGTTGCTGCACCTCCTACTATTAATAATAAAACAATTGGTGTTAGCAATGTTTTCACTTCTAATGCAAAACGCGAGAAACTGCCTGAAACTGCTAAAACTGCTGAAACTGCCTGTGATAAAGCTGCTGAAATTTTTTCCAACATTGGGGATGATGATCCCATTGCTTTAGATTATAATGGTTTGAATTTTGATGATTGCCACATCTCTGAAGTTATAAAGTTCTTGCAAAAACTTGCTAAAAGTCCTAATGCTAGTGCTATAAATTTGGCTTTCACGCAACATATTACAAATGCTCTCATAAAAGCTAGAGAAGAGAAACTAGAGCGCGAAGCCTCTATTCCTAGAAAGCTAGAGGATGGTTGGGAGCCCATCATTAAGATGAAGGTTAAAGATTTTGATTGTAATGCTTTATGTGATCTTGGTGCAAGTATTTCTGTTATGCCTAAGAAAATTTATAATGTGCTTGACTTGCCACCGCTGAAAAATTGTTATTTGGATGTTAATCTTGCTGATCATTCTACAAAGAAACCTTTGGGTAAAGTTGATAATGTTCGCATTACCGTTAACAATAACCTTGTCCCCGTTGATTTTGTTGTCTTGGATATTGAATGCAATGCATCTTGTCCCATTATATTGGGAAGACCTTTTCTTCGAACTGTTGGTGCTATCATTGATATGAAGGAAGGAAATATAAAATATCAATTTCCTCTCAAGAAAGGTATGGAACACTTCCCTAGAAAGAGAATGAAGTTACCTTTTTCTATTATGAGAACAAATTATGATGTTGACACTTTGTCTCTTGATAATACTTGATACACACTTTCTGCGCCTAGCTGAAAGGCGTTAAAGAAAAGCGCTTATGGGAGACAACCCATGTTTTTACCTACAGTACTTTGTTTTTATTTTGTGTCTTGGAAGTTGTTTACTACTGTAGCAACCTCTCCTTATCTTAGTTTAGTGTTTTATTGTGCCAAGTTAAGCCGTTGATAGAAAAGTTCATACTAGATTTGGATTACTGCACAGTTCCAGATTTCTTTGCTGTCACGAATCTGGGTCTACCTCCCGGTAGGTAGCTCAGAAAATTAAGCCAATTTACGTGCATGATCCTCAGATATGTACGCAACTTTCATTCAGTTTGAGCATTTTCATTTGAGCAAGTCTGGTGCCATTTTAAAATTCGTCAATACGAACTGTTCTGTTTTGACAGATTCTGCCTTTTATTTCGCATTGCCTCTTTTGCTATGTTGGATGAATTTCTTTGATCTATTAATATCCAGTAGCTTTATGCAATGTCCAGAAGTGTTAAGAATGATTGTGTCACCTCTGAATATGTTAATTTTTATTGTGCACTAACCCTCTAATGAGTTGTTTCGAGTTTGGTGTGGAGGAAGTTTTCAAGGATCAAGAGAGGAGTATGATGCAACATGATCAAGGAGAGTGAAAGCTCTAAGCTTGGGGATGCCCCGGTGGTTCACCCCTGCATATTCTAAGAAGACTCAAGCGTCTAAGCTTGGGGATGCCCAAGGCATCCCCTTCTTCATCGACAACATTATCAGGTTCCTCCCCTGAAACTATATTTTTATTCCATCACATCTTATGTGCTTGTCTTGGAGCGTCGGTTTGTTTGTGTTTTTTGTTTTGTTTGAATAAAATGGATCCTAGCATTCACTTTATGGGAGAGAGACACGCTCCGCTGTAGCATATGGACAAGTATGTCCTTGGTTTCTACTCATAGTATTCATGGTTTTGAATAAAATGGATCCTAGCATTCACTTTATGGGAGAGAGACACGCTCCGCTGTAGCATATGGACAAGTATGTCCTTGGTTTCTACTCATAGTATTCATGGCGAAGTTTCTCCTTCGTTAAATTGTTATATGGTTGGAATTGGAAAATGATACATGTAGTAATTGCTATAAATGTCTTGGGTAATGTGATACTTGGCAATTGTTGTGCTCATGATTAAGCTCTTGCATCATATGCTTTGCACCCATTAATGAAGAAATACATAGAGCATGCTAAAATTTGGTTTGCATATTTGGTTTATCTAAGGTCTAGATAATTTCTAGTATTGAGTTTGAACAACAAGGAAGACGGTGTAGAGTCTTATAATGTTTACAATATGTCTTTTATGTGAGTTTTGCTGCACCGGTTCATCCTTGTGTTTGTTTCAAATAAGCCTTGCTAGCCTAAACCTTGTATCGAGAGGGAATACTTCTCATGCATCCAAAATACTTGAGCCAACCACTATGCCATTTGTGTCCACCATACCTACCTACTACATGGTATTTTCCGCCATTCCAAAGTAAATTGCTTGAGTGCTACCTTTAAAATTCCATCATTCACCTTTGCAATATATAGCTCATGGGACAAATAGCTTAAAAACTATTGTGGTATTGAATATGTACTTATGCACTTTATCTCTTATTAAGTTGCTTGTTGTGCGATAACCATGTTCACTGGGGACGCCATCAACTACTCTTTGTTGAATTTCATGTGAGTTGCTATGCATGTTCGTCTTGTCTGAAGTAAGAGAGATCTACCACCTTATGGTTAAGCATGCATATTGTTAGAGAAGAACATTGGGCCGCTAACTAAAGCCATGATCCATGGTGGAAGTTTCAGTTTTGGACATATATCCTCAATCTCAAATGAGAAAATTATTAATTGTTGTTATATGCTTATGCATAAAAGAGGAGTCCATTATCTGTTGTCTATGTTGTCCCGGTATGGATGTCTAAGTTGAAGAATAATCAATAGCGAGAAATCCAATGCGAGCTTTCTCCTTAGACCTTTGTACAGGCGGCATAGAGGTACCCCTTTGTGACACTTGGTTAAAACATGTGCATTGTGATGATCCGGTAGTCCAAGCTAATTAGGACAAGGTGTGGGCACTATTAGTACACTATGCATGAGGCTTGCAACTTATAAGATATAATTTACATGATACATATGCTTTATTACTACCGTTGACAAAATTGTTTCATGTTTTCAAAATCAAAGCTCTAGCACAAATATAGCAATCGATGCTTTTCCTCTATGGAGGACCATTCTTTTACTTTCAATGTTGAGTCAGTTCACCTATTTCTCTCCACCTCAAGAAGCAAACACTTGTGTGAACTGTGCATTGATTCCTACATATTTGCATATTGCACTTATTATATTACTCTATGTTGACAATATCCATGAGATATACATGTTATGATTTGAAAGCAACCGCTGAAACTTAATCTTCCTTTGTGTTGCTTCAATGCTTTTACTTTGAATTATTGCTTTATGAGTTAACTCTTATGCAAGACTTATTGATGCTTGTCTTGAAGTGCTATTCATGAAAAGTCTTTGCTATATGATTCACTTGTTTACTCATGTCATATACATTGTTTTGATCGCTGCATTCACTACATATGCTTTACAAATAGTATGATCAAGATTATGATGGCATGTCACTCCAGAAATTATCTGTGTTATCGTTTTACCTGCTCGGGACGAGCAGAAGTAAGCTTGGGGATGCTGATACGTCTCCGACGTATCGATAATTTCTTATGTTCCATGCCACATTATTGATGTTATCTACATGTTTTATGCACACTTTATGTCATATTCATGCATTTTCTGGAACTAACCTATTAACAAGATGCCGAAGTGCCAGTTCCTGTTTTCTGCTGTTTTTGGTTTCAGAAATCCTAGTAACGAAATATTCTCGGAATTGGACGAAATCAACGCCCATGGGCCTATTTTGCCACGAAGCTTCCAGAAGTCCGAAGAGGAGAAGAAGTGGGGCCACGAGGAGCCCACACCCTAGGGCGGCGCCCCCCCCCCCCTTGGCCGCGCGGCCCTGTGGTGTGGGGCCCCCGTGCCGCCTCTTGACCTGCCCTTCCGCCTACAAATAGCCTCCGTTGCGAAACCCCCAGTACCGAGAGCCACGATACGGAAAACCTTCCAGAGACGCCGCCGCCGCCGATCCCATCTCGGGGGATCCAGGAGATCGCCTCCGGCACCCTGCCGGAGAGGGGAATCATCTCCCGGAGGACTCTACGCCGCCATGGTCGCCTCCGGAGTGATGTGTGAGTAGTCTACCCCTGGACTATGGGTCCATAGCAGTAGCTAGATGGTTGTCTTCTCCCCATTGTGCTATCATTGTCGGATCTTGTGAGCTGCCTAACATGATCAAGATCATCTATCTGTAATTCTATATGTTGCGTTTGTTGGGATCCGATGAATAGAGAATACTTGTTATGTTGATTATCAAAGTTATATCTATGTGTTGTTTATGATCTTGCATGCTCTCCGTTACTAGTAGATGCTCTGGCCAAGTAGATGCTTGTAACTCCAAGAGGGAGTATTTATGCTCGATAGTGGGTTCATGCCTGCATTGACACAGGACGATGTGAAAAAGTTCTAAGGTTGTGTTGTGCTGTTGCCACTAGGGATAAAACATTGATGCTATGTCTAAGGATGTAGTTGTTGATTACATTACGCACCATACTTAATGCAATTGTCTGTTGCTTTGCAACTTAATACTGGAGGGGGTTCGGATGATAACCTGAAGGTGGACTTTTTAGGCATAGATGCAGTTGGATGGCGGTCAATGTACTTTGTCGTAATGCCCAATTAAATCTCACTATACTCATCATGATATGTATGTGCATGGTCATGCCCTCTTTATTTGTCAATTGCCCAACTGTAATTTGTTCACCCAACATGCTGTTTATCTTATGGGAGAGACACCTCTAGTGAACTGTGGACCCCGGTCCAATTCTCTTTACTGAAATACAATCTACTGCAATACTGTTCTACTGTTTTCTGCAAACAATCATCTTCCACACAATACGGTTAATCCTTTGTTACAGCAAGCCGGTGAGATTGACAACCTCACTGTTTCGTTGGGGAAGTACTTTGGTTGTGTTGTGCAGGTTCCACGTTGGCGCCGGAATCTCTGGTGTTGCGCCGCACTACATCCCGCCGCCATCAACCTTCAACGTGCTTCTTGGCTCCTACTGGTTCGATAACCTTGGTTTCATACTGAGGGAAACTTGCCGCTGTACGCATCACACCTTCCTCTTGGGGTTCCCAACGGACGCGTGTTGAACGCGTATCACCCACCACCGCCAACTCAACCGCTTCTTTTTCAGTCAAACGAGCCGAATAGCATCGGTTCCTAACGGCCCTGAAGCGCTGGATGTATTCTGACACTGTTTCTCCGCGCTTCTGACGTACTTGTGCTAGATCGGCAATGCCAGCCTCGGAAGCTTCTGAGTGATACTGCATGTGGAATTGTTCCTCCAACTGCTTCCAAGTCCGGATCGAATCTGGTGGCAGTGATGTGTACCACCCAAAAGCCGATCCTGTGAGGGACTGTGCGAAGAACCTCACACGTAGTGCATCTGCAGCTGAGATCGTGCCCAGCTGCGCCAAATATTAGCTTACATGCTTGATAGAGCTGGAGCCATCTGACCCACTAAACTTGGAGAATTCAGGGAGCCGGTATTTGGGTGGTAGTGGGATCAAATCGTAGTCGTTGGGGTACGGCTTGGAATAGCCGATTGCCCTCCTTTTCGGCACCATGCCGAACTGGTCTCTCAAGATCGTGCTGATCTGATCCGCGGTGCTAGCTGCAGGAGTGGAGCTCTGAAGATTCGTTGGCGTGGCATACTTAGCTAGCCACGCTTGCTTCTCAAGATCTGAGCTAGCTACAGGAGTTGAGCTCTGGAGGTTCGTCGGAGTGGCATACTTAGCTAGCCACGTCTGCTTCTCAAGATCTGATCCAGAGGCTCTTCCTGCTGTTCCGGAAGTCCCTGCTGTTGCAGCCTGGTTCGTGAGTGCCCAGTTACTGCTGTCTGCCACGTATGTGCACGTGTATCCGTGAGGGATCTCCTTAGGCGCCTCGTACAAGAACTGGTAATCGCTAGGATCGCCACCGATCTTGTAGACAACGAATGCCGGTGTACTCGGCACCTCTGGTGCTGCCAGCGCGAACGGCAGCGGTGGTCGGCTCTGGAGTGGTAGCTCTCCTTGGTGAGTCCCTAGAGTAGGCCCTGACGGAGAGTACTGATGCCTCAAGATTTCATGGAGCACCCGAAGGGCGACACGCTCCAAAGTGTTCACCAGGCTCTCGGAGTGGCGGTGTAGCGAATGAGCTACCATGAAATTGATCTCCTGACGCAAGGACCTGGTGCGTTCTTCTGAAGGGGTGGACAGGTCCACTCCATCGAGCGCGCCTTCAGGTGTGAACCCTCTCCACCTGATGCCGTGTGAGCGGGTCCTGTGGAAAGAGCCGATGAGGTCGGCTTCGAGGATAGCTTTGACATCGTCATACTTCTTCTTGAGCTCCTCGGGCAGATCCTCGTACGTGACTGGAGTACCTTCCGCCATCTCAGATGTAGATGGAGATGCAGTTGATGTCGAAGATGGTCCCACCGGGCGTGCCAGAATGTGTTGGCGTCCGAAACCCACCGGCGAGCTACGGCTAGCAACACGAAGAGCCGGGAACAACCTAGGGCTGCGGCTGGCCCTGGTCCCTCCGAGCGACGGCCCGCAAAGCTCCTGGCACGCACGTCCCGATGCTGGTGCAAGGGCGTGCCACCTGATCTATACCTGATCAGGAAGGTGATGGATTTGCTTCGCTTAGTTTCCTGCATGGCATACACGTAAACATTAAATACGAGCCTCGATCGGCTCTCAGGTTATCCCGTGAATCGGCTCAAGGAGCCGATCCACCCATGGTTCGTATGAGGTTTACGATCGCATGGTGGTACTGCTTGATCGATATATAGCTAAAACGACCTACGACGATCTAGGGTTTTCACCACATAATCGGAACATCCTACTCGTGATTGAGCCTGGCAGCCACGCACGGTGATAATAAACCGACCCTAGACAAGGCCTAAAAACCAACACGAAGTTGATCCCCGGAACATCTTGTCTAGGGTTAGCAAACTACACCCTACGTGCTACTGGATCCTTCAACCCGTTTGTAAGGCCTAACTATGCAGATATTAAACTAATCCTTGAGGAATCAAGGAGCAATCATAACGGATCGGATCTACTAAACAATGATCAAGCAAGGTGCCGCCCTTACACCTAAGAAAGGTATAAGGGCGGCTAGACGTCTAAGGGTTGCATGAACGAAAGCATGTGATACGATGAAAACAATGCTAACCCTAACACGTCTATGATAACTACGTTGCTCGCCATCAAAAAGGCTTCAGCACGAGCAACGCATGGATACCGAATAAACGTATACTGCCTAGATCGCAAGATGCGATCTAGGCAGCATGATGCTTACCCGGAAGAAACCCTCGAAACAAGGGGTCGGCGATGCGCCAAGATTGGTTTGTGATAAACGTGATTGTTGTTTTTCTCAATAACCCTAGATACATATTTATAGTCCGTAGACTTTCTAATGTGGGAATAATCCCAACCGTGCACGAGCCAAATTCTAACTAACCGACACGTATCCTACTATATTTACAGATACACGGGCAAACTAGCCCAAACTTTCTTGTACAAGGCCGGTTCACGTATTTCTTCCATGTATATTCTTCAAGCCCAATCTTGATCGCGGCCCACCTCTGATCCGGTCAAATTCTGGTGATAACAGGAGCCACACACCAGGGGGGCGCGGCCCCCCTCTTGGCCGCGCCGCCACCACGTGTGGTGGCCCTGGGCCTCTCCTCTGGCCCCTCTTCGGTGCTCTGGAAGCTTCCTTGAAATATAAGATACTGGGCATTGATTTCGTCCAATTCCGAAAATATTTCCTTACTAGGATTTCTGAAACCAAAAACAGCAGAAAATAGGAACTGGCTCTTCGGCATCTTGTTAATAGGTTAGTTCCGGAAAACGCATCAAAACGATATAAAGTGTGAACAAAACATGCAGGTATTGTCATAAAACAAGCATGGAACATCAGAAATTATAGATACGTTGGAGACGTATCACCCTGCAATTACGATACAAGAAGTCTCTTGTATCCCCAACACACCCAATACACTTGTCAGATGTATAGGTGCACTAGTTCAACGAAGATATAATAAAATACAAGTAATATGGATAATTATGAGTGGTAATTGCAATCTGAAATAAAAAATTGCAGCAAGCAAACATGTAGCAGAACTAGTTGTAAATGGTGTTTCAATGCTTAGAAACAAGGCCTAGGGATCACACTTTCACTAGTGGACACTCTCAACAATGATATCATAATTGAATACATAAATATCATCTTTTCACTATGCTACTCTGAACCACTCTCCGCTTGGATAACGAACACAAATTCACCGTGTAGGGCTATAAAAGCACCCCTTAAAGTTTGCATTCCAAATCTAGGGATGCCCCGCGCTGTCACTTTGAGCATCAAAAGATAGTACTAACAAAACATCACAATTTATAAGTATTTCTACAAAGTTTAGCCTAAGACACACACGAGGTGCACACTGTCCCCTTCACACCGTGGGACAAGGTATCTCCGGAGATCACATAAAAAAACCACTTGAGTAGCATAATAGTTGAAGAATAACATCTACTTATTCAACTAGATTACAAAGCTCATAATCACATAAAGATCATACCATGAAAGAGAGAGATAGACCACATAGCTACCGTTAAAGCACTCAGCCCCGGGGGAGAACTACTCCCTCCTCATCATGGGAGTCAGCAACAACGATGAAGATGGCGGTGGAGTCGATGGAGATGGCTCCGGGGGCAATTCTCCGTCCCGGCAGGGTTCCGGAACAGACACTTATGTCCCCCGAAACTTGGCTTCGATGGCGGCGGAGCTACAAAACTTTTCGTGGACGGAGGCTGGTTGATTTAGGGTTTTCTCGTCGGGAGGCACCTTATAGGCGAAAGGGCGAGGTCGGTGGGCGCCCGAGGGGCCCACACCACCCCTAGGGGCGACCAGGGAGGGGGCCACACCCAGGTATGGTGTGGCCGCCTCGGCATCCTCCTCCATCTCTTCTTTGGACCCCGTCTTCCGGTCAGGAAAAATAGGAACTTCGGCTTTCGTTTCGTCCAATTTCAAGAATATTTTCTGTACAACTTTTCCGAAATACAAAAATAGCAGAAAACAAGAATTGGCACTGTGGTATTTTGTTAATAGGTTAGTTTCAGAAAATGCGTAAAAATGCCACGAAGTGTAAACATAACATGTAGAAATTGGTGTAAAACAATCATGGAGCATTAAAAATTATAGATACGTTTCATATCAACCCTTAACCAAAAAGTTTTTGAATTTGAAAGACCGAGGGTGGCACGGTCCTCTATCATCGACGAGGAGAAAAAGGGAAATGATCCGAAAGCGAAGAGGAAAGGGCGAAGAGGACATGAGAACCAAAGGCGAGGTCCCATCGAGCTTGCACAAGGTGGGGTTAAGCCTCTTTTGCTGCAAGTGAATCTTCGGTTTTGAAATGGTTCTCTCTAAGCTCACACTCTTGCAAGGCGGACCGAAATCGGTTTATGCGAGCACGGTTGACATTGGCCTTATTCTTGTCCCTAGCCCGGTGGATTTGATTGAAGTCTCCAAGAACCAACCATTTAACCCCTCCCGTAGGCTTGATCCCGCGAAGCACATTGAAGAAGTCATCCTTTCTCACCGAGGTGGAAGGACCATATACGTTAGTAAGCTTGAATTTTTCATCGGAGTGGACAACATGAACGGTGGCCGAGACGGAGAATTCAACAATTTGCACATTGGAAACGCGCAAGATGGTGTCATCCTAGAGAAGTAAGATCCCACCCCTAGTGCCAACGGAAGACTTTACCGTGAAGCTCCTCAACCGGTTTCCACCGATGAATAAGGCATCGGCCGGTGACACAAACTCCAACTTGCTTTCCTAAAGGCATACAATGTGAGAAGTGGAGGTAGCAATGAGCTCGCTGATAGTGACGCAGTGATTCGGATCATTTAGCCCCCAAGCATTCCTACAGAGGATGTTGAAGATGTCTAACGTTGGAGAATAGATAAACCCATGGCAGCAGCACACGAAGATGGACACAAACCAAGAGGAGTCCACAACAGAATATAGCAGTCCACACCGGTACACAGGTCCTGGGACAAGCGCCAGGGCGCAATTTGGCCACACAACAACACACAACTGCGCACTCTAACAGGACACATCAACAACCAACATAGGGAAAACTCCGCGAATGCAGTCGACGATCACAGGGTACAGTAACATGGGAGCCTTGGCAATCTGAGAGAATCAATCACAGAAGCGCAACTTAAACATTGGAAGTGCCATCCTCGTCGCCAGCGTCTAGGGCGCCATCACCACCATGCTCGATTAGGGCTTTGTCGATGGCTGCAGCCAATGGATCGACCAGCTTGAATAGCGCGCGCAGCGCCATGATGACCTACCGGGGACACCTGCCCCTTGAAACATCGAGCGAATTCGTCCAGCGCATGCTTCATGATGACCTGCCCGTTGCTGATGATGCCCATCGACTGGCAGGCAAGGGCCTCAGACTTCTTGGCCACCGGAGCCTCCCTGCCGCGAGCTCCACTGTCTAGGATACCATTTACAAAAAAAACCTAATGTGACTATCGTGATTGATGTGTCATAGGCAATGTTGGTGAAGAACTTGACATCATTAACCATTGTGGAGGTGGCGATGAGGTCTTTGACATGTCCAAAACATATCTATGGTCTATGCCTTTCAGAGTTTATTACTCCGTATGTCATTTCTCTTGCTTCCGTGGTTATAATGTTTCCTTTAATGTTTTTCCTGATTATTGGGATTTTTAGCAAAGTCCCATTTACTTTTAATTTATCTAATATTCAAATGCAGAAAACCTGATTTTGTAATTTTGACTTACATGAAAGCTCCAGTTAATTCAAGGAAAAATCTATCTAACCTATTTTTCAAATACAAAAGTACCTAGCATCGCAATCACCGTCAGGCAAAAGTGGCGCACCATGGTGGAAGATCAAATTATGACAACTAGAGGGGGGAAGGTGAATAGAAGTTCATGAAAAATAATGCAATCCAATAACTATTTTGGTGCTCCATTAGTAAGATTCTAGCTACTATTCGATACACCAATAGTAGGAGATGGTGATCGTACCGAGAAATTGGTATGCCACCGGTAGGTGGCTGTACCAGGGTAACCCATGGTCATTCTTACTGGTGGTGTACCACTCTCTCAGTACGCCACCAGTAAGAATATACTAGTGGCGCACAAGAATAGTGGTACCTGCTTGAATATAGCTCTGAAAGTACGCAAAGTACACCGGTAGTAAGATTCTACCTATAGGCCTTTTCCTACTACTGAGTATTAGGTAGCATTGCGTTGGAGCCAATCTTCTATCTCTAAATAGGAGATCCCCACTATCCTATTTATCTCAACATGCAAGGTGTCCACATCAGCAGACATGTCAGCTCAGTCGTTTTCGTTTTGCTCTATGGACTGACCGTCCTCCATTTTGTCAGGCCTAATTGTTTGAACTAATCTTTCAACGTGAGGCCAAAAGGCAGATAATTGATTACATGAAAAAAAACTGACATTAATTGATTTCTGTAGTGTAACAGTCGCATTACAACCTTCGGACGCGGTGGGTTCTCTGTGGCGTCTTCTCCACTCCCCTTCCAACTCGATGTCCATTATTTATAGAGTAGCCAAGACGAGCAGACTATTTGCCTTACATTAACTGATCCACTTTCTTGTACTAACTATCTCTCTTGATTCCTCCCATGCTACCTCTTCCCCTCCATCTATGCATCTATTTAGTTCCCACCCTTCATTCACCCAATTGTTACTCAATAGCTGGCGCATAGCTCTGCCAGCATCGGCGGTATTATGTTCGCATTGTCCAGGTACGGCGGGATCCGAAAACATGACTCCATCAATCAGCAAAGGCCATCACAGACTCACCAGGACAGCTTCACGTGCATGTGTTTTCCACTCCATCCACCATATCATCGATGCGTATATTCATCCGAGCACAACGGCCGCAGATTGACCTCGGTATTTCCTTCGCCGCTGGCCCGCCGCTGTTAGTTTCTCTCTTTCACATCCTTTCTTTGTGTCGTTTAACTCTTGCACTGCAGGTGTTTGTCGATTTGTTGTTCCCGTATATCTACTGAATGTAGGATATCCATGGTTCACTACAGAATCAGTAATACATTGATTTCCAGTAGAGTTGTTATTCTGCAGTCTATCAGACAGAAAGACAGACGGTTGCATCATATCAGTCTATCTGAGATTTAAAAAGAGGGATCAGTACATGAACCATGCAGTCTTGGCTGGTGGAAGATATTATTTGATGTACCTAATATTCATTTGTCAGGTCAGGATAAATTACTATTTGTTGTATTTAAATATGTGTTTTTCACATTGGTCATGCAGCAGCTAAATGCAGGATCAGAAACATGAACACTTCAGCTCTACAAACTATCCTTGAATGACTCTTCAATAACCATTTATGGGCTATCTACAGAAATATTGTGCAGTTTTGTCGTACTCCACTACAATCAGGTAGTAGTAGTGTTAATTTTCATTGTTTACAATGTACTCTTTTGGTTATTGAGATCTCATATCACTATTTTCTCCCTGTGCCTGATGAGCTGCAAGTCTAAGAACCTGCTATGCTCTCAAGAAAATAACAGCAACCATCCGAGAAGCCTTTTGATATTTCTTTACTGTCAAGAGAAGCCAAGTCACAACCAATACAAGACAAAAAAAAAATCCCCTGGAAAGAAGCCATCTGTTGTGCTCGTGCCCTTTCACCTATTTCAGCTATTGTGTTTATCAGAAGATACTTTTATATATTATATGAGTTCTCTAGATTTGTTATGATCTTCGAGGAATGGAGATTAAATAAAATAAATCACATGCTAAATTCCTTCCAGTATCCCAGTCGCCAAGAACACATGGAGCTGACAGAAGCAGAGAATGGCACAGTTAATATGGTTAAGAACATGTACTGCAGTACAACTACCGACACTATACCTGAAGAACTGCCAGAATATGTGAGCAATGGGCCTTTAAGCAGTCTCCAGTTGCCTCACACCGCTCGAAGATTATAAACCATTACTTTGCTATGTTTGGGATCTCATGTCGTTCTATTTCACTGTGTTTGATGAGTTGCATCCTCAGATCGCCTCACTCTGCTTATAATAATATACAAAGACTTTGACATTTGTGGCCAATATTTTGTAAATCTAAATTTGAGCATGTATGACACTACATACATGATTTCTCCTATTTTAAAGATGACCGGGGACACTATGTACACAATGTTACTAGCTTCATTGCATTTTATTGAAGGTATATAATATACCCACTAATAAATTATGGAGACTCTACCTGTATATCTAGAGATTTAAAATGACATGGTATCTCACAATGTCACCATTTTTTTCCGCTGCAACGCGCGGGGTACCTTCTAGTGTACATAATAAAAAGAACAGGGGTAGAAATACGAGCTTCCGTCTACATAGTTTGACCCCTCTCTCTAGCCCTCGCACGCAGTGACGCATTTACCCTTGGCCATGGGGGTGCACAGGGCCCGTACAGAACAAAATCATTTGTTAAATAGCATTTTTACACCACTTATGCACCTCTAGAAATCTTTTTAATCTGTTGAGGTATCCCTTAAGCACCGGGATTCCAAATGCTCTAGTTGCGCCACTGTTTGCATGGTTGTTGGGTTTAGGTATCGGATCAAGGGGAAGAAAGCTTGCAATACATATTCAAGTGCCTCAACAATAAGATATCATCTACCCTTCTTCTTAGTTAGAAAATGAACAATTTTTTTTAATTGTAATTGAAAATGTGAGTTTATTTATATTTAACTAAAGAGGACATAGGGTGACCCACTTGCATCCAGTGGTGGAGCTAGCAGGATGGAATGGTTGGGCAGCATCCTAAGATTTTGGCCCAGCCCATATGTCTTCTATAGAAAAACAAAAAAAATCCAACCAAAGTACGTATTGCCTCACCCTAGTAAAATGGGCTAGATTCACCACGACTTGCATCTATATAGGATGCAACGTTGAATGGAATCATGTACAATTTGGCATGTCTTGTTTCCAGTCATTCCAAACATTCACGCAGGTTTTTGAACACGAATCATTTTTAATTTCAGTAAAATTTCGTCAAAAGCTAGGATAACAGGAGCGGAGTATTGCTATGAATCAATCAAATCACATGCATAAATCATACACATAAGCCCGATGAAAACAGGAATATAATTAACACGCACGCGCGAAGTTGCAAAAATCATTTAACGCGAATCAAACACGGCGATGACTCAGCTAGCGTCATCATAAGGATCGATCATTCACAAGGCTGGTATTTTGACCCATCGGAGCTGGAGGTGGATGATGCCGGTGGCGACGTTCCTGAGCTTGATGAGCGCGTCCTGCACCACCTGCCCTTCCTCCCACACGATGTTGCTCTCGTCCGCCAGGCAGCAGGTGGAGGAGGTGCCGCCGCGGTGAGGCCGCACGGTGCGCACGACGGTGCCGCTCCGGATGTCCTCCAGGTCCATCCTCGCCATCTGCACCAGCGGCTCCAGATCCACCTGCGCGTCCCCCATTGGGTCGTCCTTGCTGAGCTTGTCTTTGTCGAACACCTCCTGCATATGAGATCCATGGCTGAGTAAATTACATTCAGATTGCAGGTGTCGGAAACATCGATCTGTAAGAATCCAACTTACTATCTTGATCGGCGTCGCCGGATTGGTGACGGCGAGGGTGAGCTCCTCGTTCCAGACGGGGTTCACCGTGTTCTTTATCACGCTCGTCTTCAGATTCTGGTTCTCGAGGTGGACCACGACGTAGGGGTCGCTGCCGTCGGCGTCACGCTTCACGAGGTTGATGCCTCGCAGCAGCCGCACGCTCAGCACACCGGGCGGCACCGCCTCCGACGTCATCTCGATTTCCTGCTGGTGTTCTTGTTGATTTGATCTTCGAATGGGTGTACGTTAATCTTCGTTAAGGTCTCGCTGGTGCCAAGAAAGTATTAGGGAGGAGTAACGTACTGGTGGTAGTGAAGAGGAAGGTAGACATGGCCGGCCGGCCACAGGTTCAGTGATTCGCTCGCCGTGTTTTGTGGCACTCGACATTTTCAGTAATTTTATATGTCTTATTATTGCACTCTGCTATTTTAGGACGCTCCCATGCATCATAAATGCAGCTCCCCCGAGTCTCCTCACTTGACATTTCCTCACCAGAAAATGTGGTCAACTGCCATTCTCGTATACTTTATGACCACGCGTGAGGAGACACCAACACTAAATTTGAGAGGTGGTATTTTAACACAAAAATCATCAACAATCCTCACACGTGTAAGCCTGGAAATGACGAAGAACCTAGGCACACTCTCTCATCGCGCTACATGTGTTGGTTTTTCACTGAGTTATACTTTACGTTTAGTGTATTACTGATTTTTTAAAAACTTTTGTAGCTTGATTACGTGCTAATTTGCTATATGTTTTTTTAAGTGAGCTACCTATCTATAGCTAAGCTAGCCTGTGCCGATTGATTTGGATCCATGGATGCATGCATGGCGCTACGGACAATGCTACAACTGTACAACATGGGCGCGCATGAAAGTCGTGGTGGTCTGCTCATCTGCTGCGTGCTTCGCGCGCGTACGTACGCGGCCGCAAACTATCCGCGCGTATGCGGTGCTAAGAGCAACTCTTCACAGTCCCCGTAAACCACGTCGGAACTGTATTTTTCTGACCGATTTACGGGTTCGGGTTGAAAGTGGCGTAGAACAGAGACTGAACTCGCTGTCCAGCCCGAAAAACTTTTTCAGGGGCTCGAAATTTTTTAGACTCGACCCCTACTAATATACAGACTAAATGACGGTTTACATGCTCAAAACTGAACGGATTTCTCCAGCGCCACCATCCGTACAACTGCCTCCAGCCACCGATTTCAGGCTGCTTTGCTAAAATTATGCACCGCCGATCAAACATCCTATCAGCCTGCTCCAATTCCAAATATGTCTACATGTCTATGTCAATTCCGAGCAACCGGTGGGAAGCTGTGAACGCCGCTGCAGTGGCTACCGACGCGGGTGAGGCGCTCACGCGTTCACGTGCTCACCGCACGGAGCATTGAGCTAGCTAGGGAGCGTTGAGCTAGCTACAGCACGGAGCATTGAGCTAGCTCACGCGTTTCTCCCGTATGGCCTACTTTGTATTTGGTGATGAAATTAGCTTGGATATTTTCGTGGAGAAATTGAAGGGCTGCAGATGGACGCCGCTGAGCATCTAGATTAAAACGATGGAAGCGAGAGTCCAATTTAGCTAATACGGACAGTAGCGCCGACAATTCTTGTGAGAAAGATGATGGTTTTTTGAGGATTTCGTTTTTCAGTTTTAGTTTACGGGGTCTGTTCTGCGCCAGCAGATTTGCGAACCGTAAACACGTTTTCGGAAGACTGGACTCAAGTTTTCAGTTTGCACTTTTACGGGCTCTGCTAGAGATGCTCTAACCATTGTCACCTCGCTGGCCAGCTCGTTCGTCGCTCGCCGGAATTACAGCTGGGCATGGGCAGCCCAGCCCAGCCCGAAAATCCCGGGCTGGGCCGGATCGGGCTTGCATGTCGGGCCGGGTTCGGGCCTGATTTCGGAGCCCGAACGTCGAGCCGGGCTGGGTTCGGGCTTGCAGAAAACGCAACCTAAGCCTAGTTCGGGCCGGGCTTTGTTGGCCCGGCCGGGCTTTTCTCTGTTCGGGCCGGATTCGGCCCGATTAGTAAGCCCAAAGGTCGGGCCGGGCTGGGCTCGGGTCTGGAAATTTAGGTTCGGGCTTTTTCGGGCCTAACCCGAAACCCGGCCCGGCCCGAGGAATGCCTAGGTGTAGCCGAAATGGAGTCCCTGGCCCAGATTAGGGGTTGTCATTTTTTTCTGCAGAATTTGGAGTGGGCCACGGCCCACCCTCTGCGTACGCCATGGTTATGAGTTACAACTGAAATTTTACTACTTACACATGACATGTGACGAAGTAAAAAGCCGTGAATCGTTGAATTGCTTCATGGTTAAGTTATTAGTTCTAACTAGGATTCAATGACGTCACATTACTGAGAATTAAGTTAGTAATTCTCAATCAGCTCAAAAATAGTCACTCCCTTAAGATACTGTGAGCAATATGCCAGTGCCAGGTGGGTCCTAATCGTCAATTACACCTAGCGTGCCAAGTCATGGTTTTAGTCATAGTTTTGTTTACACATACCCTGATCTATGCTGTTTCAGAAGCTATGCACTTTCTCGTTTTTATACCCGAATTGGTTTGTCTAGAAAACGTCTCACCGCTTCGTCTAGGCTAGTGATGGACGAAATGCAACTCTCCCGTGCGCGGGACATCCCGTGCATTGGCCCACCTTCTCTCACCTCTTTTTCTATAGTTTTTGTGTGAGATAGATTCCTTTTTCTTTTTGAAACAAATAATATATTAAGCTAGCAAGCCGCCTCATTAAAAAACCTTCCAGTCCCCTTAGGTACCCTGGTAAGGAAAAGAGTGTGTCTGAAACTTGCTGCCACCACATCAAAGTTAAGTTACATCGTTTATCAAGTTTCTAACAATAAACATGGGTGCCTCAGCCTCCCAACTACTAGAGCTATTACTAATGAAACTATCCCTAGCTATCTCATGAGCCACTTGATTAGCTTCTCTCGGACAGTACTGGAAAGAAACAAACCCTATATGTGATCGCATGTCAGTGCAATCCGCAAAAACTGTTGCTGCTTCATTCCACCAAGTTTCTTCTCCCGTGCATGCTTGGATCGCCTCCAAGGAGTCTGACTCCGCCACGACATTGCTGCAGCCCATCTTGATCGCGAGAGAAAGACCCTCTCTCATAGCTATTGCTTCCGCCATCAGAGGTGAAGCTGCATATTGCAGAAAGGAACTAGAAGCCGCCACAAAACCACCTTGATGGTCACGAATAATAGCCCCAGTCGAACCTGCATAAGAGTCCACATGAAATGATGCGTCAACGTTCAGCTTCACCTCGCGAGGTCCTGGTTTCGACCACTTCTTATCAGATGTCACGTTCTGGCCTCGGGCCGATAACTTTGCCGAGTTCGCAACTATGGAGAGGATGGATATCATACATCGATATGATGTAGGCACGTGTTCTTCGTGGGTTCTTCTTCTTCACATCCACCATAGATACCAGCTTGTAACACAAACAAGTTCTTTAAGCCCCACATTTTCCAACCCTTTGATAGTATTATCTTGCACCATTAATAGATGCTCCAGGACTGCAGAACCTGACCGATCCACCTGGGTCACTTCATCAGTGATGTTACTAATCCCCAGATGCCTCCAAATCTCCTGGGCTGCTGTGCAAGTAAAGAGGAGGTGCAAAACATCCTCTGGTCCCAACCTGTAGATCGGACATGCACCCGAGGTACCAATGTGTCGGTTGGCTAGGATGCTCTTCAACAGAACAATACGATGCAAGGAACGCCGGATGAATACTTTCACTTTGCCCGGAATTTTTAATTGCCAAAGGGTCTTCCAAATAGGATTAAGTGCTGAAACACTTGGTCTTGCTAGTTGATTAGCTGATGTTCCGTAGTGATGGCGCCATTGAAGATGATAGCCAGACCTGACTGTGTATCTTCCATGCTTGGTAAAGTGCCAAGCAATAAAATCCTCGAATCCTTGATGGTTGATCTGAATTTGCATGATTCTTCGGACGTCCAAAGGGTTGAATAAAACATTCAGCAGCTCCTCATCCCATGTACCATAAATCGGACTAATGAGCTCGCTCACCTTGGTGTACACCGCGCCCGCTCTCGGCGATAAAATCCGTCTAGATGGGCTCGAGGGGATCCAGGGATTCTCCCAGATTTTGATACTATCTCCATTGCCCACTCTCCAAATGTATCCTCGTTTAAAGGTCTTTAGTCCCGCTAGGATACTTTGCCAAGTAAATGAGCTTCCAGATTTGGGCCCTGCCTTAAGAATATCCACCTGAGGGTAATATTTAGCTCGGAGAACCTGTGAACATAATGATCCTGGAGCATTTATAAGCCTCCATGTCTGTTTAGCTAACATTGCTAGGTTGAAAGAATGAAAATCCCTGAATCTCATGCCTCCTTCATTTTTTGGGTAACACAGTTTCCACCAAGTCATCCAATGCATTCCTTTAGAGTTTTCATCATCACCCCACCAGAATTGAGAAATAGCATCCATCATACTTTTGCAAATACCTTTAGGGATTTGGAAGACAGACATTGCATACACTGGAATTGCTTGTGCCACAGCTTTAAGCAAAATTTCTTTCCCTCCCATAGAAAGCAGCTTTTCTTTCCAGCCATTTATTCTCTGTATAATCCTCTCAATGAAATGTTTAAAACAATCACTTCTGTCGGCACCTACCAACGCCGGTAACCCAAGATATTTATCTGATAAGGCCTCCGTGTCAATATGCAAAGCTTCACAAATTTCAGCTCTCACTAGTACATTTGTATTTGGAGAGAAGAAAATACTTGACTTTGATAAGCTCACCATCTGTCCCGAATTTGCACAGTAGGTATCCAACACTTGTTGCAAGGAAGTTGCATTAGTCATATCAGCTTTCATGGGGATAAGAGAATCATCAGCAAATAAAAGGTGTGAAACTGACGGTGCATTTCTGCACACCCTTACCCCATCTATGCCACCAACTTCTTCTTCATACAACAAAAGTCCAGATAACCCCTCCGCACAGAGGAGAAACAAATATGGAGAGAGTGGATCCCCCTGCCGGAGACCCCTAGTAGGAGTGAACATTTCAGTTTCTTCCGAGTTGAATCTCACCTGGTACCTAACAGAACTCACACAAGCCATCATAAGAGAGATCCATCTTTCAGAAAATCCAAGTCTTCTCATCATTTTTTCTAAGAACACCCATTCTACTCGATCGTAGGCCTTATGCATATCTAACTTGACAGCATAGAATCCTGAATTACCTGCTCTCTTATTTTTTATAGAATGGCGACATTCATAAGTCACTAGCACATTGTCCATAATGAGACGCCCCGGCACAAATGCACTCTGCACAGGCGAGATTACCTCTGGAATAATATCTTTCAATCGAGCCGCCAACATCTTTGATATAAATTTGTATATGACATTACAGAGGCTGATCGGTCTGTACTGAGTAATTCTTTCAGGATCATCCACCTTAGGAATAAGGACAACAGTCGTATCATTCTATCCCTAGGGGATTACTCCAGAATTCACCGCTTGAAGAACCTCCTCCGTAATTTCCTGACCGCATAAATCCCAGAATTGTTTAAAGTCACCAATGTTGAACATGGCCTTCTTCACCTCCTCGGCGGAGAAGGGAAACATAAGCTTCTCATTCATAGCATCATCAATTCTTGGGTTGATTTTTTCTAACACCATTGGATCAACATCCTGGACCTCAGAAGTAAACATGTTACTAAAATAATTAAGGACTAGAGCCTTTAGTGGTGCCGTACCTTCCACCCATACGTTATCATCATTCAGCAGTTTTTTGATATGGTTCTTCTTCCGTCGAGCCGATGCAAAGTTATGAAAAAAAGAGGTATTCCTATCTCCAGATTGTAACCAATTTGCACGCGATCTCTGGAGCCAATGGATTTCCTCTTGTTCAAGCAACAACTCCACCAGATCAGCCATTTCTTTTGCTAACACCTCATTCTCCGTAGTCATGGGTCCATTCAAAGTCTTCTCTAGTTTATTCTGGGTCTGTCGTAGACGATGTTTCGGCTCCTTTAACACCGCCCTGTCCCAAGCGTGTAGTGCATTGTGCATGTGGCCAAGCTTGCCTAACACGCCAACAGATGGTGCAACAGCGGCTGAGGCCATGGCCTGTTGCACAGTCTCACGGAACCCTTTTTCTCGCAGCCACTTTACCTCAAACCGCCATGGCCCTTCCCTGGATTGAGGGCCCATATTTTGGTAATCAATATCCAGAATAATCGGTCGATGGTCTGACCTAGTATAGTCCATGTGCTGAACAATTGCACCAGGATGCATCACCGACCAAGCACCATTAGCTACCACCCTGTCAAGTCTCTCTCGAATCCGTCCCCGTTTCCAAGTGAATTTTTCTCCAATAAAACCCAGATCCTCCAGACCGCAGTCATTTAGTGCATCTCTGAAAGCCTGCATATATCCTTGGGGTCTAGGATTGCCCCCTTCTTTTTCATGAGTATATAGTATTTCATTAAAATCACCTAGAATCACCCACAGAAGATTTGAAATGGTTTTCAATTCTCTAAGCTTGTCCCAAGTTTTGTACTTGTCCTCCCAACGTGGCTCCCCATAGATACCAGTTAATCTCCATGTTTTCTCTGGACTTTCTTTGATATAGACATCAATATATTTTGGCGCCGAGAACACTTGTTCGATAACCACTTCTTTTTTCCAAAGGAGTATAACTCCCCCACTTCTGCCATCACTGGGATTCACAATCTTTGAGTCCATATTCAACCTTCTTCATAGACACTCAACCGGAAAAGTATCGAGGCGTGTCTCCGACAAAAACATCACCTCGGGGTTATATCGCCTTCGGACATCCGAAAGTGCGCGAACTGTCGGGGCATTACCCAAGCCCTGACAGTTTAGGCCTAATATCTTCATTGCGACCGGATAGACCCCTTGAAGGAGCCCGCCGATCCTGTTGAAGTGGAGATAGCTCCGTCCTTCTTTGCACGTTTTTTCCGTTCATCACTTCCCTTCTTTCCTGAGTTAATAAGTCTGTTTTCATCATCACTCATCGCTGCCAGCCCTCCTTCATCCGCAATTTTGATATTATCATTCTCCTGAGATTGATCTTGGAAGAGACTTCATTTTGCATTTTTATCCAGATCACGATCCTCCGTATCATCATTCTTGTCTTTAACCGGGCTGGAGCCTGTATCATCAAGGATCCCTTCCACTCTATTGTGAGCAGCTGTGTATGCCAACGCGTTATATCTCCAGCTTGTAGGCACGTTTCTTCCTCGGCCATTCATATCCGTTCCTCTGCCCCTGCCTGCCTCCCAGACCGGGTCTGTTCTTCCCCCGCGATTGTTGCATCCTCCTCCTCTAGACATCCCTAGGCCACGACCATGCTAAGTTGACCAATCAGCTTTAAGAAATTCACCCCACTTGAGTTTATCTTCTTCATACTCCCCTGATCCGCATTCCAGATGAACGTGGCCAACCATACCGCATGCAGCACAATATTTGGGCATCTTTTCATATTTGATCTGATAGAACTCCCTTTGAGCTGCTCTAGAAATTGTTACAAACCGCGCAAGAGATTGCCTGACATCTAGCTTGACTTGCACTCTCACAAAGTTTCCCATGCCATTAACATTGGTTGCAACAGAAATTTCTTTCCCTACCTTCTTTTCAGTTAAATTTTTTATCAGAGCAGGATTCCTATACCCAACAGGCAGCTTATGAATTTGGAATTTTCAGTTAAATTTTTTATCAGAGCAGGATTCCTATTCCCTACCTTCTATTCTACCTTTACACTATTACATCTAGTGAAAAAAAAACTTAAAATCTTTGTGGTTTTTGAAACGAAAGTTCAATTTATGATCTGTTTGAATATTTGGGTTCCAATTGAAGGCAGCTTCAAAATGAGACCAATATTAAATTGTTTTTGACATTTTTTGAAAATCAACTTTTCAAACTTAACGAAACATATTGATACTTGATGTAACTTGGTAAAAAATTTATTTAAAACATTTTGTTTCACTCTATTTCAAACTTGGTTCATAAGAGTTAGAATATATTTGACAATTATCCTATAGTCGAATTTGGAGAAATAATTTCTAAACCTTGTATCATTGAGTTTTATTGTGTATCATCATGTTTCAATGTGTTTCAATTAAATTTTTGTATTTTATCGAAATGAACCCATTTTAGGCTTGTTTGAAAGATATAATGGAAATAAATATGCAGATTCAAATGCAATATTAATCGGATATATATTCCAACAAATATGACTATTTTAAATTCAATACAAGAAATTAAATCAATATAATATTAAACAATGGGGGAAGGAGTACTATTGTGTGGCAACTTACATGCAAAGATTCCCTCAAATCCTAATCTCAAAGCAAATGAAGGCTCGATCCGTGCACGGGACCTCCCGTGCACACAACAAACGCCTCTCTACTAATTCTGGGTAAGTCGAAGCAAACCGATTCCAGCGACAAAAAAAACGGAGAACACGAGGTGGTATGCCATGTGTACCCAAAGGCTGTCACCCGTCCATATATTATGTTGGAAAATTTTATAAAGTTGCTGTTAAAATTTTAGTCCTCGAGTGAACATATCCCAGACCGTTGTATTTTGCAGCGTATGGTGGATAACAGCTTTTTTTTCAATGCCACATGGCAAAGTTGGCGGGGGTCATGGCAAAGAATTCGTTGGCAATTTTTCTGTCAGCCAAACGCGTGTACTATAGCCATGGTTTTCAATGCCATATTAGGACCTTAGAAGAGTAAATAAAAAGTGACAAAAATTCACTAAATAGTTTAATCCACATGAAACGCTGCGAAATGAGTAATTCGTGTGAAAATATAAAGTTATTAGAGGATATCCATGGTTTGCTATATGGGAAACACTGGCGATCACCCGGACGATTAGCGATCAAATCGTCCGGTTGCAGCCACTCACGCGCTGCCTGCGTTTGTCGTGGTCCACGCACACACATGGGTGGGTCCCGCCCGCCGAACCAAGCCAGAAAAATATCCCCATAGTCTTCTCCAACGGCTGTTCCGTGCAAGCAGGCCAAGCTGCCTCCATCCGCACACACCGCCGTGGGTCAACGCCACAGCAAGCCGTCGTCGCCGCCGCCTCTGTCCTGCTCCAGCGGCCCGCCTAGCTGCTCTACCCGAGCGGATCCTCCTGCACGAACGCCGCCGCTTTTCCCCGCGCATCCATGGAGGCGCGGCCGGGATCGTGGCCGGTTTTCCGCGCCGCCGCCTATCTCCGTATGCTCAGGGCCGTTGATACATCTCCAACATATCTATAATTTCTAATGTTCCATGCTAGTTTTATGACAATACCTACATGTTTTATTCATACTTTATATCGTTTTGATGCATTTTCCGGAACTAACCTATTAACAAGATGCCGAAGTGCTAGTTCCTGTTTTCTGTTGTTTTTGGTTTCAGAAATCTTACACAAGAAATATTCTCAGAATTGGACAAAATTAATGCAGACGATCTTATATTTCACGGAAGCTTCCAGAGAGCCAGAGAGGGACCAGAGGGGAGCCCTGGGGGCCCCACCCCACATGGCGGCGCAGCCAAGGGGGGGCGCGCCAGCCTATGGTGTGGGACCCTCGTCAGCCCTCCGAGGCTGCCCTTCCGCCTATATATTCTCTCCGCCTCGAAAACCCTAAAAAGATAAGCCACGGGACGAGAAAAGTTACGCAGCTGTCGCCATCGCGAAGCCAAGTTCGGGGGACAGAAGTCTCTGTTCCGGCACGCCGCCGGGACGGGGAATTGCCCCCGGAAGGCATCTCCATCGACACCATCGCCATCTTCATCGCCATTGCTGTCTCCTATGATGAGGAGGGAGTAGTTCTCCCTCGAGGCTAAGGGCTGTACCGGTAGCTATGTGGTTCATCTCTCTCTCCCATGTGATCTTTATGTGATCATGAGCTTTGTATCACTATTAATTTATGTGCTACTCTAGTGATGTTATTAAAGTAGTCTATTCCTCCTTCATGATGTAATGTTGACAGTGTGTGCATCATGTAGTACTTGGCGTAGGTTATGATTGTAATCTCTTGTAGATTATGGAGTTAACTATTACTATGATAGTATTGATGTGATATATTCCCCCTTTCATAGCTATTGTTGACAGTGTGTATGCTATGTTAGTACTTGGTCTAAATTGCAACGGTCTATTATGCTGTAGAGGTTACTTAAATATGAACTCCGAATGTTGTGGAGCTTGTTAACTCCGGCTTGAGGTGTGGTCTTGTAGCCCTACACAATGAATGGTGTTTGTTATCCAACAAGAGAGTGTATGTAGCACAAGTGAGGAGAAGTTATTTATTTGTTATGTGATCAATGTTGAGAGTGTCCACTAGTGAAAGTATGATCCCTAGGCCTTGTTTCCAAATACTGCAAACATCGCTTGTTTACTGTTTTACTGCATCTTTATTTCCTGCAATATTACCACCATCTATACCACATGTGTTTTACTATCTCTTCGCCGAACTAGTGCACCTATACATCTGACAAGTGTATTAGGTGTGTTGGGGACACAAGAGACTTCTTATATCGTAATTGCAGGGTTGCTTGAGAGGGATATCTCTGACCTCTACCTCCCTGAGTTCGATAAACCTTGGGTGATTCACTTAAGGGAAACTTGCTGCTGTTCTACAAACCTCTGCTCTTGGAGGCCCAACACTGTCTACAGGAATAGAAGCGTGCGTAGACATCAAGCTATTTTCTGGTGCCATTGCCGGGAATCTGAAGAAAAGTTACACCACAGAGAATTGCCTCCCACGGCAACAAGCTAAATTTTCTGGCGCCGTTGCCGGGGAGGTAAGGTAAAAGGTATTCACATCCTCCGACTACTAAGCTATTTCCTAGCACTGTTGCCGGTGTGTGAGTGCTCGAAGGTATTTCCTTTAGATCCTGCAATTATATCTTTTTGTTTCTTATTTTTATTTTCACTAGTTAGGCTTAATGGAAAACAACAAAAATATTAGAGAACTTTATAGTATTTATCTTGAGTTAGAACATGAGGTGTATGAAGAGAAAATTAAAAAACCTATGGAACTTTATATGCATGCTAATGATAATGTTATTAGTATGAATGCTTTGAACACCATTGTTGCTAATGCTATGGAAGAATTTAAGCTTGGGGAAGCTGGTTGTGATATTTTTAGTCCCCCAAGCATGGAGGAGAAAATTTACTTTGATGATACTTTACCTCCTATTTATGATGATTACAATGATGAATATGATATTTTCAGTCCACCTACTATTGAGGAGAAGATTAATTATGATTACAATATGCCTCCTATATATGATGATTATGGTGATGAGAATAATAATGATAGCTATTTTATTGAATTTGCTCCCACTACAATTAATAGTAATGACTATGCTTATGTGGAGAGTAATAATTTTATGCATGTAGCTCATGATTAGAATGTTTCATGTGATAGTTATATTGTTGAGTTTGTTCATGATGCTACTGAAAGTTATTATGAGAGAGGGAAACATGGTTATATTCTTCTTAATAATATTAAGTTTCCCCTCTTTATGTTGAGAATCTTGAAGTTGCGCTTGAGTTGCCTTTCCATGCTTGTTGCATTATGCTTACATGACTTGTTTATTTACAAGATTCATTTTCATAGGAAGTGGGTTAGGCTTAAATGTGTTTTGAATTTGCTTCTTGATGCTCTCTTTTACTTCAACTCTTATTTCTTGCGCGAGCATCATTAAAATTACTGAGCCCATCTTAATGGCTATAAAGAAAGCACTTCTTGGGAGATAACCCATGTTTTTATTTTTTGCTACTGTTTTGTTATGTCTTGGAAGTTGTTACTACTGTAGCAACCTCTCCTTATATTTATTTTATTGCATTGTTGTGCCAAGTAAAGTCTTTGATAGTAGGGTTGATACTAGATTTGGATTACTGCGCAGAAACAGATTTCTTACTGTCACGAAATTGAGCAGCCCCGTCTGTAGGTAACTCAGAAAAATATGCCAATTTACGTGCGTGATCCTCAGATATGTACGCAACTTTCATTCAATTTGAGCGTTTTCATCTGAGCAAGTTAAGTGCCCCAGAAAAATTTGTCTTTACGGACTGTTCTGTTTTGACAGATTCTGCCTTTTATTTCGCATTGCCTGTTTTGCTATGTTTGATGGATTTCTTTGTTCCATTAACTTTCAGTAGCTTTGTGCAATGTCCAGAAGTATTAAGAATGATTATTTCACCTCTGAATATGTAAATTTTGATTATGCACTAACCCTCTAATGAGTTTGTTTTGAGTTTGGTGTGGAGAAAGTTTTCAAGGGACAAGAGAGGAGGATGATACAATATGATCAAGAAGAGTGAAAACTCTAAGCTTGGGGAAGCCCCCGTGGTTCATCCCTGCATATTTCAAGAAGACTCAAGCATCTAAGCTTGGGGATGCCCAAGGCATCCCCTTCTTCATCAACAACTTATCAGGTCACCTCTAGTGAAACTATATTTTTATTCAGTCACATCTTATGTACTTTACTTGGAGCGTCTGTGTGTTTTTATTTTTGTTTTGTTATTTTCATTCTCTGAATAAATTCATGCTTGCGTGGGAGAGCGACACGCTCCGCTTTTTCATATGAACACTAGTGTTCTTCGCTTTTACTTTTAATGTTCATGGCGGAGTTGAAAACCGCTTCGTTGATTGATATATGGTTGGAAACAGAAAATGCTTCATGTGGTAAATGGAATATTGTCTTGAATAATTTGATATTTGGTAATTGTTGTGCTCAAATAGATCATGTTTAAGCTCTTGCATCATGTACTTTGCACCTACTAATGAAGAACTACCATAGAGCTTGTTGAAATTTGGTTTGCATGATTGGTCTCTCTAAAGTCTAGATATTTTCTGGTGAAGTGTTTGAACAACAAGGAAGATAGTGTAGAGTCTTATAATTCTTGCAATATGTTCTTATGTAAGTTTTGCTGTACCGGTTCATACTTGTGTTTGCTTCAAACAACCTTGCTAGCCAAAGCCTTGTACTGAGAGGGAATACTTCTCGTCCATCCAAATTCTTGAGCCAAAACCTATGCCATTTGTGTCCACCATACCTACCTACTATGTGGTATTTTCTCTGCCATTCCAAAGTAAATTACTTGAGTGCTACTTTTAAAACTTCATTCTTTGTCTTTGCAATATATAGCTCATGGGAAAATAGCTTAAAATCTATTGTGGTATTGAATATGTTTGTAAGGGTATATTGCCCCTATGTGTGGTTTTGGTAATTAATGACAACCCCTATGGACTAATGTTTTCATTGAGTTTATATGAAGGAATATTCCATAGGTACTACTTGTTCTCCATGTGTTGGATTCAAGTATGGATGCCATGAAGATAAATGTATACCTTGTGTATTGGATCAAGAACATCGTATGAGAAGATACAAGGTTGAGTTGGACAAGTTCAAGATGAGTATCTTGAGTGGATCACATGCTTGAAGCTTGTCGTCCATTTGGTGATAATGGACATGTGAAGATGTGCATCAATGGGGCTTTCCCATCATAGTGTATGGGGGAGCATTTGTGAGTCTTCACGAAGCAACATTGATCAAGTGTGGCATTCCGGCTTGAGTGAAGCTTGAAGAGTTATCATCAAGATCAAGCGGGATGCGCAAGGCAAAGGTATGGCCTTGCTAGGTTTTCCTTTTACCGGTCTCAAGGTGGATGTTGGGAGACCGGATTATAGGATAGATAGCCGCACTATTAAGAGGGGCTTTCGGTTGAGTAACTTGATCACATCGTCTTAGGGAGCTCAATCCTTTGCATATTTTGCATATCCTTATTGCTTCTTGGTGTTTCTCTATGTGAGGTTCTTGAGCTTGTTGCTAGCTTTACAACAAGCCCAAGTTCATCGAAAACGGAGTTCGCATGCATCTTCTATTGCGTTTTCGAGGTTGGGTGATTTTACCGGTTATTCATGATATAAGGTTCTACCTTTTATATTCATGATAAAATCCCCTCCTACAGATTCTTGTGTTTTCACTTTCTATAAGATAGCATTTGTTGTTATCTTCCAAACAAAATTGGTTTCATTCGAATCGGAGTTCGGGAGCATTAGTTATTAAAGAAAAAGGAAAAAGAGGAAAAAGAAGAAAAAGAAGAAAAAGAAAAAAAGGGGAGGGGCAGCCGGCCGGCCGACCGGCCGACCGGGCCGCACGCCGGCCCACCCGGGGCAGTCGGTTGCCGACCGGTCCACCGGGCCGCGCGCCGGCCTGGCCCGGCCACCACCCCGGCCCGACCGGATCTCCCGCTTGGGCCGCGCCCTTCGCCCGATTGGGCCGCCTCCCGCGCGCCCCTGGGCCTTATCCGCCGCCCTGGCGCGCGCCCCCGCCCGGTCTCTGCTCGGGCTGGGCCGGCTCTGCAGACCGGCCTGTCCGGCTGCTGGTCCGATCGGCCGGCTACCGCCGGTGGGCGATTTTTAGCCCGTTTTTCCTTTGTTTTTTTCCTGTTTTCCCCCCCAACGGTTCTATTTCCCTCTTAGCTATAAATAGGCTTCTTCCACCTTGAGCTTGGGTAGTTCTTCCCATTCTCTCTCCTCCATTGCTACTATTTGAAGAACTTGCTCTCCCCCTTGAATCCTCCAACCATTCTTGCTCATATTTGAGGATTTGGGAGAGGGGATCTAGATCTACACTTCCACCGATCGATTTCTTCTCTAAGTGAGGGAAACTCTTGGGATCTAGATCTTGGAGTCTTTGGTTGACTTTCCCCTTGTTCTTCCTCTCCAATCTCATCCTAGCATTCGTTGCTTTGGTGGGATTTGAGTGTGAAGGACTTGAACACCTCCGGTGTTCTTGCTTTGCATCATTGCATAGTGTTGAGCTCTCCACCACGATTTGTTCGAGTGAGAGACCGTGAGCTTGTTACTCTTGGAGGGTGACCTCCTAGTTGGCTTGGTGATTGGTGCTCCGGTGATCTCTTCAAGAAGATTGTGAAGAGGCCCGGGCTTCTCCTTAGTGGAGCTTGTGAAGTGGTTGTGGAGCTTGCCATCTCCGGAGCGGAGGAAAAGCTAACCATAAGGAAAGGGCCATTATCCTTCGTGGGTGTGGTTCGGAGAATAGGGTGAGCCTTCGTGGCGCGGGGAATCCTTCGTGGGACCTCCACTCCTCCAAACGTGACGTACCTTGTTGCAAAGCAAGGGAACACGGGAATACATCCTCGTCTCCGCGTGCCTCGGTTATTTCTATACCCGAGCTCTCTTTCCTTGTGATAGCCATCGTGCTTGAAGTACATATATCTTGCTATCACTTGTGCTACATATATCTTGTGCCTATCTTGCTTAGCTCTAGTTGCTATTGTTACACTTAGTTGAGCTTAGCATATTTAGGGTTTGTGCTTGTAAACTAAACGATAGTTTAATTCCGCATTCATACAAGACAAATCCGCAAGAGTTTGTAATCGCCTATTCACCCCCCCCCTCTAGGCGACATCTCGATCTTTCATTTGGTATCAGAGCAAGGTCTCTCCTTGTTTTAGGCTTCACCGCCTTGAGAGTAAAGATGTCGGCTAGTAATTTAGTGCACAATGACACAATTATCTTTGTTGGCACAAATTATCATTTGTGGCGAAATTGCTTGCTTTGTAAACTTCGGACCTTGTGTCCACATATAGAGCAATTTCTAGATGTCGGTTTTTCTCCTCCGATGGATTCTCAAAATCTATCTTTAGAGGATGAGAAAAACTTACATCTTGAAGCTCAAGTATCTAATGAGCTTTTATTCTCTTTGAGACCCGATTTTCGTAGGTTCTTGATATATATAAAGCGAAAATCGTCTCATGAGATGTGGATCAAGCTTAAGGAAATGTTTGGTGGATCCACTTCTCAATTGGTCGGTGGTGACTCCGAGGAGCTCTCTTCCCCTTCACATCATGAAGAGCTCCAAGTTGCTTCCACCTCCGGTCGTGATGATATATCATCTTCTTCCACTTCACCAACGTGTTGCAAGACACAAGGTAATGATATGGTGAGTGGTGAGGGAAATTGCAATGTTGATATTGTGCTCAATAGTGATGACTCTTCATCTCTATCTCATTGCAATGTTTCCTCTTTGGACTTAAACACATCTTGCATTGAAAATAATCTACATGCTTGTGTTGATAGTCCTTGCATATCATGTGTAAATTGCTTACATAGATCTCATGAAGATATGCTTACCTTGTCTTGCCCCCATAATCAAAATGCTTATATTTCCTCTAGTTGTTTGTTGACTAACAATGTAGAGGAAACCGAACACTATATGGATCAAGGCATGTTTTCAAATGAGGATTCAAGAATATCTTCATCTTCATTCTCCGGTATGCACATGTGCCTTATGGCAAATGGATCAAAGGTATCTCCTACTTTGACTCCTAACACTTCCTCTAATGATGAGAGTGATGATGATGATAATGATGAAGAATATAATACCTTGGTGCATAATATGGCAATGATATATGCTTCTCTTCATGGTAATAAAGAAGCTCGTGCTAATCTCGAACACTCTATGGATATCTTGAATAAATATAAGGAAACCATAGTGAAGTTGGAGTCCCATGTTGAAAATGAGGAAATGAGATTCACCCTCCTCAAGCATGAGCTAAAAGATGAGAAGCATGCTAATTTCATGCTTACACAAAAAATTGAATCCTATATGCATGAAAATGAGAAAACTATTGTTGATGCTTGTGCTACTAACTCTAATTCTTGTGAAGCATCTACCGTAGAGGAGAATGTTGAGCTAAGGGCTCAACTTGAGTTGCTAACTAGCAATTATAGGGAATTGGAAGAAAGTCATAAAAAGCTCTCAAGCTCTCATGATGATCTTCTAATTTCCTATGATGGGCTAAAGTTAGCTCATGAGGCAAGTATCACTAAGGTAACATCTTGTGAGCCTCATATGGATGTTAGCACAATCTCTACTACAAATGTTATATTGCCATGTGCTAGTCCTTGTAATCCATCTAGTCAAACTAGTGATACACCTTGTGTTGGATTACTCACTTTGCCTTGTTGCTCTAACAATGAAGCTTCTACTTCCTCTAGTACTTGCATTTCTACTAACCATGTAGAGGAAATCAAAGAGCTCGAGGCCCAAGTCCTTTCTTTAAAGAAAGACTTGGAAAAGCGTCATGAAGGGAAATCCGCACTTGACAAGATGCTAAGTGTGCAACAATCCCCCAATGACAAGAGTGGACTTGGATTCAACTCCAATAACAAGAACAAGTCCAAGTGCAAGAGCAATAAGAAGAAGGGCCAAGACAAAGTCAAGGATCCGGCCAAGTTGGTTTGCTTCAAGTGCAAGGTTGAAGGGCATCATGTTAGATCATGCCCATTGAAGAAGAAGAAGCACTTGAGTGAGAAACAACAAGGGAAACGGCCACAAGGTAAAGGTCAAGCTCATGCTCGACCTCAAGTTGAAGATAGGCCACTTCCCAAGAAGAATCAAGATATTGTTCCCCAAGAGAAGAAATCAATAAAGAAGAGAAAGGGGAACACTTGCTACTTATGCCGAGAGAAGGGGCACTTTGCTTCCTCTTGCTTAGGTGGTACCTTATCTAACCCTATAGTTGTTGATAATGATTATTCTCTAGGGAAGGATAAGGATGGCAATGTGTTTGCCAAGTTTGTTGGAACTCAAAGTGGTTTCAAGAAAAGAACCATTTGGGTTGCCAAGCCTATTGTGACTAATCTCTTAGGACCCAACTTGGTTGGGGACCAACAATCTCAAACTTGATCAATAGGTGCATGTGGAGGGCATTGGAGATTTGGCTACTTCATGAAGAATTAAGGGATCTTCATATATTAAACTTTGACCAAGCCAAGTCATATGGATCATCATCTATATCTTATATCCAATGTTCCTCCTTGCGGTAACTTATATTTCAAATCTTCATGTATATTGTAAGTTACTTGCCCCTTTGCATGTTTGGTTTTGTACCAAATATTTGTGTGTATGTGTTGTGTCTTACTTACCTATCTTGTGTATTCAAGTATGTTTGTTTGACTCATCATATACTTGTGTATTATTTTGAGCCTAATGCATCTTGATGATATTTTATTTGGCTCTCTTTGAGTGATTAATGGAACATCCCATTTTGGGGGAGTGTTATGCTTTGTGCATTTCTCCTTCTATAAAATGTGTGTATATGGGTATCACCACTTAGTATTGATATTGCAAGATTATCTAGTCACTATGTGGTGTGTCATACTCATGAGAAATTCAAATTCTAAATGTCCATTAATCATCTCTAGTCGAATTTCAATTGCCTCTTGATTAAGAAGAAATGTTTTATCACATTATGGGGGAGTAATATGTTTTGTACATATCACAAACCTAGGAAATGTGAACATATGAGGTTTTGCCACTTATAGTTGATACTCTTAATTATCTTGTTCCTAAGTGGCATGTTTGCTCAAACAAGCTCCATTCTTATTAAAAAAAATCTTTTATTACTCATCTTATGAGTTCTTGTTTGAGTAAGAAATTCTTGGTACGTTTTTCCTCAAATACATATCTCTATATCTTATTTGGGACACCGTTTGCTTCAAGTTATTCTAATCATTGCCGTGCGTGATTGTTTGGCTAGTTGAAGCTATCAAGAATCTTCATCCTTGCATAGTGCTTAATTCTATATACTTATCATATGCCTTTTATTGTGAAATTGATCCTTACTATCCTTGTTAATATACCACCGGAAGTTAATTCCAATATTCTCATTGTCTTTGACAATTGACAATCTTGTATGTGGTTGAATCTATGGATCATCTTCACCTTGGATTGTTTCTTATTGCCTTATTTTATTTCCAACAAATCTTTGTTGCTCCCATGTGTCTTCCTTGTTCCTTTGAAAAATCTTTTGATAAATTCTCTTGATTCATATCAAGTGTTTGTTTTGGAAGACAAACCTTTTCCTTACGGTACATTGTGCCATTGTGAAAGGTGTAGAGGGTTTGGTTTATTTGTTTGAACCTTGCTCTTTTTGGGAGTTTGCTATCTCATTCCTTCTTACATATTTTATTAGCTTGAATGAGATAAATCTTTGAGCATGTTTGCTTTATTTCATCCTTTATGCTCAATGGTTTCTTCTTAGTTCATTTGTTGAACTTTGTTGAACAAATCTTTTGAGATTTGCTTCTTAGATATAATTTGGACAACAAATTTGTTTTGTAAACACCTCTATGCCTTATTTAATTCTTTTGGTGTTTTGTCCAAAGCATATCTTTCTTGGATCTTTAAAAGTTTTAGTGCATGCTTATATGTAATTTGTTTATACTTATAGCATGCTTGCTTTCTTTTGATCCATTATGTAGGATATACTCCATCAAATCCTAAATGGCTAAGATGTGCATGAAATTCAAATTTCATCTAAATATGCACATGGTTATATGGAGTGTGTCCTATATATTGTGGTTAGTCTAACCATGTTGGACCCAATGAGTTTGGGGACCAAGATGTACTTGAATGATGCTTTAGGTACATTGGAGATGCAATGGAGGCTTGTCTCATCTATAAGGAAGGTGTTGTCACCATATGAGGATTGGAGTCAAGCTAGGATGATCGATGAACTCTTATCTACTACATCAAGCCATTGCCATCTCGGTAACAAGTATCTTATTCATGCACTCTCATATAGCATCCAACCTCTTGTAAGTTGTATCTTGGCATGAAATTATTTATTTCGAAAATATTGCGGTTCTTGAAAAACCCTTTTAAAGTAAAACTTCTTATTGAACATTTGAGTAATTTGAGAAGATGCATATGATAGGTTATATATATATATATATATATCATATTTTATGATTCACCTATCACAAATATGCCCTCTAGCAATTTATTGCATATCATTTCCTCAAAGAGCTCTTGTGTGCAATATTGATGAATTTGTGAAATAAATCCGTATTTGTGATACTTGTTGCCTTTCTCAAAACACTCCAACTAGCTCTACTTCCCTTATTGTTAGTTGTAATGTTTTTGAGGTTTAACTTGGTTGAAGTTCATTCATATATACCATAAGTGAAAATTGGAGCCATAGGCTATATATGCTTCTTAAGCAAACATCCTTTGGTATATTTTATGACTTCATCTTGGATATCTTGTTTTATCTATTTTGTTAACCTCTTGTGTGTGCATGTTTCTTTATGAATCACTTTGTCCACTTTAGAAACTCATATACATAAGAGTGTTAATCCATCACCTTGATATCCTTGATCTTTGCCGACCATCTTTTACCCCTTTTGTTTTTAGTGGGTTGGTAAAGAAAATTTATGAGTGCTTGGTTTATTTATTTTCTTCATGCACTCATATCTCGTAATTGTTGGATTAAAGTTGTTCTTGATAAGCATACTCTCTTTATCTTAGTTGTGTTCTAAATGATATATAGGGAGTGAGGATTCCATGTTTTTGCATATTGTATTCAAATGCAAACATTATAAATTGTGCACGAACCTTGGGGAGCTTTCTTATTTTTTGAGCACTATATTTCTCTTATCATGATATCTTTGGTTGTCCAATTGGATCTTTGATTGCTTGCTTTATTTGTTGAAGCTCACCTCACCATGTTATCTTTATGCAATCTTTGATCCTCAATATAGTTTGATTTCCTTCAAGTATTCATCATTGGATATGTGCACTTGATTCCACTCAAATTATGAGAAGTGCACACTTTGGGGAGGAACTCACATTATATTGGCCTTCTAAATTTTTCACCCATTTTGACAATCGATGCCAATGGGGGAGAAGTTTAGAGGGTTTAAGGGAATGGTTTTATACTTAAGCTTGGTTTGTGCTTAAGTGTTTTGCCTCTCATGCATTCCATATTTATATGTCTTGCATGGTTGTATATATATAGTGGAAACTATCCCAATGGTTAATCTTGACAATATATGCAATTAATTCATGTTCATCACACGTGCATACATTGTGGGGGAGTTTTCTCTATATATATTGGTTCTACTCACATCCATTGCATTTGTTGTAGTTGTGTGAGTAGAGCCGGTTTTGATATGGACTAGTTGCTTTGTGTTACTTGACCATATCAAATACAACCTCTTGTATACAACTTATTCTCGGATAAGTTGCGTACTTGTCACTAATATTCATTATATAAACCCTCTTATTGTGGTTGTCATCAATTACCAAAATGGGGGAGATTGTAAGGGTATATTGCCCCTATGTGTGGTTTTGGTAATTAATGACAACCCCTATGGACTAATGTTTTCATTGAGTTTATATGAAGGAATATTCCATAGGTACTACTTGTTCTCCATGTGTTGGATTCAAGTATGGATGCCATGAAGATAAATGTATACCTTGTGTATTGGATCAAGAACATCGTATGAGAAGATACAAGGTTGAGTTGGACAAGTTCAAGATGAGTATCTTGAGTGGATCACATGCTTGAAGCTTGTCATCCATTTGGTGATAATGGACATGTGAAGATGTGCATCAATGGGGCTTTCCCATCATAGTGTATGGGGGAGCATTTGTGAGTCTTCACGAAGCAACATTGATCAAGTGTGGCATTCCGGCTTGAGTGAAGCTTGAAGAGTTATCATCAAGATCAAGCGGGATGCGCAAGGCAAAGGTATGGCCTTGCTAGGTTTTCCTTTTACCGGTCTCAAGGTGGATGTTGGGAGACCGGATTATAGGATAGATAGCCGCACTATTAAGAGGGGCTTTCGGTTGAGTAACTTGATCACATCGTCTTAGGGAGCTCAATCCTTTGCATATTTTGCATATCCTTATTGCTTCTTGGTGTTTCTCTATGTGAGGTTCTTGAGCTTGTTGCTAGCTTTACAACAAGCCCAAGTTCATCGAAAACGGAGTTCGCATGCATCTTCTATTGCGTTTTCGAGGTTGGGTGATTTTACCGGTTATTCATGATATAAGGTTCTACCTTTTATATTCATGATAAAATCCCCTCCTACAGATTCTTGTGTTTTCACTTTCTATAAGATAGCATTTGTTGTTATCTTCCAAACAAAATTGGTTTCATTCGAATCGGAGTTCGGGAGCATTAGTTATTAAAGAAAAAGGAAAAAGAGGAAAAAGAAGAAAAAGAAGAAAAAGAAAAAAAGGGGAGGGGCAGCCGGCCGGCCGACCGCCGACCGGGCCGCACGCCGGCCCACCCGGGGCAGTCGGTTGCCGACCGGTCCACCGGGCCGCGCGCCGGCCTGGCTGCCACCACCCCGGCCTCGACCGGATCTCTCGCTGGGCCGCGCCCTTCGCCCGCTTGGGCCGCCTCCCCCGCGCGCCCCTGGGCCTTATCCGCCGCCCTGCGCGGCGCGCGCCCCGCCCGGTCTCTGCTCCGGGCCGGCCTGCAGACCGGCCTGTCCGGTTGCTGAGTCAGCCGGCTGGGCCGCCGGCTGGGGCGATTTTTAGCCCGTTTTTCCTTTGTTTTTTTCCTGTTTCCCCCCCCCAACGGTTCTATTTCCCTCTTAGCTATAAATAGGCTTCTTCCACCTTGAGCTTGGGTAGTTCTTCCCATTCTCTCTCCTCCATTGCTACTATTTGAAGAACTTGCTCTCCCCCTTGAATCCTCCAACCATTCTTGCTCATATTTGAGGATTTGGGAGAGGGGATCTAGATCTACACTTCCACCGATCGATTTCTTCTCTAAGTGAGGGAAACTCTTGGGATCTAGATCTTGGAGTCTTTGGTTGACTTTCCCCTTGTTCTTCCTCTCCAATCTCATCCTAGCATTCGTTGCTTTGGTGGGATTTGAGTGTGAAGGACTTGAACACCTCCGGTGTTCTTGCTTTGCATCATTGCATAGTGTTGAGCTCTCCACCACGATTTGTTCGAGTGAGAGACCGTGAGCTTGTTACTCTTGGAGGGTGACCTCCTAGTTGGCTTGGTGATTGGTGCTCCGGTGATCTCTTCAAGAAGATTGTGAAGAGGCCCGGGCTTCTCCTTCGTGGAGCTTGTGAAGTGGTTGTGGAGCTTGCCATCTCCGGAGCGGAGGAAAAGCTAACCATAAGGAAAGGGCCATTATCCTTCATGGGTGTGGTTCGGAGAATAGGGTGAGCCTTCGTGGCGCGGGGAATCCTTCGTGGGACCTCCACTCCTCCAAACGTGACGTACCTTGTTGCAAAGCAAGGGAACACGGGAATACATCCTCGTCTCCGCGTGCCTCGGTTATTTCTATACCCGAGCTCTCTTTCCTTGTGATAGCCATCGTGCTTGAAGTACATATATCTTGCTATCACTTGTGCTACATATATCTTGTGCCTATCTTGCTTAGCTCTAGTTGCTATTGTTACACTTAGTTGAGCTTAGCATATTTAGGGTTTGTGCTTGTAAACTAAACGATAGTTTAATTCCGCATTCATACAAGACAAATCCGCAAGAGTTTGTAATCGCCTATTCACCCCCCCCCCCTCTAGGCGACATCTCGATCTTTCAATGTTGCTATGTATCTTATTTCTTATAAGTTGCTTGTTGAGCGGTAACCATGTTTCTGGGGACGTCATCAACTATTACACTTTTGTTGAATATCATGTGAGTTGCTATGCATGTTCGTCTTGTCTGAAGTAAGGGTGATTTATCATGATCAAACGGTTTGAGTATGCATATTGTTAGAGAAGAACATTGGGCCGCTAACTAAAGCCGTGAATCATGGTGGAAGTTTCAGTTTGGACATTAATCCTCAATCTCTTATGAGAATATTATCTGTTGTTGAATGCTTATGCATTAAAGAGGAGTCCATTATCTGTTTTCTATGTTGTCCCGGTATGGATGTCCTTAGTTGAGATCTATCAAAAACGAGAAATCAAATGCGATCTATCTCCTTGGACCTTTGTACAGGCGGCATAGAGGTACCCCTTTGTGACACTTGGTTGAAACATATGTTATGCAATGATAATCCATGTAAATCCAAGCTAATTAGGACAAGGTGCGAGCACTATTGGTATTCTATGCATGAGGCTTGCAACTTATAAGATGTCTTATACATAACACATATGAATTATTACTACCGTTGACAAAATTGTTTCTATGTTTTCAAAATAAAAGCTCTAGCACAAAAATAGTAATCCATGCTTCCCTCTGCGAAGAGCCTTTCTTTTACTTTATGTTGAGTCAGTTTACCCACTTCTTTCTATCTTAGAAGCAAACACTTGTGTCAACTGTGTGCATTGATTCTTACATGTTTACTTATTGCACTTGTTATATTGCTTTATGTTGACAACTATCCATGAGATATACATGTTACAAGTTGAAAGCAAATGCAGAAACTTAATCATCCTTTGTGTTGCTTCAATGCCTTTTACTTTGAATCTATTGCTTTATGAGTTAACTCTTATGCAAGACTTATTGATGCTTGTCTTGAAAGTACTATTCATGAAAAGTCTTTGCTATATGATTCAGTTGTTTAGTCATTATCTTTACTATTTCTTCGAATCACTTCATTCACTTCATATGCTTTACAATAGTATTGATCAAGATCATGTTGGTAGCATGTCACTTAAGAAATTATCCTTGTTATCGTTTACCTACTCGAGGGTGAGTAGGAACTAAGCTTGGGGATGCTTGATACGTCTCCAACATATCTATAATTTCTTATGTTCCATGCTAGTTTTATGACAATACCTACATGTTTTATTCATACTTTATATCGTTTTGATGCATTTTCCGGAACTAACCTATTAACAAGATGCCGAAGTGCCAGTTCCTGTTTTCTGCTGTTTTTGGTTTCAGAAATCTTACACAGGAAATATTCTCGGAATTGGACGAAATTAATACCCACGATCTTATATTTCACGGAAGCTTCCAGAGAGCCAGAGAGGGACCAGAGGGGAGCCCTGGGGGCCCCACCCCACATGGCGGCGCGACCAAGGGGGGGGGGGGGCGCGCCAGCCTATGGTGTGGGCCCCTCGTCAGCCCTCCGAGGCTGCCCTTCCGCCTATATATTCTCTCCGCCCCGAAAACCCTAAAAAGATAAGCCACGGGACGAGAAAAGTTACGCAGCCGCCGCCATCGCGAAGCCAAGTTCGGGGGACAGAAGTCTCTGTTCCGGCACGCCGCCGGGACGGGGAATTGCCCCCGGAAGGCATCTCCATCGACACCATCGCCATCTTCATCGCCATTGTTGTCTCCTATGATGAGGAGGGAGTAGTTCTCCCTCGAGGCTAAGGGCTGTACCGGTAGCTATGTGGTTCATCTCTCTCTCCCATGTGATCTTTATGTGATCATGAGCTTTGTATCACTATTAATCTATGTGCTACTCTATTGATGTTATTAAAGTAGTCTATTCCTCCTTCATGATGTAATGTTGACAGTGTGTGCATCATGTAGTACTTGGCGTAGGTTATGATTGTAATCTCTTGTAGATTATGGAGTTAACTATTACTATGATAGTATTGATGTGATCTATTCCCCCTTTCATAGCTATTGTTGACCGTGTGTATGCTATGTTAGTACTCGGTCTAAATTGCAACGGTCTATAATGCTCTAGAGGTTACTTAAATATGAACTCCGAATGTTGTGGAGCTTGTTAACTCCGGCTTGAGGTGTGCTCTTGTAGCCCTACAAAATGAATGGTGTTTGTTATCCAGCAAGAGAGTGTATGTAGCACAAGTAAGGAGAAGTTATTTATTTGTTATGTGATCAATGTTGAGAGTGTCCACTAGTGAAAGTATGATCCCTAGGCCTTGTTTCCAAATACTGCAAACATCGCTTGTTTACTGTTTTACTGCATCTTTATTTCCTGCAATATTACCACCATCTATACCACATGTGTTTTACTATCTCTTCGCCGAACTAGTGCACCTATACATCTGACAAGTGTATTAGGTGTGTTGGGGACTGATACGTCTCCGACGTATCGATAATTTCTTATGTTCCATGCCACATTATTGATGTTATCTACATGTTTTATGCACACTTTATGTCATATTCGTGCATTTTCTGGAACTAACCTATTAACAAGATGCCGAAGTGCCAGTTCCTGTTTTCTGCTGTTTTTGGTTTCAGAAATCCTAGTAACGAAATATTCTCGGAATCGGACGAAATCAACGCCCAAGTTCCTATTTTCACCGGAAGCATCCAGAACACACGAGAACCGCCAGAGAAGGGGGACAGGGCCACCAAACCACACCCCGGCGCGGCCAGGGGGGGCCGCGCCGGGGTGTGGTGTGGGGCCCCCAGGGCTTCCCTCTGGCGGCTCTTCGCCTATATAAAGCCCCTGGATCGAAAACCCTGATACGTTCGACGAAACCCACAGAAACCTTCCAGAGCCGCCGCCATCGCGAGGCCAAGATCTGGGGGACAGGAGTCTCTGTTCCGGCACCCTGCCGGAGCGGGGAAGTGCCCCCGGAAGGCTTCTCCATCGACACCGCTGCCATCTCCACCGCCATCTTCATCACCGCTGCTGCTCCCATGAGGAGGGAGTAGTTCTCCATCGAGGCTCGGGGCTGTACCGGTAGCTATGTGGTTCATCTCTCTCCTATGTGCTTCAATACAATAATCTCATGAGCTGCCTTACATGATTGAGATTCATATGATGATGCTTGTAATCTAGATGTCATTATGCTAGTCAAGTGAGTTTTACTTATGTGATCTCCGGAGACTCCTTGTCCCACGTGTGTAAAGGTGACAGTGTGTGCACCGTGTGGGTCTCTTAGGCTATATTTCACAGAATACTTATTCACTGATGAATGGCATAGTGAGGTGCTTATTTATATCTCTTTATGATTGCAATGTGTTTGTATCACAATTTATCTATGTGCTACTCTAGCAATGTTATTAAAGTAGTTTTATTCCTCCTGCACGGTGTAAAGGTGACAGTGTGTGCATCCGTGTTAGTACTTGGTTTATGCTATGATTATGATCTCTTGTAGATTATGAAGTTAACTATTGCTATGATAGTATTGATGTGATCTATTCCTCCTACATATGCATGAAGGTGACAGTGTGCATGCTATGTTAGTACTTGGTTTAGTCTTTTGATCTATCTTACACTATAAGGTTACTAAAATATGAACATTAATTGTGGAGCTTGTTAACTCCGGCATTGAGGGTTCGTGTAATCCTACGCAATGTGTTCATCATCCAACAAAAGTGTAGAGTATGCATTTATCTATTCTGTTATGTGATCAATGTTGAGAGTGTCCACTAGTGAAAGTGTAATCCCTAGGCCTTGTTCCTAAATACTGCTATCGCTGCTTGTTTACTGTTTTACTGTGTTACTACTGCTGCAATACTACCACCATCAACTACACGCCAGCAAGCTATTTTCTGGCACCGTTGCTACTGCTCATATATATTCATACCACCTGTATTTCACTATCTCTTCGCCGAACTAGTGCACCTATTAGGTGTGTTGGGGACACAAGAGACTTCTTGCTTTGTGGTTGCAGGGTTGCATGAGAGGGATATCTTTGACCTCTTCCTCCCTGAGTTCGATAAACCTTGGGTGATCCACTTAAGGGAAAACTTGCTGCTGTTCTACAAACCTCTGCTCTTGGAGGCCCAACACTGTCTACAGGAAAAGGAGGGGGCGTAGACATCAAGCTATTTTCTGGCGCCGTTGCCGGGGAGGAAAGGTAAAAGGTACTCACACTCCGGACCTCGGCTACTAAGCTATTTTCCGTCGTCGTAAGTACTCAAAGCTATTTCCTTTAGATCCTGCAATTGCATCTTTTTGTTTCTTGTTTACACTAGTAAGGCTTAATGGACAACAATGAGCTTTTTACTCTATTTCCTGATTTAAGACATGGATGGTTTGATCCGAAAATTAAAAAACCCATGGAACATATTAGTATGAACACTTTGAATACCATTGTTGCTAATGATATGGAAAATTCTAAGCTTGGGGAAGCTGGTTTTGATGAGCATGATATTTTTAGTCCCCCAAGCATTGAGGAGGAAATTTACTTTGATGATACTTTGCCTCCTATTTATGATGATTATAATGATAGTGGTCTTTTGGTTCCACCTACTATGGAGAGTGAATTTGATTATGATTACAATATGCCTCCTATATTTGATGATAGCTACTTTGTTGAATTTGCTCCCACTACAACTAATAAAATTGACTATGCTTATGTTGGGAGTAGTAATAATTTTATGCATGAGACTCATGATAAGAATGTTTCATTTGATAGTTATATTGTTGAGTTTGCTCATGTTGCTACTGAAAGTTATTATGAGAGAGGAAAACATGGTTGTAGAAATTTTCATGTTACTAAAATACCTCTCTATGTGCTGAAATTTTTGAAGCTACACTGGTTTTATCTTCCTATGCTTGTTACCTTGCTCTTCATGAACTTGTTTATTTACAAGATTCCTTTTCATAGGAAGCATGTTAGACTTAAATGTGTTTTGAATTTGCCTCTGGATGCTCTCTTTTTCTTCAAATACTATTTCTTGCGAGTGCATCATTAAAACTGTTGAGCCCATCTTAACGGCTATAAAGAAAGAACTTCTTGGGAGATAACCCATGTGTTATTTTGCTACAGTACTTTGTGTTATATTTGTGTCTTGGAAGTTGTTTACTACTGTAGCAACCTCTCCTTATCTTAGTTTTGTGTTTTGTTGTGCCAAGTGAAGCCTCTAATCGAAGGTTGATACTAGATTTGGATTTCTGCGCAGAAACAGATTTCTATCTATCACGAATCTGGGCTGTTTTCTCTGTAGAAAAATCAGAAAAATATGCCAATTTACATGCGTGTTCCTCAGATATGTACGCAACTTTCATTAGTTTTGAGTTTTCTGATCTGAGCAACGGAAGTATTTATTAAAAATTCGTCTTTACGGACTGTTCTGTTTTGACAGATTCTGCCTTTTATTTCGCATTGCTTCCTTCGCTGTGTTGGGTGGATTTCTTTGTTCCATTACCTTCCAGTAGCTTTGAGCAATGTCCAGAAGTGTTAAGAATGATTGTGTCACCTCTGAACATGTGAGTTTTTGATTATGTACTAACCCCTCTAATGAAGTTTATGAGAAGTTTGGTGTGAAGGAAGTTTTCAAGGGTCAAGAGAGGAGGATGATATACTATGATCAAGAAGAGTGAAGAGTCTAAGCTTGGGGATGCCCCGGTGGTTCACCCCTGCATATTTCAAGAAGACTCAAGCATCTAAGCTTGGGGATGCCCAAGGCATCCCCTTCTTCATCGACAAATTATCAGGTTCCTTCTCTTGAAACTATATTTTTATTCGGTCACATCTTATGTGCTTTACTTGGAGCGTCTGTATGTTTTTGTTTTTGTTTGTGTTTGAATAAATTGGATTACATCATGCTTGTGTGGGAGAGAGACACGCTCCGCTGTTGCATATGAACACATGTGTTCTTAGCTTTTAATATTCATGGCGAAGTTTCTTCTTCGTTAAATTGTTATATGGTTGGAATTGGAAAATAATACATGTAGTAATTGCTATAAATGTCTTGGGTAATGTGATACTTGGCAATTGTTGTGCTCATGTTTAAGCTCTTGCATCATATACTTTGCACCCATTAATGAAGAAATACATAGAGCATGCTAAAATTTGGTTTGCATATTTGGTTTCTCTAAGGTCTAGATAATTTCTAGTATTGAGTTTGAACAACAAGGAAGACGGTGTAGAGTCTTATAATGTTTACAATATGTCTTTTATGTGAGTTTTGCTGCACCGGTTCGTCCTTGTGTTTGTTTCAAATAACCTTGCTAGCCTAAACCTTGTATCGAGAGGGAATACTTCTCATGCATCCAAAATACTTGAGCCAACCACTATGCCATTTGTGTCCACCATACCTACCTACTACATGGTATTTCTCCGCCATTCCAAAGTAAATTGCTTGAGTGCTACCTTTAAACAATTCAAAATTTATCACCTCTGATTTGTGTCAATGTTTTATAGCTCATGAGGAAGTATGTGGTGTTTATCTTTCAATCTTGTTGGGCAACTTTCACCAATGGACTAGTGGCTTCATCCGCTTATCCAATAATTTTGCAAAAAGAGCTGGCAATGGGATTCCCAGTCCCAAATTAATTAACAAAAATAGACACTCCTCCATGGTATGTGATTGTTGGACGGCACCCGAAGGATTCGGTTAGCCATGGCTTGTGTAAGCAAAGGTTGGGGGGAGTGTCATCATCATAATAAAACTAAAATAAAAAGGCACTCCTTCATGGTATGAGATTGTTGGCAGGCACCCGAGGATTCGGTTAGCCATGGTTTGTGAAAGAAAGGTTGGAAGGAGTGCCACCCAAAATAAAATAAAATGGGAGCCGCTCTTTGAAGGTTTGCCTGGCAAGGGGGTTAGAGTACCCGCTACCATTCGTTGACAACAACATACACCTCTCAAAACTTTATTTTCATGCTCTCTTTATGTTTTCAAAATCAAAGCTCTTGCACAAATATAGCAATCGATGCTTTTCCTCTATGGAGGACCTTTCTTCTACTTTTATGTTGAGTCAGTTCACCTATTTCTCTCCACCTCAAGAAGCAAACACTTGTGTGAACTGTGCATTGATTTTTACATACTTGCTTATTGCACTTATTATATTACTCTATGTTGACAATATCCATGAGATATACATGTTACAAGTTGAAAGCAACCGCTGAAACTTAATCTTCCTTTGTGTTGCTTCAATGCTTTTACTTTGAATTATTGCTTTATGAGTTAACTCTTATGCAAGACTAATTGATGCTTGTCCTGAAGTGCTATTCATGAAAAGTCTTTGCTTTATGATTCACTTGTTTACTCATGTCATATACATTGTTTTGATCGCTGCATTCACTACATATGCTTTACAAATAGTATGATCAAGGTTATGATGGCATGTCACTCCAGAAATTATATGTGTTATCGTTTTACCTGCTCGGGACGAGCAGAACTAAGCTTGGGGATGCTGATACGTCTCCGACGTATCGATAATTTCTTATGTTCCATGCCATATTATTCATGTTATCTACATGTTTTATGCACACTTTATGTCATATTCGTGCATTTTCTGGAACTAACCTATTAACAAGATGCCGAAGTGCCAGTTCCTGTTTTCTGCTGTTTTTTGGTTTCAGAAATCCTAGTAACGAAATATTCTCGGAATCGGACGAAATCAACGCCCAAGTTCCTATTTTCACCGGAAGCATCCAGAACACACGAGAACCGCCAGAGAAGGGGGACAGGGCCACCAAACCACACCCCGGCGCGGCCAGGGGGGGGCCGCGCCCCCCTATAGTGTGGGCCCCCCAGAAGCCCTCCTGCACCGCCTCTTCGCCTATATAAAGCCCCTGGATCGAAAACCCTGATACGTTCGACGAAACCCACAGAAACCTTCCAGAGCCGCCGACATCGCGAGGCCAAGATCTGGGGGACAGGAGTCTCTGTTCCGGCACCCTGCCGGAGCGGGGAAGTGCCCCCGGAAGGCTTCTCCATCGACACCGCTGCCATCTCCACCGCCATCTTCATCACCGCTGCTGCTCCCATGAGGAGGGAGTAGTTCTCCATCGAGGCTCGGGGCTGTACCGGTAGCTATGTGGTTCATCTCTCTCCTATGTGCTTCAATACAATAATCTCTTGAGCTGCCTTACATGATTGAGATTCATATGATGATGCTTGTAATCTAGATGTCATTATGCTAGTCAAGTGAGTTTTACTTATGTGATCTCCGGAGACTCCTTGTCCCACGTGTGTAAAGGTGACAGTGTGTGCACCGTGTGGGTCTCTTAGGCTATATTTCACAGAATACTTATTCACTGATGAATGGCATAGTGAGGTGCTTATTTATATCTCTTTATGATTGCAATGTGTTTGTATCACAATTTATCTATGTGCTACTCTAGCAATGTTATTAAAGTAGTTTTATTCCTCCTGCACGGTGTAAAGGTGACAGTGTGTGCATCCGTGTTAGTACTTGGTTTATGCTATGATTATGATCTCTTGTAGATTATGAAGTTAACTATTGCTATGATAGTATTGATGTGATCTATTCCTCCTACATATGCATGAAGGTGACAGTGTGCATGCTATGTTAGTACTTGGTTTAGTCTTTTGATCTATCTTACACTATAAGGTTACTAAAATATGAACATTAATTGTGGAGCTTGTTAACTCCGGCATTGAGGGTTCGTGTAATCCTACGCAATGTGTTCATCATCCAACAAAAGTGTAGAGTATGCATTTATCTATTCTGTTATGTGATCAATGTTGAGAGTGTCCACTAGTGAAAGTGTAATCCCTAGGCCTTGTTCCTAAATACTGCTATCGCTGCTTGTTTACTGTTTTACTGCGTTACTACTGTTGCAATACTACCACCATCAACTACACGCCCGCAAGCTATTTTCTGGCACCGTTGCTACTGCTCATATATATTCATACCACCTGTATTTCACTATCTCTTCGCCGAACTAGTGCACCTATTAGGTGTGTTGGGGACACAAGAGACTTCTTGCTTTGTGGTTGCAGGGTTGCATGAGAGGGATATCTTTGACCTCTTCCTCCCTGAGTTCGATAAACCTTGGGTGATCCACTTAAGGGAAAACTTGCTGCTGTTCTACAAACCTCTGCTCTTGGAGGCCCAACATTGTCTACAGGAAAAGGAGGGGGCGTAGACATCAGGGACACAAGAGACTTCTTATATCTTAATTGCAGGGTTGCTTGAGAGGGATATCTCTGACCTCTACCTCCCTGAGTTCGATAAACCTTGGGTGATTCACTTAAGGGAAACTTGCTGCTGTTCTACAAACCTCTGCTCTTGGAGGCCCAACACTGTCTACAGGAATAGAAGCGTGCTTAGACATTAGCCGTCTCTCCGCGCCGCCGCGACCAACCGCGTCGCCCCAGGGGAGGTCGCCGGCCGGCAACCACGAGCCCGCGTCCATGGCTGGAGATGGAGCGCCGCGCGCCCCCACACTGCTGCACCACCACCTCGCCTACCCCCTCCATCGCTACCATCCCTCCTGCCTGCTCCGCGCCGCCCCGCCACGATTCACTCAGGCTGCCATAGCCGGATGCGAGACCCAGGGGAGCTCGCCGGTCGGCACACGTTGATACGTCTCCGACGTATCGATAATTTCTTATGTTCCATGCCACATTATTGATGTTATCTACATGTTTTATGCACACTTTATGTCATATTCGTGCATTTTCTGGAACTAACCTATTAACAAGATGCCGAAGTGCCAGTTGCTGTTTTCTGCTGTTTTTGGTTTCAGAAATCCTAGTAAGGAAATATTCTCGGAATTGGACGAAATCAAAGCCCAGGGGCCTATTTTCTCACGAAGCTTCCAGAAGTCCGAAGGAGAGACGAAGAGGGGCCACGGAGGGGCCACACTATAGGGCGGCGCGGCCCCCCCCCTTGGCCGCGCGGCCCTGTGGTGTGGGGCCCCCGTGCCGCCTCTTGACCTACCCTTTCGCCTATAAAAAGTCTCCGTGACGAAAACCCCAGTACGGAGAACCACGATACGGAAAACCTTCCAGAGACGCCGCCGCCGCCGATCCCATCTCGGGGGATCCAGGAGATCGCCTCCGGCACCCTGCCGGAGAGGGAAATCATCTCCCGGAGGACTCTACGCCGCCATGGTCGCCTCCGGTGTGATGTGTGAGTAGTCTACCCCTGGACTATGGGTCCATAGCAGTAGCTAGATGGTTGTCTTCTCCCCATTGTGCTATCATTGTCGGATCTTGTGAGCTGCCTAACATGATCAAGATCATCTATCTGTAATTCTATATGTTGCGTTTGTTGGGATCCGATGAATAGAGAATACTTGTTATGTTGATTATCAAAGTTATGCTATGTGTTGTTTATGATCTTGCATGCTCTCCGTTACTAGTAGATGCTCTGGCCAAGTAGATGCTTGTAACTCCAAGAGGGAGTACTTATGCTCGATAGTGGGTTCATGCCTGCATTAACACAGGGACAATGATGAAAGTTCTAAGGTTGTGTTGTGCTGTTGCCACTAGGGATAAAACATTAGTGCTATGTTCAAGGATGTAGTCACTAGTTACATTACGCACCATACTTAATGCAATTGTCTGTTGTTAGCAACTTAATACTGGAAGGGGTTCGGATGATAACCTGAAGGTGGACTTTTTAGGCATAGATGCAGTTGGATGGTGGTCTATGTACTTTGTCGTAATGCCCAATTAAATCTCACTATACTCATCATGATATGTATGTGCATGGTCATGCTCTCTTTATTTGTCAATTGCCCAACTGTAATTTGTTCACCCAACATGCTGTTCGTCTTATGGGAGAGACACCTCTAGTGAACTGTGGACCCCGGTCCAATTCTCTTTACTGAAATACAATCTACTGCAATACTGTTCTACTATTTTCTGCAAACAATCATCTTCCACACAATACGGTTAACTCTTTGTTACAGCAAGCCGGTGAGATTGACAATCTCACTGTTTCGTTGGGGCAAAGTATCTTGGTTGTGTTGTGCAGGTTCCACGTTGGCGCCGGAATCACTGGTGTTGCGCCGCACTACATCTCGCCGCCATCAACCTTCAACGTGCTTCTTGACTCCTACTGGTCCGATTAAACCTTGGTTTCTTACTGAGGGAAACTTGCCGCTGTGCGCATCACACCTTCCTCTTGGGGTTCCCAACGGACGTGCCAACCACACGCATCAAGCAAATTTCTGGCGCCGTTGCCGGGGAGATCAAGACACGCTGCAAGGGGAGTCTCCACTTCTCAATCTCTTTACTTTGTTTTTGTCTTGCTTAGTTTTATTTACTACTTTGTTTGCTGCACTAAATCAAAATACAAAAAAATTAGTTGCTAGTTTTACTTTATTTGCTATCTTGTTTGCTATATCAAAAACACAAAAAAATTAGTTTACTTGCATTTACTTTACTTATTTCATCATGTTTCCTTTTAATTTTACCACAAAAGACATACCGGTAGGACGTGGGTCTATAGTTGGGAGAAATAATATAGAAGAATTTTTCAATCATGTTAGTACTATTGAAAATTTTGAAGATAGACACTTGGTAGACCTTGCGCCTACTTATGAAATTGCTGCTGCGCATTTAGTTCGCTTGTTGGAAACTAAATTTGTTAATCTTAATCCTATAATCCAACACATGTTCTTCACACTTGGCGATATGGAAGAAGGGGAAAAGAAAGATTTTGTATTAGAAACCCTTCTTAGAGAATTTGGTGGTCTAGCAAGAGAAGCTAGAAAGGTGTTTGCTAAATTTAATATGCTTGGTTCTCCAACTAATTTTGTTAGTCTCCTTGAAAAAATGGATATGGATAGAATAAGATACACTAATAATATTGATGATGGAGGGGAGATCAAAGCACCAATACCATGTAAGCTCTTAGCTATGAATGATGCATTAGAAAATAACTATGCTTGGCTTGTTCCTGAAAATTTGTTTGATGAGAGTAGCACGCCTAAGGCTAATGAAAAGGGAGATGCTGAAACTTATGTATCTAATATACCATGCCTGGTTGAGAAAAGCCCACACCCCGCTGTAGAAGTACCACCCTTCGATAATACTTGATACACACTTTCTGCGCCTAGCTGAAAGGCGTTAAAGAAAAGCGCTTATGGGAGACAATCCATGTTTTTACCTACAGTACTTTGTTTTTATTTTGTGTCTTGGAAGTTGTTTACTACTGTAGCAACCTCTCCTTATCTTAGTTTTGTGTTTTGTTGTGCCAAGTAAAGCCGTTGATAGAAAAGTAAGTACTAGATTTGGATTACTGCGCAGTTCCAGATTTCTTTGCTGTCACGAATCTGGGTCCACCTCCCTGTAGGTAGCTCAGAAAATTAAGCCAATTTACGTGCATGATCCTCAGATATGTACGCAACTTTCATTCAATTTGAGCATTTTCATTTGAGCAAGTCTGGTGCCATTTTAAAATTCGTCAATACGAACTGTTCTGTTTTGACAGATTCTGCCTTTTATTTCGCATTGCCTCTTTTGCTATGTTGGATGAATTTCTTTGATCCACTAATGTTCAGTAGCATTATGCAATGTCCAGAAGTGTTAAGAATGATTGTGTCACCTCTGAATATGTTAATTTTTATTGTGCACTAACCCTCTAATGAGTTGTTTCGAGTTTGGTGTGGAGGAAGTTTTCAAGGGTCAAGAGAGGAGGATGATATACTATGATCAAGAAGAGTGAAAGCTCTAAGCTTGGGGATGCCCCGGTGGTTCACCCCTGCATATATCAAGAAGACTCAAGCGTCTAAGCTTGGGGATGCCCAAGGCATCCCCTTCTTCATCGACAACATTATCAGGTTCCTCCCCTGAAACTATATTTTTATTCCATCACATCTTATGTGCTTTTTCTTGGAGCGTCGGTTTGTTTTTGTTTTTGTTTTGTTTGAATAAAATGGATCCTAGCACTCACTTTATGGGAGAGAGACACGCTCCGCTGTAGCATATGGACAAGTATGTCCTTGGTTTCTACTCATAGTATTCATGGCGAAGTTTCTCCTTCGTTAAATTGTTATATGGTTGGAATTGGAAAATGATACATGTAGTAATTGCTATAAATGTCTTGGGTAATGTGATACTTGGCAATTGTTGTGCTCATGATTAAGCTCTTGCATCATATGCTTTGCACCCATTAATGAAGAAATACATAGAGCATGCTAAAATTTGGTTTGCATATTTGGTTTCTCTAAGGTCTAGATAATTTCTAGTATTGAGTTTGAACAACAAGGAAGACGGTGTAGAGTCTTATAATGTTTTCAATATGTCTTTTATGTGAGTTTTGCTGCACCGGTTCATCCTTGTGTTTGTTTCAAATAAGCCTTGCTAGCCTAAACCTTGTATCGAGAGGGAATACTTCTCATGCATCCAAAATACTTGAGCCAACCACTATGCCATTTGTGTCCACCATACCTACCTATACTACATGGTATTTTCCGCCATTCCAAAGTAAATTGCTTGAGTGCTACCTTTAAAATTCCATCATTCACCTATGCAATATATAGCTCATGGGACAAATAGCTTAAAAACTATTGTGGTATTGAATATGTAATTATGCACTTTATCTCTTATTAAGTTGCTTGTTGTGCGATAACCATGTTTACTGGGGACGCCATCAACTGTTCATTGTTGAATTTCATGTGAGTTGCTATGCATGTTCGTCTTGTCTGAAGTAAGGGCGATCTACACTGAGTTGAATGGTTTGAGCATGCATATTGTGAGAGAAGAACATTGGGCCGCTAACTAAAGCCATGATCCATGGTGGAAGTTTCAGTTTTGGACAAACATCCTCAAATCTCTAATGAGAAAAGAATTAATTGTTGTTGAATGCTTAAAGCATTAAAAGAGGAGTCCATTATCTGTTGTCTATGTTGTCCCGGTATGGATGTCTAAGTTGAGAATAATCAAAAGCGAGAAATCCAAATGCGAGCTTTCTCCTTAGACCTTTGTACAGGCGGCATAGAGGTACCCCTTTGTGATACTTGGTTAAAGCATATGTATTGCGGTGATAATCCAGGTAGTCCAAGCTAATTAGGACAAGGTGCGGGCACTATTAGTACACTATGCATGAGGCTTGCAACTTATAAGATATAATTTACATGATGCATATGCTTTATTACTACCGTTGACAAAATTATTTCATGTTTTCAAAATCAAAGCTCTAGCACAAATATAGCAATCGATGCTTTTCCTCTATGAGGACCATTCTTTTACTTTCAATGTTGAGTCAGTTCACCTATTTCTCTCCACCTCAAGAAGCAAACACTTGTGTGAACTATGCATTGATTCCTACATACTTGCTTATTGCACTTATTATATTACTCTATGTTGACAATATCCATGAGATATACATGTTACAAGTTGAAAGCAACCGCTGAAACTTAATCTTCTTTTGTGTTGCTTCAATATCTCTACTTTGAATTATTGCTTTATGAGTTAACTCTTATGCAAGACTTATTGATGCTTGTCTTGAAGTGCTATTCATGAAAAGTCTTTGCTTTATGATTCACTTGTTTACTCATGTCATATACATTGTTTTGATCGCTGCATTCACTACATATGCTTTACAAATAGTATGATCAAGATTATGATGGCATGTCACTCCGTAAAATTATCCGTGTTATCGTTTTACCCGCTCGGGACGAGCAGAACTAAGCTTGGGGATGCTGATACGTCTCCGACGTATCGATAATTTCTTATGTTCCATGCCACATTATTGATGTTATCTACATGTTTTATGCACACTTTATGTCATATTCATGCATTTTCTGGAACTAACCTATTAACAAGATGCCGAAGTGCCGATTCTTTGTTTTCTGCTGTTTTTGGTTTCAGAAATCCTAGTAAGGAAATATTCTCGGAATTGGACGAAATCAAAGCCCAGGGGCCTATTTTCTCACGAAGCTTCCAGAAGTCCGAAGGAGAGACGAAGAGGGGCCACGGAGGGGCCACACTATAGGGCGGCGCGGCCCCCCCCTTGGCCGCGCGGCCCTGTGGTGTGGGGCCCCCGTGCCGCCTCTTGACCTGCCCTTTCGCCTATAAAAAGTCTCCGTGACGAAACCCCAAGACGGAGAACCACGATACGGAAAACCTTCCAGAGACGCCGCCGCCGCCGATCCCATCTCGGGGATCCAGAGATCGCCTCCGGCACCCCGCCGAGAGGGGAATCATCTCCCGGAGGACTCTACGCCGCCATGGTCGCCTCCGGTGTGATGTGTGAGTAGTCTACCCCTGGACTATGGGTCCATAGCAGTAGCTAGATGGTTGTCTTCTCCCCATTGTGCTATCATTGTCGGATCTTGTGAGCTGCCTAACATGATCAAGATCATCTATCTGTAATTCTATATGTTGCGTTTGTTGGGATCCGATGAATAGAGAATACTTGTTATGTTGATTATCAAAGTTATGCTATGTGTTGTTTATGATCTTGCATGCTCTCCGTTACTAGTAGATGCTCTGGCCAAGTAGATGCTTGTAACTCCAAGAGGGAGTACTTATGCTCGATAGTGGGTTCATGCCCGCATTAACACCGGGACAATGATGTGAAAGTTCTAAGGTTGTGTTGTGCTGTTGCCACTAGGGATAAAACATTAGTGCTATGTTCAAGGATGTAGTCACTAGTTACATTACGCACCATACTTAATGCAATTGTCTGTTGTTAGCAACTTAATACTGGAAGGGGTTCGGATGATAACCTGAAGGTGGACTTTTTAGGCATAGATGCAGTTGGATGGCGGTCTATGTACTTTGTCGTAATGCCCAATTAAATCTCACTATACTCATCATGATATGTATGTGCATGGTCATGCTCTCTTTATTTGTCAATTGCCCAACTGTAATTTGTTCACCCAACATGCTGTTCGTCTTATGGGAGAGACACCTCTAGTGAACTGTGGACCCCGGTCCAATTCTCTTTACTGAAATACACCCATCGCAATACTGTTCTACTGTTTTCTGCAAACAATCATCTTCCACACAATACGGTTAACTCTTTGTTACAGCAAGCCGGTGAGATTGACAATCTCACTGTTTCGTTGGGGCAAAGTATCTTGGTTGTGTTGTGCAGGTTCCACGTTGGCGCCGGAATCACTGGTGTTGCGCCGCACTACATCTCGCCGCCATCAACCTTCAACGTGCTTCTTGACTCCTACTGGTCCGATTAAACCTTGGTTTCTTACTGAGGGAAACTTGCCGCTGTGCGCATCACACCTTCCTCTTGGGGTTCCCAACGGACGTGCCAACCACACGCATCACACGTCGCCGGCAACCACCAAGTGGTGCGAACCGCACCACGGCCGCTGCAGGCTCCACCGTGGGTTCTTCAAGGGGGCGTCGGGTTGCTGCTAGGGGTCCTCCGTCCATGGCATCGATGCTACAATAGGCCCCGCCGTTGCTACGTCTTGCCGCCCCCACTGCTACAAGAGGATGCCGCCTTCGCTACATTCTACCTCCGCCGGTCGCTGCTACATCTGACCGTTGCATGTGCTACATCCTGCAGCCGGCGCTGCTACATCCATCCACCGGCGTTGCTTCATCCGTCCGCGGCCATTGCTACAGGGGCCAAGTTTTCGGCGAGAGGCTCCAACAAAGTCACTTTTGCTACTTTTGTTCTTGGTTTTTGCTATAATAGCATACGTTTTTTGTTACAGGTTCTCCGGCGAGGTCTCCGGCGAGTCCTCGACGAGGTCGGTTTTGCAACAATAGCAAAAAAAAGCTGCTACAATTTTTGTGTTGTTTTGCTACTTAAGCATTTTTTTTGCTACCATGTCTCCGATGAGGTTTCCGGCGACGCCTCCGGCGAGTTCCCGGGTGACATCTCCGGCGAGTTTTTTTGCGAGGTCTCCGATGAGATCGGGTTTGCTACAATACCAGAATTGTTTTGCTACAATACTACAACATGTTTGCTACATCATCTCCGGCGAGGTCTCCGGCGAGTCTCCGACGAGATTTGTGTGTATTTTGGGTGAACCGTGTTTTGCTACAATTGTGTTGATTTTGCTACAAATGAGCCGTTTTTTGCTACTTTGGTACATTATGGTAGCAAAAGTGGGACTGAGGTATACTGTGACACGTGTCACGATCTGGACGGTCCAATCGAGCTAATCCAACGGCTTTCCACCCGGGGGATTAGAAATCTAATTCCCCGGGGGGACGCTCAGCAGTCCCCTTACTATATCTCTTTTAAGACGATTTTGAGTTTTTTTTTTGAAACCATAATATATTAAGCTAGCAAGCCGCCTCATTAAAAACCTTCCAGTCCCCTTCGGTACCCTGGTAAGGAAAAGAGTGCGTCTGAAACTTGCTGCCCCCAAAATCAAAGTATAGTTACATCATTGATGAAAATCTAAAAGGAAGCTAGGGGGTTCATCGACCCGATTACATGATTGATTATTCAAATAACTAAACTTCGCTAACTCATGAGCCACCTTATTTGCTTCCCTCGGACAGTAGATGAAACTAACTTCTCTTTTAAGACGATTTTGAGTTTGTGATGAGACGTTTCGGATGACGATTATTTCCAACAAGTGTCCGTGCTCCTTGCATACAAAATTAAATGGACTGTGTTAACCGTAACGTGATGAACTTGTCGGTCAAGACAGGAACACTGGGAAGGTCTATGTCTTGGGAGTTTGAGTCTATCACTGATCCATTAGATCGATCGGTCTATTTCTTGGAGAAGAAGCTCGATCGGTCGGCAGGCACGCATATAAAGAGGCACGCAGCACGGCCTTCCTCCAACACCAATCAGACCACCCGGCGACGTACAAACCCACCTGATCACGAAAGCTTCGATCGATCGAAAACAATGTCGGCGATTCGAGCCTTCTTCGGGAAGCTGCCGCGCCCCTCAGGCCGGCAGGCCGCGGTAGGCGCCGCCGCCTTGTCAGCCGCCTCTGGCGGGGCCTGGTATTACCAACAAAACGCCGACGGGAAAACAGAAGGTACGTCCCAATGGATCGAATCTTTCCATCAAAACTTGCTACTGCTGTTTTTCTTTTCAGTGTATTGACACCATGAATATGATCTGTGCCCGCAGCCGTCAAGCTGGCTCAGGAGGCGGCCAAGAAGAACGAGGCGCAGCGGGCAGCTGTCGAGGATGCCATGAAGAAGGAGGCAGACACCAAACCACCGGTTCCGCAGCCCGCCGCCGAGGAGGCGCCCAAGCAGTAGGAGACGTACCTAGCTAGGATTAGTTTAGGTTATTAGTATGGCGGCTGTGTGCCGAATTAGTTGATTATCTTTCTTGGAATTATATATCGATCTTCAGTTGTGAACTTTTTCTTGAGGAAGTCTGTGTGGGATCTGCTTGCAATTTTAAGTTTGAGTTTTCTATCCAACGAGAGGCCGGTAGATCTGCTCTTATTCCTTGAATTCTGGCAAGGAAGGCCAGAGAGCATGCCCGATGTACATACAATCCTTGTCGAATTAGCAAGATTTTGCTTCGAAATCCTTTCATTCAATTAGCCAGCTCAGCTTTTTTTTATGCTCTGAGGTCTGATTTAGCTTGGATACCCTTTTATTTAAATTGAATTTCTTTTTTCTAAAATATAATTTACCTAATTTTTCATGACTCTGAGGTTCACCCCAATCCATCTTGAGAATTTATTGTCAGGCCTTTCAAACTTGAAAATTGGTGGATCTCTCTCCGTTTTTAGATAATGGAACATCTCATGAGTTGTACTCCCTCCTGCCCAAAATATGTTGCATATAAGTTTTGGTTAAAGTCAAACTTCGTAAAGTTTAATCATCTATATTGATAAAAATATAAACATATTTAATAAAATAATAATATTTTTAGAATTATTATGAAATATATTTCATATTATATGCATTTGATATGGTATATCTTTGTATTATTATCTATATTTTTGTCAAACTTTGCACGGTTTAACTTGCACAGAAAATTATGTAAAACATAAATTAAGCAGGAGGGACTACTAGTAAACAGGGAACCAAGCTTATTACTAATCGAGATTTGACATAAAAGTTAAGTGCACATAATTTTCACGCGAGCATTTAAAAATAAAATACTGCAAGACTACTGAGAGACATATAAAGACGGTAAAAGTACGGCCGCATGGAAGAATCTGACGTATTTTCCAGGTTTCTTTCGCTAAGATGAAGTCTTCACGGCTTTCAAGTTGCATCAAGCTAGGCAGCAAGCCAGCAACCATCATTGTTTCACACCAATGTTCCTTACGTCCTTTGGGTTTTAGTTCCCTTTTTCATGATTTTCTTTAAGAAAAACTAAACACGTAGTGCCATAAATAATCCATTTGCAATTCGGAACTTTCGAGAATTACCTGTGTCAGTCGTTTTGATGTGTGAATCTGAGTTGGCCAAGGAGCATTGCGAGATGATACAAACTGCACACTAGTTCTTTCATGGGAACAATAGTGTTTTAGGAAAAAGATACACCAAACTATTAATAATCATATCCGCAGTATAAAGTACTTAAAACGTAATAAAACTTGAAAATAGAGCACTTGTCCATCTAGATACGACTACAATCACCAAACACTAGAGCTAGCCAAAGATGCTGTTAAGAATCGGTCCCACGAATATGTGTATTTGTATCGTACGTGCCTTGTACTTGTATCCTGCCAAGTATATAAATAGAATAGATGTGGAGGCATGTCGCCATCCACGAAACCCTAATACGTGTTTTAGCTGATGCGCCACTATCTCACCCCCTCCCTCAATGAAGCAGACAAAGCTTATAGTAGTGTTTCGTCGTGCTAAGGCCTCAAAAAACAAGCGCAACACAACCATCTGCAAAGATGATGTTAGAAACGAGATTAGCAAATGAAGGAAGAACGAACAAACCACCCTTAAGGGAAACACGATTTTAAGTGGAAAAACCTCTCCACCAAAGAGATGAAAAAAACAAGTGCGCCACCCAACAAAACTTTACTATATCAAGAATGTTTACACAATGTCGTGTGTAGCTGGAGGCTTACAGGATGTAGAGTTAACAATCTGTACCACGGGGTGGCTTCCTCCTCGAAATAGACTTTCGCCCTGCTATATTAATATAGCAACCACAATATACAATAAGACTGCTGGGACCACAACACAAGCAAGCCCAAAAGAAAAGATAAGAGTGAGAAAGAAAAAAGAAAGTAATGTCGACACCGGCAAATCGATGAAAAATGAAGATGTCTCGCAACCGTGCCCTTCGGATAAATCCGACCACGCTCCTAGCACACCAAAACGCCGCATACCAAGCAACACCTTCAACAAGGAAGCGACGACAACGACGCTGCTGCCCGGACTAGTCCTAGGGTTTCCTCCGGTACACGAATGGGAGTAGGTAGGGGTCCACCCGGCGCCCTTCAAGAAGGAATGGTGGCACCCGCAGGTGTCAGTAATAAAGCCAACATGGATTTCTCCTGGCGTGGCTTTATTACTGAAGTGCAAGTTTCCTAGACGGGTCTTCCTCCATCTCTGAAGACGTGGGAGACGGAAGCTGCTCTGCGCCAGCGCTTTCCAGGCTCCACTGCTTGGGGCAAGCAATGTTTCAAGGAGAGGACCTTGCTACGACACTGCCTACCAGGAGACGCAGAAAGAGAGACATGAGGCGAGCTATGGGTTGCTAGCCCAAGAATTGGCCGACCCAAGACGCAAACGGCGGCTTGGCCATCGCTAAGTACCAGGAAGCGTAGAAAGGGAGACTCATTCATGACTAACGAGATTATCTCGCTTATCCCTTTCCTCTAGATCTTCTTCTTCTGCACGCAAACACTCATCTGTGTAAGCGAATTCTAGACTATGATCCTGCTGCATGTGCGTGACGCAAGGACCGTGATCTAGTACATAGCATCTTTGCTATACCTAAAGGTAGGGATAGTTGCACGTCTGAGGTGTTATTGCTGGTTGTACCTCTAGCTCCTCCATGCATGTTAGTGGAATGCATATATTACATGCAGCAGGACGAAGAGATCGATGGCTTACTTCACCTCCTTGTACCTGGGGATCATTCATTCACCCATTTGGTTTCTGATAAATAAAAATATTATATATACAAATCATCATGCAACCTAGCTTCCCATAATTTATCAAAGCTAGGCATCCATGGTAAGGTAACTGGTTGGTTACTAAGCATGCATGTTGCGTCAATCGGTACTTGTGCTAAACATGCAACAAAATTATACAGCTACGTAGGTACGTACACCAGCATTCCTCAACGATCTGCTCTTTTCTTGCAAATCATATACATATAAGGGTAGGGGGCAAGCAAACATAACCATAGCAGCTTAATTGGTAGATTCTATGATTAATGCAGCTGCAGCTGCTTTGGCAATTGACCCTCTTTCTTCCTCAAGCGTTGAGGTGGCTCAGCATCCATGGTGGCAGGCCTCCGATGCGAAGCTGCCCCTGCTGCCCTGGCGCCGCGGCCACAGCCTCTCCACCCATTGTCACCGGCGGGTAACTAGTGCGGACACAAGAAGATGAACTATGTTATTACATGTATGTGTAACTAGCGCGTACACAAGAAGATGAACTATGTTATTACATGTGTGTACTGGGTAGTAGCTAATGAATTGGTTATATACGATGAATTGTACCAGATGTTTTGTTGAGCATGGGCCTGCTGATCCCTCATCATGAAGGAGGAAGATGATGAGCTCGTCTGGGCCTGAGGTTGGTTTTGGGCTTGTTGTGTTTGGGTCTGACGGTCCCACTGCTCTTGCTGCTGCTGCCTGGCCGCCTTCTGCCTCTCCACCAGCTGCACCAAATTGAAAAATCAGACCAGCAACGAGCACAGCGGTAAAGTAGTTATACATACAGAGTTTGGCAGCTTAATTACTTCCTTCTGTAGAGCCTTGTTCTCCTCCTGGAGTGACCGCTCCTGCGGCATAAGCAACAAAAGTATGAACCCAACAACATCTGGAACTAGATCAGAATGCATGCATTATATAGATAACATGCATTGGGTTGTTACCTTCTTCTGTAGCTCAGAAATGGACTCCATCATAAGGTGGCTCTGCAAATACAGATAATGTTAAAGTTAACCAGTTTGAGAAAAGATATTTTGGTACATTTCTGATGACACACTAGTACACTACCATGTCCAAAGTTAATAAGTGTAACACTGTAACTACACCCATGCTTATAGCCTGAAACTTTCCCAATGTGGACAGTATACTCCAGAAATTATCATTCCCAAAAATTATAACAGATGTAGTGCTGACATGATCAGTCTTCCTGTTAAGGAAGGCATTTCATGGGGCTACCTAAGTTGAGAAATAACAACCTTTCTCGATCTGATGTGCTTCAATGAACTCTCCAGCTGCTGCTCTAGTTGTTGGAGCTCTTTCAGGTTTAGACACTCCAGATCCTCCCCCATGAGGTGCCTGCAGGATATGACCGAGTTGTTTTAAATCATCTTATCTTATTTAAGCAGTGCATACTGCACAGTCATATGCTATTGAGTACTCATTATTACTTGTGACATTTTTGTATAGTCTCAATCTTCGCCTTCAGTTTCCTGTATTCATGGCACCAATTTCCCTACACAGGAATGTTATTTTCTGTCAGAACAAAGCAAGTACAGGGATGGACGTTCACTTTGTTAAGTAAGAACATGTTGCAACTACCACTGTCAAGATGCCTATAATGTGCGCGTAGGTGGTAAAGGAACAAGCAGGAAATTGCTTATGACAACTACATAATTAAAGCTTCTCATGTTATGAGAAGTCATCCATCTACCTTCAGTCACTTACACTTGCATTTTAATTTTATAAACCCTGCTTGTTGCATTTTTCATCAAAAATGATATTAGAACAGACATGTAAGAAAACAAGAAAAATACCATAAGACAAAGGTTTCAGTTGTTGAATTTCATGAATAACTTTAAAATGTTTCCAAATACAGTATTACAAACCAGTGTCATCTGCTACATGAGCCCTAGGTTTTTAATCATTTCACAGAACTATGTTTATGTTCAATGTGCAGGAACAAAAAGTAGGTGACGAAATGCAAATCGGTAATTCGCATGGGGATCCGAGGTACTAACACTAAATATTGACGGAGTTGCAAAATCTGGAAGGAGCGGAGACATGAATATTGCATGAGAAAATAAATATCAAGGACTGGCTGTGCTTTCTTTGCGTGTATGTCTTAGGTATAACTGAACTGATTTGAGAAGTTCATCCAATTAAAACTCATAGCCAGGAAGAATTAAATGTTTAGTGTAACAATGGGTATAAAGTGGGTTCGGTAACCCCTTCCTTCCACAATCAGGAAATAACCAAAAAATAACTTCTACTTCTTGGAAATAATATAGCAATTTGGCCGCCAATTAAAATAAAATAACACACCATATAAGCTATATAAGGACTCTATAAGCAATTTTTTAATTAACATACACAGGTCCTAACCTATATCTTCCGAATATTATTTATTGCGGAACAAAACATGGTATTCTGGTATTTATTTAAATACTAAGGTACTATAGTTGATATTTATTTACAAAATACCATTATTTTCTGCGAACATGCATAAAAATCAACACGAAAAATTGATACATACAACAATACCTTGCTTAAAAGCATTCATTATCTCTGGGCATCCAAAATATCAGATGTTTCAGATAACTTTGATGAACTATTTAGTAACCTAATGTATGTAGTATTTATTATATAAATAGAATTTAAATTTATATAAAATATTGATAGCAATGTGTAATATTGTCATCTACCAAATAAATGCCATTAATTTACTAAAACTCGTGCACATATATGTCGCATATTATACTGTCATTATCATTGCTGCGGAGTGTTTACAAAATTTCTAGATCGCTAATACAAAAGAAGAGCCCTTGCAGGTCATCCTTGGATCCCCCAAGACATTGGTACAAGGAATATTTGCCATCGATTATCTCTTCGCTCATTTGCTTTCATCATTTACCTAGACTGCAAAATTTACTAGCAATGTAAAGGTTAGGCGATCAGTTTTCAGTACCATGTTTAGCAAAACCTCTAAGACTTTTTTTAAAATGCTTCCTAAAAAAAATCTTTTAGTTAGCTGAACGTTTGCAAAAATAATCAAAAAGTATCTTGCTCGTTTAATCAATATTTACGAGTGCAATTATACTTGAGGATGTGCACCTCCAAACTGGTAACTTAATCCCACGGCAAGCCACTTCACATTCTATCCAAAGACTGAATGGGAGATAAGAGGTTATGGGCATGCAAACAGTTTAATCATATATCTTACCCAACTAAAACATCCCTCAGTGAAGGTCGCTGCATGCAAATTGTCTCAGAAAGACACAAATTCTAGAAAAAGTTGGTAATTTCAATTTATTTCTTCAAAGGGAATTGGTAAGAATCTTTACTTTACGGGTGTCTAACATGTTAGCTTCCATGCTTGATGGTAAATGAGCTTTGGATAAATAAGTTTATAAGGTTAATTAGTACACGATTTACCAATCTGCAAAGATTTCAAAAATATTGCTCGTGTATGGGATTGCAATATCACCAAATCTCAATGCAAAAGAGAACGACAAAGAAGCTAGATTTAGGCTGTGTGCCTAACCAAACACCTTTAGATGGTTCACATGAGGAGCGTTATACCAAAATAAATGCAATTTGAAGTCAATAACACAAAATGCAAGCCTATCCTTCACTTAACCTACAAAAATTTGATTATTTATAATTGATTCGTCTGATTATAAATTTATAATATGCAGCAACAAAATGATTCAGTTATGCATTTTCATGTGAAGGAATTAAGAATATTAAAATGCTTGGCAATATAGAAAGAGCAACCGGCCTCCCCAATTCAAAATGTGTGAAAACAGCAACAATAACCACCATAATAGGGAAATAATAGAACTATCGTAGCCAATGATTCATACCTCACTTTCAGATTCAGCTGAAATCAAAGCCTTTTCAGCATAAGAGTAGCGTTCATAACGTTCAAGAATTTTGTCCATGCTGCAAGAAAAAATCACAGCATATCATTTACCACCATCTAGGAAATGTTTATGCACGAAATCCGCAACCACTGCATGGAATAATTAGCACAGTGCTGGGCATCCTTCTATTTCAGAAAGGCGATCGCTAAGATGCAATAGGCCAGTATGCAAGTATCCAAGAAAATGCAATATTTGCATTTGTTTGCGATTGAAATATGGTGCTATACCATGATCCAAGTAATCAAAACTTAGAAGTTTGCTGCGAACTCTTGATCTGAAAGCACTGCAGCTGGGACTCAGAGTGCTCATTTACTGTTCAAAGTGTAGTAATATAAATCTTTATACCTTTGGAAGCAACATGCCTACTCTATAAGAGGGCACATGAAAAGCATATATCTCGAGCATATATGATGTATCTTGGAGAAAACAATGACACAGTATGCAACCATGAGTCCATCATGCAAGAAACACATATAGCACACATGTGATATCAAGGTTTAGAAATGATGACTTGAGCAATTCCAGAACAGATCCATGGAGCTGTAGCATTGAAAAACCATCAACGAGTTGAATTGAACACAGAAACTGGATTGTGTTCTGCTTGAACTGAATAGATGTGAAGGACCTTAATAGAGTTGGGCTAGTTCTGGACCCCCTCATAGTTTCAAACACATAGAGTATGCAACAAAGAATCAGGCTCTTAATTTGTATGGTTATACGTACGGACAACACAATCCCACCATCAGTAAGGGCCACAGATAAATTTGGCAAAACTACTTTAATCCTCACTGTTTATCACACATGAAATTTTGTAACATATGAACATGGCATTTGTTTACATAATATATTTAGCATATGGGTAATATAGGCATGCCCAAATGTTCATGCAGGCTATTTATCTGAACCGTAGAGTGAAGTGTTTCCTGAAGCCTGAAGCATGTCTCCCTTTTTTTCCATAGTGAGAGAGACTCCTGTTGTATATGTAGCACGTACCCAAGCCCTATAGACCATCAGGTAAAAAAGAAGCTTGTCGCCGACCATATATCTCGAAGAGGAAAGAAAGAGACGAGATAGAATGGACAAATATGTGTAGATTGGGGAAAAGCCTTTCAGACTAATTATCGACAGAACCGGCCGGGGCATTATAAGTAGATATACATGCAGACATACTGTCGTTGGACGTACATGTGTACAACTCGAAATTGTTAGACGCATTACGTTTGGGTGTTACCAAATTGTAGACTGTGTTACGGACAGATCAATCCATGATTAGTGAGCGATCTAGGTAGGCAGAGCAGTACACCGTACACCTTTATTGAATAGAAGTCGGCTTGCCAATCGTTCCAATAATGAACACAAGCAAAGATCTACTAGCTAGTACTCTATCTAGATACCGAGTTGGTCATTGTTTTTACCAAATAAAACCGAGCTAGCCAAGACTGACCTAGAGGGTAATATCGGTAGGCATCGAAGGAGAAGAGGGAGGAGAGAAGAAGAACCGAGAAAAAGGAAGAGAGGCTGAAGCTAGAGCCAGATCCACCTGCGCGCGTGTTAAGATGACTCTTCAAGCAAGACGTACGTTAAGTAGTGATAGGTGTAGCATGCAGAAATGGCACTCACCGCGTGTTTAGGAAGGCAGAAGAAGATGCGAATTATACAAGCAATTAATTAATTAATTAATCGAGCTCACAGTCTGTTACATGCATGTCACACTCCCCAGCTCACTCCTCGGGAGCTGTGATTATTATTGCTAGCGCTTTTAATTTTTTGGAGAAGTGGAAAAACGAGCATGTGATTTCGGTCACAAGGAAATGAAATCACTGTAAATCACTGAAGATCGAGTAGTGGAAAGCAAATAAAAATACTCGTTGCAGTACAACGGAGTCCTGAGGGAAGAAGTCAAGAACGATGAAGGAACGTAGTACGAAGATCATCAGCTGCTGCTGATCTAACTAGGCGTTAGCTAGTAGCATAATCTAATCTAATGTGTTTGCCACATGGAGCCGTAGCTATAGGTGAGTATGAATTAAAATTTAAAAGAAAAGAAAGGCTGCCGTGGATCCCTATAAAAGGAAAGGATATGGGTGAGTCGGAGGCAAGAGGAAAAGGCAAAAGCAGTGAGCACGAGAAAGGAAATCGGAGAAGACGAGCTAGGCCGGCCGGCCGGCCGTGTGGTAGAAGAAATCAAATCCTTTCCCGAAATAAGCAAGCAGCTGCAGCATAAAATCATCAGCTGTAGCAGCCAAGCTGGGAAAGAAGCGAGCAACCACATGCGGTACGGACACCACCAAACTGCCGAGAGCACATGGGGGACGGATCGATCGGTGGCCAGAAATGGCAAGACCGATAGGACGCTTTTCCGGCGCCATGGCATGTCGAGCCCCGGAAACGGCATGGAAACTAATGACGCAGCTAGCGCAGGAGGAAGAACATGATGCGGCATTGTACAGGAACGGAAATGGATCGAGGTCTGACATGAATACGCACCTGGAGTCAGTGGCGTACTCATAGAGCTTCCCTTTCGGGGAGAAGACGACGACGGCGACCTCGGCGTCGCAGAGGACGGAGATCTCGTGCGCCTTCTTGAGTAGCCCGTTGCGGCGCTTGGAGAAGGTCACCTGACGGTTTATCTTGTTCTCTATCCGCTTCAGCTGCACCTTGCCGCGACCCATCTTGCCTCGATTTCGTGCCTCTGATTCTCCCTGATCTAGCTGCCGGCTGTCTACCAGGGAATTGGCCGGAGTGGAGTGGAGTGGATCGGAGGAGTCACCGCGGCGGCGAGGCCAGGCAAGGGATGCAGCTTTAAAGAGGGAAGATGGAGGAGAAGAGGATGGATTGTAATTGGGGGTGTGGTTTGGGGGGGCAGGATGCTGTCGAGCGCTGATTGGCGGAGACACTCACCGTGCCCCCACCCGCTCAGTCTCTCCCTGCTAATTGGCCCCGGTATCGTGTGTTAGCACTGTTAGCAACAAGATAATACGGATTAAAACAATTAATCGATGGCAGTATATACTGCTGCTGCTGTGCCCCTGTGCTGATTAACTGCAGTGCAGGTTTACTCCATCGCCATGTGTGATGTGTCTGCACTCTGCACCTCGTACGGTCGAACCAAACGCAGGCCACACTCCTTTTTATTTTTAATATATTATATAAAAACTGCCTCTAGCCACTTCTTTGGTTTCTTTCCCTATTTAATCTCCTTTTATACTCCCACCGTCCCAAATTAATTACTTGTAACATATACTCCCTCCGTTCACAAATAAGTATACATGCAGGTTTTTCAAGATAAATTATAAAGTGAAGTGAAAAATGCAGTGAAAGATATATCTCTCCTCTTTAATTATTTTAGCTGTAATGAGCTAAGTGCTTGTAGAAAATAAAGAAAATATATGCTCAATATTATTAGGTTTGATTTCTATGCGATGAGAGAGAAGCAATTAAAGTGCATTGGGAAGATAGGAGTACACTCTTTTATGGACAAAGTTTAGGGCTAGATGTCCACTTATTTGTGGTGGAGGGAGTATGTATAGATACATGTGAATTTAGAATAGTTCATGAAATTTAATTTGGATAGAGGAAGTAATATTTTCTTTAGAAATGGTCTGTCTCTATTGAACAAAATAAATTCTATCGCATGTGCGAGCCGGTACAGCCCCAAGACATACAAAGGCGATTTAGGGTTTCTTTGGACACCCAGCACTAATTTTGCAACCACCCTCCATTGCATCTCTCTCTCAGAGGTGACTCAAGGAAATCGTAGACTGCCACCCCTCTCCCCTTCTCCTTGTTGGTGCCTTAGGTGGTCGCATGACGTCGACGAAGGTGGTGGTGTGGCCATCAATATGTCACCTCGTGTGGACTCTGGGCGCCAAGGCAACGACTTCAGGTGGAGATGGTGGTACTGACTCTGTGGCAAGTAGCAATCATGAGTGCTGACATGTGATGCAGACTATGAGCGTGGATGTTGTGTCTTGGGTGCTCCGTCGGCCCTAGCAGTAGATCTAAGGAGGCTGCTTCCATTGCCCCTTCTGCCTTGCACCCCGACCGGATCCCTTCCTTGTGGCCTCGTGCTCGAGGGACCCATGTGTTGGACGGGCGGATGATGGTGGGGTGCTCGACCGAGAGAAACCTTCGGCCGGGTAGGAAGACTACAATGCATCATCGCCAACTACCTTCTCAAAGGCTTCGTTGAGGTCCCTCGTCCACCCCGAAGCCCTCCACGCGCGCACACACACACATGTACACAAACGCCATATATTGGGTGAAACCTCTAATACCTGGTCAGGCGCCACCGCGGTTGGTATGTCGCTACCCTTTCTGGAGGCTTCGTTCGGGGACAATGAGGGTCGTTAATGAGCTCCTTGGTAGTCTGTTCTTACTCGTGGCGATGGTGCTGATTGTCAGTGGCAACATCGTCTCGTGGTGAATCCGAATGTTCTTTACTCTTGATGTCCCTCTCAACTTACTGGATCTTATTCAACGGAAAGGGATAGGCTTCTCCCTACGCTTGCAACATCATTTGAATGGCAAGTTCCCGGTGCTTCGACAAGTCCCATTTTGCTATGGAGGTGTTATTGTCTCTTTTTATCGGTGTGTTTCATCTTTGCATCCTATATGCATTTTCAGCCTGCATCTTGTTGTGTAGTTGAGCTATGGACGAAAACGGTGATCGGGGGAAGCTTCTCTAACACACATGGCATTGTGGTATCCTCTTCCCTAGCAGTTTGATCGACTTTGCTCTTGTGAGTTCTCGGTGAATATGAGAAGGGAGGAGTCTTCTTTGGAGGTTGATAAGTGGTTCATGTTTTTTCTACCATTTGTGGGTTTATTAATTAAATTATGAGCTTAATGCTTTCGATCTAAAAACGTAAGTTTGTGATTCTCACTATGTTTATATATAAAATCTCTCACGAGCCGGATTTCACTTTTGATCTTAGGTACATATGCTCCTGCTACCAGAAATTGCATTTTAAAATAACAAAAAATTAATCATACAAAAAAATCGTGTGTACATCTCGACATTCTTATGCACATGCGACATTTTTTCTTATAAATCATGAGGATATGCTCATGGGTGCAAAAACTTCTTTTCCACTCAAGCGTGCTTAAATTTCTTTGTTTTTATCTATTTTTTTTATTTTGCTGTGCCATTTTACTCTCTCGTAAAAAAAAGAATCAAGTACCCTGAAACAGGATACTCCTGCTACCGCAACGATACGCACATAAATTTGGGTATTCGCGCTCTCGCAAATTAATTAAGTAGCTCCGAGCCATGCAGTCAGCGGTCGACAGCTCCGCATGCCACCACTTTCCCCATCATTCTGCGGCACTGCGCGCGTCAGCTTCACTTCACAGTTCACAGCTACACGCACGTAGTCGCCTGACGCTCCCGCTGACGATTCATTTTACACGCCACTGTCAACTGTAAATGTGCTTTTCTTCCCGTCACCCATTTTCCTCTCATGCACACACACTTTTATTCTTTCATTTCGCTCTCAACATCACATGCTCTCTTCGTTCTCTTTTAATCTACATCTTCAACAAGAGACAATTTAGCTAGGCATTTGCTAATACTCCCTCTATTTCATAAAGCACTCTGCATAGTTTTAATTAAAAATCAACGCGTTGCAAGTTTAACTAATTATATGTATAAAAATATGAACACCTACAACATGAAACAAATAGTATCAGTAGATTTTTATAATGTTATAGTAAATATTTTAGATAATTTTGAGTTTCTACTTTCGAAAATTTTAGATACTTTTGAGTTTGTTCTAGTAAATATAGTATCGATAGATTTTCACAAATAGTGCTGTCCTTCTGAATTTTTTTGAATTTGTACTTTTGAGTTTCGAAAAAAATCAAAATTTGGTCTGGGAATACGTATATCTATGCAAAGTTTCGGTAGAAATCTCGTAACGTTTTTGGGATGTGAAAAGAAAAACAAATTTTCTGATAGTATATAGCCATTCTATACGACTATTTTTTGTCAGAAAATTTTTTATTTTTGTATTTCCAAATTTCAACGTATTTTAAATGAAATTTCTGACGTGCACTCTCGATGTATATATCTAGCTATGTAACTTTTGGCTGAATTTTTTGAGAAAGAAAAGTTCCATTTTAAAAAAATTCAAAAAAGTTATCAGTGGTGCTCAAGAGCACGGATGAGTTTTCGCTAAACTAGTCAGTAGAAGAAAGAGTACTGCAACAAACATAATTGATTTTAGCTATGAGACGGAACCGATTGGACGCCTCTTTGCATCCTAGTGGCTATGAATAATCTCCATGATTTGATCGCGTGACAGCAAGCTGCAATGCACTGCACCCGGTCTTCAGAAAAAGAGAACCGTAGTACGTACTAGTGTATGTAGGTATAGCTAGCATCAAGTTGAGATATTAGTAGGCAGGTACCTTGTAGTACCACGTAGGACCAACATATAATATGCCTATATGTACATGGACAGATTTTTGCCAAAAACTAATTGGACAAATTTGACATAAGGCGTTGGAAGACATCGACGGACTGAGGTTGATCGATGGACGCAAGGTTTGATCGAGACTCGAGAATATATAGTGCACGCTAGCTAGTTATCTAAAAAATAAACCCAACCTGCCTAGGGTAGAATTCGTTGCACATATACGACTTTTTTGGGAGGAAATAAAAACAATCAAATTGGGACGGAATTACAAGGACAGAAATGAGATAGCTACAGAGATATGTAAAGTGAAAGGGAGCGGTGAGCATAGAGTGGGCCTGCTGTGCGGGGTAGAGAGCGACGACATTTGCTTCAATTCCATTTTCGGCTGTTTCCCTTTTGGTTCATAATCCTAGAGCTAGTGGAAATTAAGTTGATTTGTATTTAAGCAATCTTAGATCCCATTGCTGTAACTTTTGTATTTATTACTGTATTTTTTGTTATTATACTCCTCCGTACCGGTTTATTAGACTACTCATGGCGGGGATACCATAATAGTAACAAACACCTTCATGTTTCGAAAAAAACTTTGACCATTAATTCGGTCAACAAAATATGACATATATGCCATAAAAATCATATCATTGTATTCATATTTTAAAACATAGAGTACTCTTTATTCACTTCGATCTACATATAGAGTGAATTCCATTTTACCCCTGTGTTGTGCACCGCGGCAATAATCCCCCCATCTAGTGTAAACTCGGCTAGATTACTTCTATTTAAGAAGTTTGGACCTTGTTTTGATGGTTGTTCTTTGGGAAAGATTTGAGGTGACATCGAGTTTCTAGGATATCATGGGGAAGAGGAGGAATGAATATTGATGGCGGCCTTTAAGCTTTATACATTATTATCACGCCATACATTGACAAAATATGTCGGTCATATCAAAAGAACGGGTGAAATTATAAAATGGGATAAAGTCAGGGTTCATAGTTTCTTAGATGGGTACTCGAGTAGAGTTTTCGTTAGATGTACAACTCAGAAATTAAAAAGGAATTCACTTGACAATTAATCTTGAGAAAATGCAACGATCACATTTATGTTGCCATTCTAGGAATTTTTTATTGGCAAATATAGGTGTCTCAGATATGTTCTTGCATAACCTTCCCTCGATCTGGCCAGAAGGCTCTTTAGCCTTGGTGGGAATGTAGTTTAGGGAAATCGCATGATTAGGAAATTTACATGAATTCAATGTCATTCTTTGTGGATTCCCAAAGGAATCTAAAACACATGAGTTTACATTATGTTTGTGTGGATACTCTATAGGAACCTTACAGGAATCTGTTTCTTCAACAGAGATAGAAGGGGAGACACAAAAGATACTTGTTAATTGGACTTCTGAAAAGAACTGAATACATAGAGTCTGAAGGGGGAATAGATAGGGCTTGTTAGAAATTAATGCAGGATATGAAAATCACATAAGTGAGAAATTTGTAGAAATTTGAAGCAAAAGTGCTGCGTTAGCATTCTTACATGTAAGAACAACAAAAGTATCATCAATTTAGGAAACATAAATCCATATGTACAGAGAGTCGTGCGGTAGGTATCTCACTTGAACTATAATAGGTCTAGTATCGCATTAAAAATGCACAAATCAGTTTTGTGTGTGTAGCCTATAAATAAATAAATTTAATAAAAATTTAAATATACATAAGAAAAATACATGTAAGAGTATATCCTTTTAATAAAATGAAACACTTGCATAGTATACTGTATATAAAGGTTCAATGCCTTTGCCGCAATATCAGCTCACCAAGGCATTGTTCATGTGCGGAAGAACGGTATCGTGCATGAATATTGTCTTGGGGCTGTTTTTTCTATGTTGATAGTATTTTTTTTATAGTTTTCGGTAGTAAATTTTCGTAGTAATTCATCTATATAAAATATTCAACTCCAGCAGTAACGTGTCTCGCTAATTATTTATCATTAATTTTTCGCGAGGCGGTAACTACATATACATGTTTTTTTTCGAAAGCAATTTCTCGATAGAAATCTGAACGTTAAGGGCACATATTTTTGCAATGGGAATTTATTAATGACGCACAAACATGGTAATTTTGACCCACGTGAACTATGAAACAAGTCTTTCACTACCTAATAGTTATTCTTTCAGGGCACATATCTCTATTAGCAGCACACAGGCGTGGTAATTTTACACCATTTCTCAACATCAACCGCAGTTCAGAAAAAAATAAACATTCCTCACCTCTTTTATCTGGGAAAAATAATGTATGTTCTTCTATGGTACCATCATAAAAAAATTACTCCTCCATCGCCTCTTTCATATCAGAAGAATACTATTATCTTGTTCTACATTACCTAGAAAGATATACTTACTCCACTAACTGCCTCTTTTGGCCGGAAGAAAATACTACTATTTTCCTCTGTAGCAACCCTAGAAACAAAAAAAAAAAATCTACCGTCCGCAGCCTCTTTTAGTCGTAAAAAATACTATGGCCTTCTTTCCAATATCTCTGAAATAAACTTGATTCGTCATATGGTCAGACCTTTCAATCGGTGCGCGTTATCCTCACTCCAGGTAGAGTGTAGTGCTATTCACATACTGCCCTCTTTTTTTTCGTCACCCTATGATTATCCAATGTATTTATTCATAATAAACTCTTTTTTTCTCACCTCACAATTATCATTTCGCTCGTTTCTTCCCTTTAACCACTAAAAATACAACTTCTAATAGTAAAGGTTATTTTTAAGATGTTTTAAACAAGTGATTTTACACTTTTATCTTTCATGTCTTTCTTGTCCACTCGAAAAGTCTGTCACTTTCACTTAGGCCTCTTCTTACCACAATTGAGATCCATGCTAAAGAAGAATATCTTGCTCGTGCTTTTTTTACGAGAAAATCGCTCTACTTGTTCCAACTATACCCATGAGCTCTAAAGTGCCACATTTACGTTTCTTGATGAGTGCTTTTACACCAGCACTTCAGAAGTACTTCAGATAACGGAAATTCAATTCGGCTCCCGGGTGCATATGCTCCCTATACCAAAAAATTATATTTTGAGTTGTCGAAAAATTTTGACAAAAAATTCTACATGTACATCTCCATAATATATGTGCATTCGTCAAGTTTCACGAAAAATCAATATTTTTTGTGGTCTATGTAAAAAAGAGAAAATTTATCGTGTAAAAAGCATTATTTTTAGGACTGAATTTTCTCTTTTTTACACACGTCACATGAAAAGTCCATTTTTTATGAAACAACTTTGTGAGCGCGTAGCATGTGAAGATGTACGTGCGAATTTTTCGTTTCATTTTTTTTGAAATTCAAAATATGTGTTAGATAAAATTCAACATGGAGGGAGCATATGCTCCCATGTTCCAAAACACCACTCCCGATAACCCATATATTATACTACTTCTAAAATACAATTAAAAAAACATATTAGCAGTCAAGGGCGCGACATGCTGCCACAGCAAACTTCTTAGTTATTTTCAAATTTGTGGACATGAACCAAACATTCACCCTCGTCGGGAGGTAGTGTCTACGTTTGGTTTTTTGTCGGGTCCACTTGTTTAATTCAAGTTGGTATCCATGCCTTCAAGTATATAAATCTTCAACCACTATCCTTCCTCATCCACGGCGTATGTTCATCTGTGTTAGAACACTCAAGTGGAGGTAGTGTCTACGTTTTGCCATGGCAGATAGTTCTCAAGGGCATTATGTTGAGTTCTTGCATTGGTAAAAGGAGACTAAAAAACAACGCTCGGTCCTAAAATTTTAAACGCCGAGGCGCACCCATAATCGTCGTGCGACGTGCTAACCCACCAAAAAAAAACGCGCCAAGACATACCGCAGACGCGGCGCTTTTTTCGTGTGGTGCATACCGATCCTCCACGCTATATCGTACATGGCGCCATGATTGAAACGCCTCGGTACATGAATATATGTTATAACAATTACTGTCATGACAGGGGAATGTGTGGGGCAAAATTATGCCGTCATTGTTACATCTTTTACGGCACGGAAATTGATCACAATCAGTAATTCATAAGCAAGTGATCAATTCCTTCATCAAGATAGTAATTTTGAATACGCAATTTAAATTTCATGATGTTCCAATATTACAATGCAAACTAATCTTCTAGATTCCTCCAGTATAAATGGAGAAATCTACCTAATCTAATCTTATGCATCTCTCTATTTTGCGAGATTTTACACGCACAATACTATGACGGTGGCAATGACATGGCCAGCTTCCTTCGCACACGGTACTACGATGACGGTAACAATATGGCCAGCTTCCTCTCTGCATGCTAGATGCTTGCCATCCTCCGAGCATCCAACGTTGACAATGGCGTCCAAATGCCGCCATGCTGCATGCACGATTGCATATAAAAGGGACAACATACCGATTAGAATCAGGAACGGAGTTGGAAGTGCAAGAATAAGATGCTGATGCAGAACTGAAAGATCAAGAACAAGATACAAGATGAAAATCATGCTTTAGAACCTGGAGAGGTGGAGGACTGCAACGCAGAGTGACAAAAGGTTAACCTCGTCAATGTCTATGATGGAGCGTTGACCGCGCTCTTCCTAGCTCTTCAATGCCCATGATGAAGCATTGACCGAGCTCTTCACAGATATAAAAGGCTTGTTTGCAGGGTCCATTGGTTCTCCTACTGTTTTTGGCCGCGCTCTTCCCATCTCTTCAATAAAGTCCGTGCGGCACAACCCGTTGTTAAACGTGTCGATTGCTTGCTCTGTTTTTGGCTGAGTTTTTTATCGTGCTCCACCTTTGAAGATAATAACGATTGATTCTCCTATTTTCTGCACGCACTTCCGCAACTCTTCGATTGAAGCAGGACACTTGAAAGTTGACCTAAAGTTTCAAATGAACTGATCATGCAGGTCATCCCAGCTCTCTATGGATCCTTCGGCCAACTTCCGAAGCCAAGATCTCGTTCGTCCGCTCAGGAAAAGCTATACACTTTCATTTGCGGTAGCCTTAGTGCCTCCTTGCACTTTGATGGTTTGCAGGTAGTCATCTAGCCATGCTTCGGTTTCGTGGACCCGTTCTCTTATCCGTCGGGAGCTTGAATCCCTTTGGAGTGTCAATATTGCGAATACGATGAGAAAAGTATACGTCTCCGCTAAGCTCATCGTCGTATTCATCTTCAGAATCATCATCGTACTCATCTTGATCATACCTTAGTCGACTTCTTCTCTCGCGCGAGCCCTATCGACTCAACTATGTGTAATGTTGTTCATGGCATCGCCATGGTTTTTGGCGGTTGCTCGAGGTTGTCGCGGAGATCTCGAACGCTGAGGTTCTACATCTTGCAGAGAACTGTTGTGACGGCTTGTTGGTGTTACCTGATGCGCAGGAGCCCCATTTGGCGTAACCTCTTCCTATCGGGTGGAGTTGTTCGGTGATCCTACCTCATACTGATACGCGTAAAACACACGTCCGTTGGGAACCCCAAGAGGAAGGTGTGATGCGTACAGCAGCAAGTTTTCCCTCAGTAAGAAAACAAGGTTATCGAACCAGTAGGAGTCAAGGAGCACGTGAAGGTTGTTGGTGACGGATTGTAGTGCGGCGCAACACCAGGGATTCCGGCGCCAACGTGGAACCTACACAACACAATCAAAATACTTTGCCCCAACGTAACAGTGAGGTTTTCAATCTCACCGGCTTGCTGTAACAAAGGATTAAATGTATGGTGTGGAAAATGATGTTTGTATGCGAAGAACAGTAAAGAACAATGTTTGCAGTAGATTGTATTCGATGTAAAAGAATGGACCGGGGTCCACAGTTCACTAGCGGTGTCTCTCCAATAAGATAAAGCATGTTGGGTGAACAAATTACAGTTGGGCATTTGACAAATAAAGAGGGCATAACAATGCACATACATATCATGATGAGTAGTGTGAAATTCAATTGGGCATTACGACAAAGTACATAGACCGCTATCCAGCATGCATCTATGCCTAAAAAGTCCACCTTCAGGTTATCATCCGCACCCCTTCCAGTATTAAGTTGCAAACAACAGATAATTGCATTAAGTATGGTGCGTAATGTAATCAACACAAATATCCTTAGACAAAGCATTGATGTTTTATTTCTAGTGGCAACAGCACATCCACAACCTTAGAACTTTCTGTCACTGTCCCAGATTAAATGGAGGCATGAACTCACTATCGAGCATAAATACTCCCTATTGGAGTTACAAGTATCAACTTGGCCAGAGCCTCTACTAGCAACGGAGAGCATGCAAGATCATAAACAACACATATATGATAGATTGATAATCAACATAACATAGTATTCCATATTCATCGGATCCCAACAAACACAACATGTAGCATTACAAATAGATGATCTTGATCATGATAGGCAGCTCACAAGATCGAACAATGATAGCACATGAGGAGAAGACAACCATCTAGCTACTGCTATGGACCCATAGTCCAGGGGTGAACTACTCACACATCAATCCGGAGGCGATCATGGTGATGAAGAGTCCTCCGGGAGATGATTCCCCTCTCCGGCAGGGTGCCGGAGGCGATCTCCTGAATCCCACGAGATGGGATTGGCGGCGGCGGCGTCTCTGGAAGGTTTTCCGTATCGTGGCTCTCGGTACTGGGATTTTCGCGACGAAGGCTTTAAGTAGGCGGAAGGGTAGGGTTGGAGGCGTCACGAGGGCCCCACACACTAGGGCGGCGCGGGGCCCACCCTGGCCACGCGGCCCTAGCGTGGCGGCGCCTCGTTGCCCCACTTTGTAATCCTTTCGGTCTTCTGGAAGCTTCGTGGAAAAATAAGACCCTGGGCATTGATTTCGTCCAATTCCGAGAATATTTCCTTTGTAGGTTTCTGAAACCAAAAACAGCAGAAAACAGCAACTGGCTCTTCGGCATCTTGTCAATAGGTTAGTGCCGGAAAATGCATAAATATGACATAAAGTGTGTATAAAACATGTGAGTATCATCATAAAAGTAGCATGGAACATAAGAAATTATAGATACGTTTGAGACCTATCAAGCATCCCCAAGCTTAGTTCCTACTCGCCCTCGAGTAGGTAAACGATAACAAAGATAATTTCTGAAGTGACATGCTATCATAATCTTGATCAATACTATTGTAAGCATATGAGATGAATGCAGCGATTCAAAGCAATGGTAAAGACAATGAATAAACAACTGAATCATATAACAAAGACTTTTCATGAATAGTACTTTGAAGACAAGCATCAATAAGACTTGCATAGGAGTTAACTCATAAAGCAATAGATTCTTAGTAGAAAGTTTTGAAGCAACACAAAGGAAGATATAAGTTTCAGCGGTTGCTTTCAACTTCAACATGTTTATCTCATGGATAATTGTCAACACAAAGTAATATGATGAATGCAAATAAGCAAGTATGTAGGAATCAATGCACACAGTTGACACAAGTGTTTGCTTCTAAGATAGAAAGAAGTAGGTAAACTGACTCAACATAAAAGTAAAATAATGGCCCTTCGCAGAGGGAAGCATGGATAAAATCATGTGCTAGAGGTTTTCAAGTTTTGAAACCATATAGAGAGCATAAAAGTAAAGTTTTGAGAGGTGTTTGTTGTTGTCAACGAATGGTAGTGGGCACTCTAACTCCCTTGCCAAGCAGACTTTCAAAGAGCGGCTCCCATGAAGGACGTTATCTCTACCAGCAAGGTAGATCATCCCTCTTCTCTTTTGTTTACACATGTACTTTAGTGTAGTTTATTTTATTTTTGGGTGACACTCCTTCCAACCTTTGCTTTCACAAGCCATGGCTAACCGAATCCTCGGGTGCCTTCCAACAATCACATACCATGAAGGAGTGTCTATTTATTTTAGTTTTATTTAGATGACACTCCTCCCCACCTTTGCTTTCTCAAGCCATGGCTAACCGAATCCTCGGGTGCCTTCCAACATTTCACATACCATGGAGGAGTGTCTATTTGCAAAATTAAGTTGCTTACTGATGAATCGGAGCAAAACATGTGAAGAGAATTATTAATGAAGGTTAATTAATTGGGGCTGGGAACCCCGTTGCCGACTCTTTTTGCAAAATTATTGGATAAGCGGATGAAGCCACTAGTCCATTGGTGAAAGCTGCCCAACAAGATTGAAAGATAAAACACCACATACTTCCTCATGAGCTATAAAACATTGACACAAATAGGAAATAATAAATTTTGAATGGTTTAAAGGCAGCACATGAAGTATTTACTTGGAATGGCAGAGAAATACCATGTAGTAGGTAGGTATGGTGGACACAAATGGCATAGTTTTTGGCTCAAGGATTTGGATGCACGAGAAGTATTCCCTCTCAATACAAGGCTTAGGCTAGCAAGGTTATTTGAAGCAAACACAAGTATGAACCGGTACAGCAAAACTTACGTAAGAACATATTGCAAGCATTATAAGACTCTACACTGTCTTCCTTGTTGTTCAAACCCTCACCAGAAAATATCTAGACCTTAGAGAGACCAATCATGCAAACAAAATGTCAACAAGCTCTATGGTATTTCTTCATTAATAGGTGCAAAGTACATGATGCAAGAGCTTAAACATGATCTATTTGAGCACAACAATTGCCAAGTATCAAATTATTCAAGACATTAAACCAATTACCACATGTAGCATTTTCTGTTTCCAACCATATAACAATGAACGAAGCAGTTTCAACCTTCGCCATGAACATTAAGAATAAAGCTAAGCACACATGTGTTCATATGCAACAGCGGAGCGTGTCTCTCTCCCACACAAAGAATGCTAGGATCCGATTTTATTCAAACAAACAAAAACAATAACATAAAGACGCTCCAAGTAAAGCACATAAGATGTGACGGAATAAAAATATAGTTTCACTAGAGGTGACCTGATAAGTTGTCGATGAAGAAGGGGATGCCTTGGGCATCCCCAAGCTTAGATGCTTGAGTCTTCTTGAAATACGCAGGGATGAACCACGGGGGCATCCCCAAGCTTAGAGTTTTGTTATCACCAGATTTTAACCAAGTCTGGAGATGGGCCATGATTAAATGGGCTTAGAGAATATGCACGGGAAATATTCATGAATCGGCCTTGTATAAGAGTTTGGGCTAGATGGCCCGTGTATCTGTAAAATACGGTAGGTTACGTGTCGATTTGAATTAAGAGATAGAGTTTAGCTCGTACGCAGTTGGGTTTATTCCCAAGTTAGAAAGTCTACGGACTATAAATATGTATCTAGGGTTATTGAGAAAGGAGGACGATCACGTTCGCAACAAACCAATCTAGGCGCATCGCCACCCCTTGTTTCGAGGGTTTCTTCTGGGTAAGCGCCATGCTGCCTAGATCGCATCTTGCGATCTAGGCAGTATCTTGTTTATTCGTTGTTCATGCGTTGCTCGTACTGAAGCCTTGTTGATGGCGAGCAACGCCGTTATCATAGATATATTAGGGTTAGCATCGATATTATCTTGATGTATCCACTTAGTTATGCTATCCCTAGATATCTGGCTGCCTTTACACCTATTTTAGGTGTAAGGGCAGCACCTCGCTTAGTCTTTATTTAGTAGATTCGATCCGTTATGGTTGTTCCTTGTTCTTCAAGGATTAGTTTGATATCCATATGGTTAGGCCTTGCAAACGGGTTGAATGATCCAGTAGTGTGTAAGGTGTAGTTTGCTGGTCTTAGAGGGGATGTTCCGGGAATCAACTCTACGTTGGTTTTTAGGCCTTGTCTAGGGCTGGTTTTCTATTATCTTTCGTGTCTGCCAGGCTCAACTACGTGTAGGATGTTCCGGTTATGTGGTGAAAACCCTAAATCGTTGTAGATCGTTTTAACTTAATTTTGATCAAGCAGGACCACCATGTTATCGTAGATCCAATACGAATCATGGGTGGATCGGCTCCTTGAGCCGATTCACAGGATAACCTGAGAGCCGATCGAGGCTCGTATTTAATGTTTACATGTATGCCATGCAGGAAACTAGTCGAAGCAATCCATCACCTTCCTGACCAGGTATAGGTCAGGTGGCACGCCCTTGCACCAGCTTGGACGCGTGCCGGAGCATTGCGGGCCGTCGCCCGAGGGACCAGGACCCACCAGCAGTCCTGGGAGCCTCCCGGCTCTCCGTGTTGCCCGTCGCTGCTCGCCGGTGGGTTTTGGCAGGCAACACATTCTGGCACGCCCGGTGGGACCTTCTTCTACATCAACTGCATCAACATCTGCACCAGAGATGGCGGAAGATCCGGTCACGTACGAAGATCTGACTGAGGAGCATAAGAAGAAGTATAACGAGATCAAAGCTCTCTTCGAAGTCGACCTCATCGGCTCTTTCGAGAGGACCCGCACACATGGCATTAGGTGGAAAGGGTTCTCAGCTGAAGGCGCTCTCGATGAAATGGATCTGTCTACTTCTTCAGAAGAACGCACCAGAGCTCTGCGCCAAGAAATTAATTACATGGTGGCTCATTCGCTACACCATCATTCCGAGAGCCTGGTGAACGCTTTCGAGCGCGTTGCGCTTCGCGTGGTCCAGGAAATCATGAAGCATCAGTACTCTCCGTCAGGACCTACCCTAGGGACGCACCAAGGAGAAATATCGTTCCAGACCAGGCCGCAGCTGCCATTCGCACTAGCGGCTCCAGAGCCGCCGGGTTCACCGGCGTACGTCGTCTACAAGATTGGAGGCGATCCTGCTGATTACCAGTTCCTGCTTGAGCCGCCTAAAGAAATCCCGCATGGATACATGTGCACGTACGTGCCAGACTGCAATAACTTGGCGCGCACGAACCAGATTACAGCAGGAGGAATTTCTGGAGCAGCAGGAGGGATTACTGGAGTGGATGCCGATAAACAGGCGTGGCTAGCTAAATATGCCACTGCAACGAGTCATCAAAGCTCGGCCCCTGCAGCTAACACCGTGGACCAGATCAGTGCAATCTTGAGAGACCAGTTCGGCATGGTGCCAAAGAGGAGGGCAATCGGCTATTCCAAGCCGTACCCCAACGAGTATGATTTGATTCCACTGCCGCCCAAGTATCGGCTCCCTGAGTTCTCAAAGTTTAGTGGCTCAGAAGGCTCTAGTTCAATTGAGCATGTGAGCCGATATTTGGCACAGTTGGGCATGATCTCAGCATCACACCAGTTACGCGTAAGGTTTTTTGCGCAATCCCTCACAGGATCGGCTTTTGGGTGGTACACCTCGCTGCCACCGGATTCAATTCGGACGTGGAAACAGATGGAAGAGCAGTTCCACATGCAATATCACTCAGAAGCTTCCGAGGCTGGCATTGCCGATCTGGCACAAGTACGACAGAAGCGTGGAGAGATGGTATCGGAATACATTCAGTGCTTCAGGACCGTCAGGAACCGATGTTATTCGGCTCGTTTGAATGAGAAAGAAGCAGTCGATCTGGCAGTGTTGGGTCTCGCGTCGCTGATCAAGGACATGGCTTTCCAAGCGGAATACACTTCACTGGCTCATATGGTTCAGAAACTATCATTGTATGAGCAGCGCCACCCAGAATTGTACCAGGACAAATTCAAACGCCCGGTAAGCCTGGTTGAGACAGAAGAGGATGAAGACTCTGCAGGAGACCAGGAAGTAGCCGTGGCTGAATGGGCTCGGGGGGCAAACCCCGTGTCCTGCAAATGGGTTAAACCACAAGGTCCTGCAAAAGGGTTTGACTTCGACGTGAGCAAAGCTGAGCAGATTTTCGATCTTTTGCTTAAGGAGAAGCAGCTGAATTTACCCGAAGGCCATAAAATCCCTACGGCGCAAGAGATGAACGGAAGGCCATACTGCAAGTGGCATCACTCGTTCAACCATACCACCAGCGACTGCAAAGTGTTGTGTCAGCAGATCCAACTGGCGATAGAACAAGGCCGTCTGATTTTCAGCCAGTATGCCATGAAGGTGGACACGCAACTGTTTCCTGCCGTTAACATGGTGGAGTGCAATCACCCCGTGAGACACCAGCCAGATTTCTCGTGCAGTATTAACATGGCAGGGCCTGTATACCACCCTGGTAGGGGCAAAGAAGAGAGCAGTCGCTCTCGTGGCAAGGAAAAGGAGGAGGCCGGCCCACGCGACCGGCCCCGATATGATGACAGACGGTATGTCACAGAAGAACAAGTAAGGAATGTGCGGTACCAACGACCACTCTCCGAGCATCTCCTTAACAAATATGAGCGTCAGTACGACCAACGCCAGCGATACAACATAGACGACGAGAGAGATCGTCAGTCTAGTGTAGACAACACAAAATATCGTCGGTATGATAGAGACGACGAAGGATATGAGCGCCACACTAAGGGAAGGTCAAGGGAGCAAGAAGACATGGACAGACACTGGGATTGTCCTTTCTTTAAGCATTGCTGGGACTCAGGAATGAGCCGATTGCCTATAATCGACAACTGCCCAGAATGTAGACAGAAGAAGAAGGACGAAGGAGACGTGTCAGTGTTCAAACGTCTAGGGCCTCTCCCATCTCGGAACAAGCAAGCTGAGTCCTCTCGGGTGGAAGATCTCGAGGAGTTAGAAGATGAAGAAGAAGAAGAAGAAGAAGATAGATAGATAACACCGGCCAAGGTGGTGCCCTGATGGACTCAGTCACTCTCAAAAGCGTAGGGTTCAGCGACTACGTAGCTTGGAGGAAGCCGAAAGGCAATACCTGCACACGCTGAGAAAAGCGCGGCCCGATCTGGCCGCGAAAATTCAGCAAACTTTCTACGAGGAGAGTCGTCCACAGAAGAAAGAATGGCGCCCCAAACAAAAGAAAGCCGATGATAAGGCATCGGCTGGCACAAACATGGTGTTCATACTTCCATCGGAGTTTTGTGCTCCAAGAACAGAAGAGGCACCTGTAGCACAGCTTGACTGCGGCCCACGGCCAGTCATCTTTGAAAAGCCACGAGAAAAGAGCTACAGACATCTGAAGGCCCTGTACTTGAGAGGTTATATCAACGGGCAGCCTGTCCACAAGATGCTGGTTGACACGGGGGCGGCAGTCAATATAATGCCATACTCCATGCTACGTCGCCTGGGACGCTCTAGCGCGGATCTGATCAAAACCAACGTCACATTAAGCGACTTCAACGGACAAGCATCAGAAGCGCAAGGCGTTCTGAGCGTGGATCTAACTGTAGGCCGAAAAACCATCCCCACGTCATTCTTCATCATCGACAGCAAAAGCACCTACGCTGTCCTGCTAGGGAGGGATTGGATTCACGCCAACTGCTGCATTCCATCCACGATGCACCAATGCTTGATACAGTGGGATGGAGATGAAGTGGAGGTCGTCCATGCAGATGACTCAGCCGAAATCTCAACGGCTGGCATGAACATTTGGGAAGCGGAAGACCAAGAGCCACTCTCTGGAGTCAGTTTGGATGGCTGTGAGCGCATCGAAGTGACAAAAAACGGGGTGAGGCTGGTCTTATCCACCGGCCTGACAGTGTAGCAAGAGCAAGGTCTATAGATGTACGTGGCAAGGCCGATCCCTGCGATCGGCCCCAAAAAATAAGAAGTAATGATCTCAACTCAAGCATGTCACGTAGATATAGTAGAGCACGAACAAGATGTAAACCTTCATTGAGCAATGCAATCAAAATGGGGGCCGATTCCAGCAATCGGCCCATATTATCCTCGCCATACGTTTTGCCTGTGTTGAGCATCGATCTAGCAGGTGACGGAAAGCTAGGGTATGGGTTTACATCGGCTGATGAGCTAGAAGAAGTTGACATTGGTCCTGGGGATAAGCCACGACCAACTTTTATCAGCAAAAAGTTAGATCCGCATTTGAAGAGCCTGATGATAGCTCTGTTGAAAGAATACCCAGGTTGCTTTGCATGGGATTACACAGAGATGCCTGGGTTAGACAGGAGCATAATTGAGCATCGGCTCCCTCTCAAGAAAGGATTTCGGCCGTTCCAGCAATGAGCACGACAGATGAAGGCCGAAATTCTAGAAGAAGTCAAGAAGGAGATTGAGAAAATGTTGGACGCCGGGTTCATCAGGCCATGCAGGTATGCTGAATGGATTTCTAGTATCGTACCTGTACAGAAAAGGACGGCCGATAGCGTGTCGCCATAGATTGTCGAGACAGGATGACTGGAGAGCCGACATCTTCAATTACTTGAAAGATTCGGCTCGGGGGGCACCTAAACGGATAAAGTACAAGGCCATGAAATATGTCCTTATAGGAACATACATGCTCGAACAGCTGGACGGTGTTAAATTCCCCAGTAGCTGTCAATGGTCAACATCTCAAGAAATATATTTCCCAAGCATGTGGGATGATGGACAGTGAAATATGGGGGCCGATGCATAAAAATCAGCCAGTAAAAAAAAGTACATACAAATCATAGCCGATGCACAGACATTGACTTTAGAAAATATGCAAGACAACATGATACACATAAGCCGATGCACAGACATCGACTTCAGACTAAAAGCCGATGCACAGCCATCGACTCTAGAGGTACAAGCTCAATTGAGCAGTTATCAGTTTACATAGAGAAGCTCTACTGAAGGAATGCCTCGAGGGCATGGAGGGCGTCAGCACGGACATGATCCACCTCGGCGATCTCGGCCTCATCATCTTCGTCCTTGCCTGTCACCAGCTGTCTGTTCAGGGCACGTATTTTGGCCAGCTCAGTCTTCAGTTCAGCTTTGAGGCCTTCTGCTTCCTCTTGAGAGCGGGCAATAAGAGCTTCCTTATCTTGGATAAGCTGTTTGGTTACCCTGACCCTCTCTTCAAGGTCCCACAGTTCCTTGCGCAGGGTCTCAAGTTCGGTGCTACTGACAGAGGTGTCAGTTTTGGCGTCCAAGGCAGCCTTTTTCTCATTGAGCCGTTGACACTTGTCTGCAATATTGGCTTTCAATGGAAGCTGGGCGTGGCGTAGGTCGATTCTCTGACGAGCCAATTTCACCCTTGATCTGAAGGCTGACAGAGTCACAACTGGCCAGAGTTTCACCTGCAATGTCACCGGGAGATGGGGCTGAATGTCTTCAAGAATGCCCTTCACTTCCTCGGGGTTTTCAATCAATGTCTCAATTGAGGAGGAGAGCAAAGCCTTGAGACGCTGGAGTTGTCCATGGGTAGTGCTGGGTCCTGGCTCTTCACTTGCCCTGGAAGCAGCTGGTTCGATGGATTCAGGGTCGAACGTTAGCAAGCTTGAGAGGTCACAACCCTGACAAACAAACAAGAGCAGCGTCAGTATGCAGCAAAAGAGAAGGGTAGAGCCAAGGGAAAGGGTTGTACCTCTCCTAAGACCAGAGGAACAGCCGATGGTGAGGTGATCGGCTCTGGTGTTTCTGCTGTGGGCTTGACCAAGTTGGCAACCTTGTCAGCCACACTCTTAGAGGTTGCTAGGTCCAGGGTGGCAGATGGCATCAGTACCTCCTCAACTTCCCCACTAGAAGTGTCATTAGTCTGCAAAGGGAGTGGTTAGCCAATGCGAGTAGTGATGTGTCAGCATGAAATATGAGCCGAGGAGAGTATGGAGAGTAATTACATTTGAAGCTTCTTGATTTGATGCAGAGGCTTGCGGTTCCTTTCGAGCTCTCTTGATGCATCGGCTCTTTGTGCGTACTTTGGTTGGAGCTTGGGGGCAACAAGTTCAGCAACTGACCTTTTCTTGGAAGCTGATGGTGGCACATCTGGCTGGCTCTGCATGGTGGTTTTCCCGGAGTTGCCCGAGCTCGAATTCCTTTGACTGGACTGTGTCTCCTCGCTGGAGTTGTCTTCGGTGGAGGCCTGTAAAGGAAGAGTTGGTCAGCACAAGCATGTTGCAGAAGCCTAGAAGGATAGATGAAATCGGCCGAGGCATTGGATCAGCTTACGTGCAAACTTTCTTGAGCTGGGGTAGCGGTTTGGCGCTTCAAGGTCTTCCTGGCAGCCACTTTCCTCACTTTCTTGTTCTACTTTGGGTTGAGGCTCGGGGGGCAGCTGGCCCGGAAGACACTTTGCTCTTGGGAGCCGATTTTGGTGAAATCGGCTGGCTCTGCATCACAACCTTTTTCAAGGGTGGTGAGCTTTTGCAGAAGAGAACCACCGGAGCTGGTGGGAGGAATTTGAAGGGAGAGCCATCATCATGTGCAGGTTCTGGACCATCTTGTTGCTGCAAGGAAACATAGCAAGGTTAGAAATATCATTGTAAGCCACTGCAAGAAAATCTGTGAGTAGTGGTACCTGTTCTGCAGGGATGTCATATTCAGCATCAAGTTGTTTCAACAACGGTCCCAGAGCTCTTCTGAAGGCATGAGTCTTCCACATAGACCACCAGGCCTCAAAACCGTCAGTTGATGAGGTGAAAGAGAGGTTATGAGGGATTGGGATGACCAGGGCATCAAAGAAAGAGTAACACCTCTGGCCAGTAAGGACATCAGGCAACTCAGCTCTGCTCTCTGTCAAGTGGTGGAGGAAGAAGTGTGGAGACACCTGCCCAAGACCAAATTGCCGGGCTACTACGACCGGCTGATAAGACTCATAACCAGGTTTGATGATCCTGTTTGAGGTGCTCATGCCAACAGGAAGGAAGCAGGGACGGATCATGATGGAATACAAGTGCCGAGTGCTGGGGTCATCGGCAAAGCTGTCTAGCCTGAAGGAGACTAGATTTTCAAAATTTTCAGATTCCTTGTAAGGAAAGAAGGAAGGGTTGTCCAGGCCTTGGAAGAAAATCCTGAACCATTCTGATGCTTCCCTGGGGATCAGTTTGCTGCCTGGAAGGCTATATAGAACTTGGCTGTAGCTGGTGCATCGGATCTGCTTCCCATTAGCATCTGGGAAGGTGCAAGTGGCCAAAGGTGGAAAATTTGGGATCTGGTTCTGAAAGTACAGCTGAGCCCATAGCTGAATAAACCACCAGGGGCCTCCTGTTTTGACTGTCTTTTGGGAGAACAGGTTGACATACATCAGTTGGAGATATCGATAGACCTCTCCAAGGAATAGTTTACCGATGCCAAGTTGGGTGCCTTTGGCAAGTTCATAGGCCAAAGAAAGATAGTTTTTGGTTGGGGTAAGTGAAGGACCACAGAATATGAAATGTTCCAACCAGAAATTCAAAAAGGCCGTGTGTTCTCTATCTGTTACAGGGCCTTTGGTTTTCATGTGGCGTCTAAGGTAGGCACCCCAGTTTGTACACTCTGTTTTGGAGGAGAGCGTGAAAGGAACCTTTGGCAGCATAAAAGCAGAGGGGCTTGGGGATGCAATATCTAGACCAGTGATCATGGCCACGTCTAGAAGGGTTGGTGTCATGGGGCCATGGCCAAACATGAAGCAATTCAGAGCATCAGACCAAAAGTAGCCGATGGTTTTCAGAAGGTTTTCATGTTTCTCAAGGGGAGACTGATGACCCACAAGTATAGGGGGTGTATCGTAGTATCTTCGATAAGTAAGAATGTCGATCCCAACGAGGAGCAGAAGGTGTTGACAAGCAGTTTCGATGAAGGATTCACTGTAAATGCTCACAGACAAGTATTCAGGGGGGTTTGATGTAACAGTTGAATAAAGTACGAGTATGTAAAGTGCGAGAGTAATAATTGCAGCGAGTGGCCCAATCCTTTTTAGCACAAAGGACAAGCCGGTTTGTTTACTTATAATGACCAAACGTTCTCGAGGACACACGGGATTTTAGTCTAGTGCTTTCGCTACATACGGCTAAATAATCTTCATTGTTGTGATAAGTGTTGTGTGGGTGAACCTATGCTAATGTACCGCCCTTCCTAGGACTAATACATACTTGTGATTATACCCCTTGCAAGCATCCGCAACTACAAGAAAGTAATTAAGAAATAAATCTAACCACAGCCTTAAACTCTGAGATCCTGCGATCCCTCCTGCATCGATATACCAACGGGGGTTTAGGTTTCTGTCACTCCGGCAACCCCGCAATTGGCAAACGAATACAAGATGCATTCCCCTAGGCCCATAAATGGTGAAGTGTCATGTAGTCGACGTTCACATGACACCACTAGAAGAATAACACCACAACTTAAATATCACACCATTGAATATTACTCATCCATAGTTCACTACTAACATTTAGACTTCACCCATGTCCTCAAGAACTAAACGAACTACTCACGAGACATCATACGGAACATGATCAGAGGTGATATGATGATGAATAACAATCTGAACATAAACTTGGTTCAATGGTTTCACTCAATAGCATCAACAACAAGTAGAAATCGATACCGGGAGAGTTTCCCCTATCAAACAATCAAGATCAAACCCAAATTGCTATGGCGGTGACGGTGTCCAGCGGTGATGACGACGGTGATGATGGTGGAGATGATGATGATGGTGATGGCGATGATGTCCAGCTCGATGACGGTGACGATGGCGTCGATTTCCCCCTCCCGGAGAGAATTTCCCCAGCGGATTCCTGCCCGCCGGAGAGCTCTTTTCTCTCTGGTGTTCTCCGCCCCGCAGAGGCGGCTGTAACTCTTCGCGAGGTACCCTCTGTGGCTTAGGTCTTCGGGACGAAGGGTTTGGCGAAGAAAAGGAGGCGAAAGGGGCCGTGGGCCCTCCACACCACATGGCGGCGCGGCCAGGGCCTGGGCCGCGCCGCCTAGGGTGTGGGCCCACCTGGCTGCTCTGGCTCCTCCTTACGGCTTCCTTCGTCATCTTGAAAAATAGGATTTTTGGTATAATTTCCTTCCGTGAGTTGATCTTCCGAAATATTGCGTTACGACGGTGCTTTTTCCAGCGAGAATCCTGGCTCCGGTGTTCGATCCTCCAATAACGATGAAACATGCAAAATAGATGAAATAACATAAGTAATGTGTCCCAATATGAAATATATCAATGAATAACAGCAAATTATGATATAAAATAGTGATGCAAATTGGACGTATCAACTCCCCCAAGCTTAGACTTCGCTTGTCCCCAAGCGAAACTGAGCTCGATAGACATGACCACATGTTTATGGAGTGAAGAGTCGATAAATAAAATACGGACAAGAAGCATCATATTCATTCACACAGTACATTATAGTAGACAACCTCTTATAACTCATATTGAAACAAGTATAGGGTAATCACAAGTAAAGGTGCATGAGAAATCATGATTGGTGATGGCAAACTTCGTTCTTGGTCGAGAGAACAACTAACAGATTATATTTATCTTATTGAGCAGCGCTCTCATGTTAGAGTTTATAAGGCACAACTTGCATACTCAATCATAATGGTCTTCTCATGATCATTGATAACTTGCAAAGCTATATTCATTCAGATAAAACTTGTACTAAACAAGGAAGAATAAAAGACATGATGTAGCAAATCACAATATAATGGTTTGATCACAACTACTCAAATGCTTGCTTGAGATGGAGGGAAATAGGTTTCTTGACTCAACATAAAGTAAAAGACAGGCCCTTCGCGAGAGGGAAGCAGGGATTAAATCATGTGCTAGAGCTTTTTCAGTTTTGCAATCATATAAAGAGAATAAAAGTAACATTTTGAGAAGTGTTTGTTGTTGTCAACGACTGGTAGCGGGTACTCTAACCCCCTTGCCAGACAACCTCCTAAGAGCGGCTCCCATATTATTTTCATTTTGTGTGGCACTCCTTCCAACCTTTCTTTCACAAACCATGGCTAACCGAATCCTCGGGTGCCTGCCAACAATCTCATACCATGAAGGAGTGCCTTTTTATTTTAGTTTTATTATGATGATGACACTCCCCCCAACCTTTGCTTACACAAGCCATGGCTAACCGAATCCTTCGGGTGCCGTCCATCAATCACATACCATGGAGGAGTGTCTATTTAGTTTAATTAATTTGGGACTGGGAATCCCATTGCCAGCTCTTTTTGCAGAATTATTGGATAAGCGGATGAAACCACTAGTCCATTGGTGAAAGTTGCCCAACAAGATTGAAAGATAAAACACCACATACTTCCTCATGAGCTATGAAACATTAACACAAATAAGAGATACTAAGTTTTGAATTGTTTAAAGGTAGCACATGAAGTATTTACTTGGAATGGCAGAAAATACCATGTAGTAGGTAGGTATGGTGGACACAAATGGCATAGGTTTGGGTTAATGTTTGGATGCACGAGAAGTATTCCCTCTCAGTACAGGTCTTTGGCTAGCAAGGTTAATTAGCAAGCATAAGAGTCGAGGGAAACAAACTAATATACATGTGATAGAAACAATCATGCATCTTCCTTGTAAGCACAAACAATTTTACTTCAGAATAGTAAGCTATGAGCTAACAAGAAAGACAATGAAACATCTACAGGTATTTCTCTTTTCTATTTAAACCTTAAAGTGTTGTTGCTATTGACCCATGCTAAGTTTGCCAAAACCAAATAGATTTATTCAATGCTCCCAAAGTGATACCAATACTAACAACAAGGTGAATCATATAGTAAAGATTGCAAACTAAAATAAGATGTGCAATATGTAAATGATAAGTCTTCTCATTAATATTCCATAACGATAACTCACACCAAGGGATACATAGACAACCAACTAAAGGAGAGATACTTCCAAACGCAACCCATCTTATATGATAACTTCCCTACTCATGATATGACACTACTTGACAATAAAAGTAAAAGGTAGTGATAATGTGATACCGCGGCACTCCCCCAAGCTTGGAACAAACCAAGGGGATGCCAATACCGATGATGAATTACTCCTTCGGCGATGGTGGTGATGAATTCCTGACAAGCTTCTCAATAAGCTCCTGTGTATGAGATTGCGAATCATCTCTGAGTTGTGCTCGACGCGGTTAAAGAGTCTGTCTGATGGCGAGTCCCAGCTCTTGGAGTTATTTCCCCACTCTTCAGCTTCAGGCTCCTTCTCTCCTGCAGTGTTAGAGCGATCTATATCCCACTGGCTAGGCAATGCTGCCTTGGGAGTCCCTTCAATTTGATTATTGAAAATTAGATTGTGGAAGGGGTGATGAGTGCCTGATGGAGATGTTCTCGGAGCTAGGTAATGACGTGGAACCGCTCCTCCAGTGCGAATTCTTGCGCTCTTGTTTGCACTAAAAGGGTTGTCCATCACCTTGATGCTTGCGATGGTAGCACGCGGGCTTGCGCGCGAGTCTTCCTCCACCTCTTCTTCATCTTCTTCCTTGACGTCCTTGACTTCCTCTTTCCACCCAAGATCTCGATCATCTTCATCCGGAAACTCCTTGCCCTTGTTCTTGGAAACCATGGTGCTTCTAAACCGAAAACAGATCCTGGCAGAAACAGCTCGAAACAAAACACGTCGAAAACACGATATACGGACCTCCAGGGGTCCGGGGGATTATATAGCAAAAAATTTCACGACAAACGGAAAGTACCAGATCGAACCAGAGTCGGAAAGGGGCGACGGGGCGGCCAAACCATAGGCCGGCGCGGGCCCAGGTCAGGCCGCGCCGCCCTATGGTGGCACCCCCTCGTGCGTCCTTTCCACTCCGTTTCGAACTCGTAATTTCTCATATTTTCCAAAAACAGCAAAAATATAGTTCGGAAGGTAAATTGCGTACTTTTCATTACCAGTACTGTTACCTATTCAAAGTCGAGTTACGCGGATTTGTCAATTTGCCCTTTGATGAAATCTTCCGGTGTCTCCACTTGAATAATATCAACATCAACATTATAGGAATCACCTGAGATATAATGCTTGAGTCTTTGTCCATTCACCACTTGCGTAGCATTGCCTTGGAGAGAGCTAATTTTGATTGCTCCTGAACGATACACCTCCTCGACAACATATGGTCCTTCCCATTTCGAGAGTAATTTCCCTGCAAAGAATCTGAGACGAGACCGATACAATAGGACTTTATCCCCAATATTAAATTCTCTTTTGATAATCCTCCTATCATGCCATTTTTTAACTTTCTCTTTAAAGAGCTTAGCATTTTCATAAGCTTCACTTCTCCATTCATCTAGAGAACTCAATTGCAACAACCTCTTATCACCGGCAAGTTTAGGATCTTTATTTAATTCTCTAACAGCCCAATAAGCTTTGTGCTCTAGTTCTAAAGGTAAATGACAAGCTTTCCCATAAACCATTTTATAAGGTGACATTCCCATGGGATTTTTATAAGCAGTTCTATAAGCCCAAAGTGCATCCTTCAATTTACTAGCCCAATTCTTTCTAGTTTTATTAACGGTCTTTCCCAAAATAGATTTAATCTCTCTATTTGATAATTCTACTTGACCACTAGTTTGAGGATGATAAGCGAAGCAATTCTATGATTAATACCATACCTAGCAAGAGTTTTTCTAAAACCTCCATGAATAAAATGAGAACCTCCATCAGTCATAATGTATCTAGGTACTCCAAATCTAGGAAAAATAATATCTAAGAGCATTCTTAAAGAGGTCTCACCATCAGCACTTTTTGTAGGTATAGCCTCCACCCATTTAGTAACATAATCAACAGCAACAAGTATATGAGTGTTACCTTCTGAAGACGGAAAAGGTCCCATGAAGTCAAATCCCCAACAATCAAACGGTTCAATAACAAGAGTATAATTCATAGGCATTTCATTGCGTCTGGAGATATTACCAACCCTTTGGCATTCATCACAAGATAAAATAAACTTTCTCGCATCTTTGAAGAGAGTTGGCCAATAAAAACCTGATTGTAGAACCTTTTGCGCGGTTCTTTCTCCGGCGTGATGTCCTCCATAAGCACTACCATGACATTTACTCAATATCTCCTGTTGTTCATATTCGGGAACACATCTTCGCATAATACCATCCACTCCTTCTTTATATAAGTGTGGGTCATCCCAGAAATAATGCCTCAAATCACAAAAGAATTTCCTCCTTTGCTGAACTGAAAAGGTTGGAGGCAAGTACTTGGAAACAATAAAGTTAGCATAATCAGCATACCAAGGACTGTCTCGCGAGCTCACCTTTATTACAGCCAATTGTTCATTTGGAAAACTATCATTAACAGGAACAGGATCATAAGCAATATTTTCCAATCTAGACAAATTATCGACAACGGGATTATCGGCACCTTTCCTATCTACAATATGTAAATCAAATTCTTGCAAAAGAAGTACCCATCTAATAAGCCTTGGCTTAGCATCTTTCTTTGTCATTAGGTATCTAATTGCAACATGATCAGTATGAATAGTAACTTTTGAATCAACAATATAAGATCTAAATTTATCACAAGCAAAAACTACAGCTAATAATTCTTTTTCGGTTGTAGCATAATTTCTTTGAGCAGCATCAAGAGTTTTACTAGCATAATGAATAACATTCAGTTTTTTATCTACTCGCTGTCCAAGAACAGCGCCTACAGCAAAATCACTAGCATCACACATAATTTCAAAGGGTAAATTCCAATCAGGGGGTTCAACTATAGGAGCAGTTGTTAAGGCTTTCTTAAGAGTTTCAAACGCTTCCTTACAATCATCATCAAAAACAAATGGTACATCTTTTTGAAGAAGATTAGTAAGAGGCTTTGAAATCTTAGAGAAATCTTTAATAAATCTCCTATAAAACCCAACATGACCAAGAACACTACGAATACCTTTAACATCCCTCGGATAAGGCATCTTCTCGATTGCTTCAACTTTAGCTCTATCAACTTCAATACCTCTCTCAGAAATTTTATGTCCCAATACAATTCCTTCATTAACCATAAAGTGGCATTTCTCCCAATTAAGAACAAGGTTAGTTTCTTCACATCTCTGCAAAACTTTATCAAGGTTTCGCAAGCAGCTATCAAAAGAATTCCCATAGACGGAAAAATCATCCATGAATACCTCTACAATACTTTCACAAAAACCATGAAAAATAGCAGACATGCATCTTTGAAAAGTAGCAGGAGCATTACATAAACCAAAAGGCATGCGTCTATAAGCATAAGTTCCATAGGGACAGGTAAAAGTGGTTTTCTCTTGATCTTTAGCTTTAACAGCAATTTGTGAAAACCCAGAATAACCATCAAGAAAGCAAAAATGAGTATTTTTAGATAATCTTTCTAGCATTTGATCAATAAAGGGTAAAGGGTAATGATATTTTTTAGTAACTTTATTAACTTTTCGAAAATCAATGCACATTCTATACCCTACAACTACTCTTTGAGGAATGAGCTCATCATTATCATTAGGCACAACAGTCATACCTCCTTTCTTGGGAACACAGTGCACAGGACTAACCCATCTACTATCAGCAATAGGATATATAATACCAGCTTCAAGGAGTCGTAGTACCTCATTCCTTACCACTTCCTTCATCTTTGGAATTAGGCACGCTGAGGTTCAACAACGAGGCTTTGCATCATCTTCCATATTAATAGCATGTTGGCAAATAGAAGGAGAAATCCCCTTCAAATCATCAAGAGTGTAGCCAATAGCGCCTCGATGCTTCTTCAATATTTCCAATAACCTTTCTTCCTCAATCTCTGAAAGCTTAGAACTAATAATAACAGGGATATCTTTTCTTATCATCAATATGAGCATATTTAAGATTATCAGGTAAAGGCTTTAAATCAAAAACAGGATCTTCCTTAGGTGGCGGTGTTGTACCCAAATCTTCCACCGGTAAATCATGCTTGAGAATAGGTTGACGAAGAAAAATTTCCTCAAGCTCATCTCTTTCTTTCCTAAAAATTTCGCTCTCACTATCCTCCAAATGTTGCTGCAAAGGATTATTAGGAACAAGAACAATAGATGCACATTGCTCCATTTTAATATCATTACTAGGCAAATCAGCTTTATAAGGAGTTTTAGTAAATTTAGAGAAGTTAAACTCATAAGATTCACCAGCAAATTTAGTCAAAATTTTCTCTTTCTTGCAATCTATAATAGCTCCACAAGTATTTAGAAAAGGTCTACCAAAGATAATAGGACAATAATCACTAGCAGCAGAACCAAGTACCAAAAAGTCAGCAGGATATTTAATCTTACCGCATAAAACTTCCACATCTCGAACAATACCAATTGGAGAAATAGTTTCTCTATTAGCCAGCTGAATAACCACATCAATATCTTCAAGTTCACAAGAATCAATTTCGTGCATAATCTCCGTGTAAAGCTCGTACGGAATAGCACTAACACTTGCACCAATATCACATAATCCATAATAGCAATGATCACCAATTCTAACAGATAGCATAGGAACACTAGCTTGTTTGGGTTTATTAGGATGTGAAACAATATGTGAAGCATCTTCACAGAAAATAATATGACCATCCTCTACATTTTCAGTCACAAGATCTTTAATTATTGCAACAGCAGGTTCAACTTTTATTTGTTCTTCAGGTTCTACAGGTTTCTTTTCACTTTTATGAACCGCACTATTTATAACAGAATACTCCTTCATTTTAGCAGGGAAAGGAGTTTTTTCAATATAAGCTTCAGGAATAACATGATCAGCAGTTTCAACTACAACACATTTATTAATAGATGAATCAATTTTATCTTTATACGGTTCATGATACTTATCAAAATTCTTCTTTGGCAATTCATAATGAGAGGCAAAAGCTTTAAAAAGATTTACCGCAACTTGAGAATCAAGACCATATGTAGCACTCATATTACAAAATTTATCAGTATCCATAAAAGCTTCAATGCATTTATAATCATAAATTATACCTGATTCTCGATCTTTGTCGTTCTCCCATCCTTCAGTATTTTCTTGGATTCGATCAAGAAGGTCCCTTTTAAACTCTTCTTTGTTGCGTGTAAATGATCCAGAACAAGAAGTATCCAGCAAGGTCTTGTCTTGAAAAGAAAGTCTTGCATAGAAATTATCAATAATAACATTACCAGGAAGCTCATGAATGGGGCATTTGAGCATTAAAGACTTCAATCTCCCCCAAGCTTGGGCAATACTCTCTCCATCATGAGGCCAAAAATTATATATGCGATTCCGATCCTTATGAATTTCACTTGGAGGATAGAACTTAGAATAAAACCGGCGCACAATATCATTCCATTCAAGAGAATCCCCATTATCCAGTAATTTATACCAATGCGCCGCTTTACCAGACAGCGATAAAGAGAATAGTTTCTTCCTCACTTCATCCATAGCAATACCTGCACATTTGAATAACCCGCATAATTCATGCAAAAACAATAAATGATCACCGGGATGGACAGTTCCATCCCCTTCATAGCGGTTATCCATAACACGTTCAATAATTTTTATAGGTATTTTATATGGTATTACTTCCTCACCTGGCGCTTCATCCACTACTGTTGCAGTAGTAGTAGATTTCCCAAATAGAAATTGAAGAGAAGATCTCTCCATAATGACTTATAGCAGTAGGCAGAAATAAAATCAGCACAACAGTAAAGGTTTTCCTTACCAATTCCACTTACCAATAGCGCTTCACTCCCCGGCAACGGCGCCAGAAAATAGTCTTGATGACCCACAAGTATAGGGGGTGTATCGTAGTATCTTCGATAAGTAAGAATGTCGATCCCAACGAGGAGCAGAAGGTGTTGACAAGCAGTTTCGATGAAGGATTCACTGTAAATGCTCACAGACAAGTATTCAGGGGGGGTTTGATGTAACAGTTGAATAAAGTACGAGTATGTAAAGTGCGAGAGTAATAATTGCAGCGAGTGGCCCAATCCTTTTTAGCACAAAGGACAAGCCGGTTTGTTTACTTATAATGACCAAACGTTCTCGAGGACACACGGGATTTTAGTCTAGTGCTTTCGCTACATACGGCTAAATAATCTTCATTGTTGTGATAAGTGTTGTGTGGGTGAACCTATGCTAATGTACCGCCCTTCCTAGGACTAATACATACTTGTGATTATACCCCTTGCAAGCATCCGCAACTACAAGAAAGTAATTAAGAAATAAATCTAACCACAGCCTTAAACTCTGAGATCCTGCGATCCCTCCTGCATCGATATACCAACGGGGGTTTAGGTTTCTGTCACTCCGGCAATCCCGCAATTGGCAAACGAATACAAGATGCATTCCCCTAGGCCCATAAATGGTGAAGTGTCATGTAGTCGACGTTCACATGACACCACTAGAAGAATAACACCACAACTTAAATATCACACCATTGAATATTACTCATCCATAGTTCACTACTAACATTTAGACTTCACCCATGTCCTCAAGAACTAAACGAACTACTCACGAGACATCATACGGAATATGATCAGAGGTGATATGATGATGAATAACAATCTGAACATAAACTTGGTTCAATGGTTTCACTCAATAGCATCAACAACAAGTAGAAATCGATACCGGGAGAGTTTCCCCTATCAAACAATCAAGATCAAACCCAAATTGCTATGGCGGTGACGGTGTCCAGCGGTGATGACGACGGTGATGATGGTGGAGATGATGATGATGGTGATGGCGATGATGTCCAGCTCGATGACGGTGACGATGGCGTCGATTTCCCCCTCCCGGAGGGAATTTCCCCGGCGGATTCCTGCCCGCCGGAGAGCTCTTTTCTCTCTGGTGTTCTCCGCCCCGCAGAGGCGGCTGTAACTCTTCGCGAGGTACCCTCTGTGGCTTAGGTCTTCGGGACGAAGGGTTTGGCGAAGAAAAGGAGGTGAAAGGGGCCGTGGGCCCTCCACACCACATGGCGGCGCGGCCAGGGCCTGGGCCGCGCCGCCCTAGGGTGTGGGCCCACCCTGGCTGCTCCTGGCTCCTCCTTCTGGCTTCCTTCGTCATCTTGAAAAATAGGATTTTTGGTATAATTTCCTTCCAGAGTTGATCTTCCGAAATATTGCGTTCTGACGGTGCTTTTTCCAGCAGAATCCTGGCTCCGGTGTTCGATCCTCCAATAACGATGAAACATGCAAAATAGATGAAATAACATAAGTAATGTGTCCCAATATGAAATATATCAATGAATAACAGCAAATTATGATATAAAATAGTGATGCAAATTGGACGTATCAGAGACAGTGATAAAGATAAGGCATCGGCTATTCCTGTGGTTTTCCAGGTGGCTTGGTGAGTTCTGGATACTCTATTGTACCATGAAACCCAATCTTCAAGAGGATTAGGCCAGGCTCGTAAGCAGTCGGCCCAAGAGGTCAGATCTAAGTTCTGGTTCACAAAGGGAATTCTATTGGCCTCGCATGAAATCAAATGGGCATGACTCTCGGTAGAACGAGGACCAAGACAAAGGGAATTTGGAAGAGAAGGATGCGGCAACAGAATGTCTAATACCTAAAATTAATGATGGGATGAGACATTAAATCAGGTGTTTTGCTGTTAATTCTAACATTATGCTCGGATAGCGAGGAGCGGTTGAGGATTACCTTCAGACCGGAGACCGTAGCGTTGGCGCTGGATGATTCTGCCATCAGACTCGCCGCGGAGTTGAATCTGCAATTGGGATCTGGGATTCGCGTGGCTGAGATTTGAATCTGTGCGATGGGTGATTTGGGGATCTAAGTTTGCTCCTTCAGACGAGGGTCGCAGGTTACCGTTTGAACAGGCAACTAAGTTTGGCCTCACTAGCGTTTTATGGTGAAGGCCGATGCGCTGCCATCCTCTTTGGGCGTTGACTTACTTTGACTATCGGCAAAATCAATTGAAAATATTTCTTCATTGATAAAAAGGATTTCTTAAAGAGAAGAGCCAATTGCTCAAGAACGGAAGAACAAAAGAAGAGCCGACTACTACTACTAGTTCCTATACTAGTAGATGCTAATCTAAGGGCCGTCGTTGCCCTCGTCGTCGCCATCGTAGCTGCCGTCGGCACTGCTGCCGGCGAGGTCCTCATCGCTGCTGCCGTAGCCCTCGGCAGGGGCTTCTTCCTCCTCGTCGTCGTCGTCGTCGTCCTCTGACCCGGCGCGGAAGCGCTTCGCCGGCGGATACTCGTCGGAGGAGGAGTCATCCTCCTCTTCCTCCTCCTCGTCGTAGGAGGTGAAGCTGGCCCAGGAGAAGAGGTCATCCTCACTCTCCGCCTCCAATTCCCCGTCGACGAGGAACCGGAGGTCGTCCTCCCCGTCGGTCAGGGATAAGTCGTCGTCTGACCCGATGACGGTCAGGGGCGCGTCGTCCACCCTGACGGTGAAGTCCCACTCCTCATCGTCCCAATGCTCGGGAGCCTCCTACTCGTACGCCGCCATTTGGTCGTACTCCGGCATCGGCTCGCTCGAGGAGGAGGACTGGAAGGACAGACCCGATGAGGCAGAGGAGAAGGAGGAGGAAGACATGGCTACAGAGGAGGGGGTTTTATGCCGATGGCTAGTACGGAGCAAGAGGATGAAGAGGCGAACTGCTCGGCGCGGTTAAATAAAGGGGATATAGTGGAGATTTAATGCTACAGCGGTTTCCGAGGAAGTGGTGCCAAAAAACTGTCAAATCGTGCAGAGAAGTTGAGAAGGCAAGGCATCATGATGAAGGATACTGTGACGGTTCTGCTCTGCCACGACGTGACCCGACGAAGAAGAAAAACAGAGTGGTTTTGGAATTATCATTACCAAAACCAGGGGGGCATGTGTTCTCACCAGATTTTAACCAAGTCTGGAGATGGGCCGTGATTAAATGGGCTTAGAGAATATGCACGGGAAATATTCATGAATCGGCCTTGTATAAGAGTTTGGGCTAGATGGCCCGTGTATCTGTAAAATATGGTAGGTTACGTGTCGGTTAGAATTAAGAGATAGAGTTTAGCTCGTACGCAGTTGGGTTTATTCCCAAGTTAGAAAGTCTACGGGCTATAAATATGTATCTAGGGTTATTGAGAAAGGAGGACGATCACGTTCGCAACAAACCAATCTAGGCGCATCGCCACCCCTTGTTTCGAGGGTTTCTTCCGGGTAAGCGCCATGCTGCCTAGATCGCATCTTGCGATCTAGGCAGTATCTTGTTTATTCGTTGTTCATGCGTTGCTCGTACTAAGGCCTTGTTGATGGCGAGCAACGTCGTTGTCATAGATATATTAGGGTTAGCATCGATATTATCTTGATGTATCCACTTAGTTATGCTATCCCTAGATATCTGGCTGCCTTTACACCTATTTTAGGTGTAAGGCCAGCACCTCGCTTAGTCTTTATTTAGTAGATTCGATCTGTTATGATTGTTCCTTGTTCTTCAAAGATTAGTTTGATATCCATATGGTTAGGCCTTGCAAACGGGTTGAATGATCCAGTAGTGCGTAAGGTGTAGTTTGCTGGTCTTAGAGGGGATGTTCCGGGAATCAACTCTACGTTGGTTTTTAGGCCTTGTCTAGGGCTGGTTTTCTATTATCTTTCGTGTCTGCCAGGCTCAACTACGTGTAGGACGTTCCGGTTATGTGGTGAAAACCCTAAATCGTTGTAGATCGTTTTAACTTAATTTTGATCAAGCAGGACCACCATGTTATCGTAGATCCAATACGAATCATGGGTGGATCGGCTCCTTGAGCCGATTCACAGGATAACCTGAGAGCCGATCGAGGCTCGTATTTAATATTTATGTGTATGCCATGCAGGAAACTAGTCGAAGCAATCCATCACCTTCCTGACCAGGTATAGGTCAGGTGGCACGCCCTTGCACCAGCTTGGACGCGTGCCGGAGCAATGCGGGCCGTCGCCCGAGGGACCAGGACCCACCAGCAGTCCTGGGAGCCTCCCGGCTCTCCGTGTTGCCCGTCGCTGCTCGCCGGTGGGTTTTGGCAGGCAACAAGTTTTCACTCTTCTTGATCATATTGTATCATCCTCCTCTCTTGATCCTTGAAAACTTCCTCCACACCAAACTCAAAACAAACTCATTAGAGGGTTAGTGCATAATCAAAAATTCACATATTCAGAGGTGACATAATCATTCTTAACACTTCTGGACATTTCACAAAGCTACTAAAAGTTACTGGAACAAAGAAATCCATCAAACATAGCAAAACAGACAATGCGAAATAAAAGGCAGAATCTGTCAAAACAGAACAGTCTGTAAAGACGAATTTTTCTGGGGCACTTAATTTGCTCAGATGAAAATGCTCAAATTGAATGAAAGTTGCGTACATATCTGTGGATCACGCACGTGAATTGGCAGATTTTTCTGAGTTACCTACAGAGAATACTACTCAAATTCGTGACAGCAAGAAATCTGTTTTTGCGCAGTAATCCAAATCTAGTATCATCTTTACTATCAAAGACTTTACTTGGCACAACAATGCAATAAAATAAAGATAAGGAGAGGTTGCTACAGTAGTAAAAACTTCCAAGACTCAAATATAAAACAAAAGTGCAAGAGTAAAATAATGGGTTGTCTCCCATAAGCGCTTTTCTTTAACGCCTTTCAGCTAGGCGCAGAAAGTGTGAATCGAGTATTATCAAGAGATGAAGCATCAACAGAGGGGTTTGGAGTTTTCTCAACTATGCATTGTATCTTATCTATGTAAGTTTCAGAGGCTCGTTTTTCATTACTCTTAGGCTTGCTATTCTCATCAAACAAATTTTCAGGAACAATCCAATCAAAATTCTTTTCTAGTGCCTCGCACATTCCTAAGAGCTTTCAAGGTATTGATGTTTTAATTTGCCCCTCACAATTAACTTTATTAGTGTACTTTAATCTATCTTTTTCCATCTTTTCAAGGGTATTAGCAAAGTTGGTATAAAAGCCAATCATCTTATGTTTAATAAATACTTTTCTAGCTTCCCTAGCTACATCACCAAATTCTTTAAGGAGGGTTTCTAAAACAAAATCTTTCTTTTCGCCTTCTTCCATATCACCTAGTGTAAGAAACATATGTTGCATTATAGGGTTGAGATTAACAAATCTAGCTTCTAACATGTGTACTAAAGAAGCAACAACAATTTCATAAGTAGGAGCAAGTTCTACCAAGTTTCTATCTTCAAAATCTTCAACGGTACTAACATGAGTAAAGAATTCTTCTATATTATCTCTTCCAATGATAGACCCTCGCCCTACCGGTATGTCTTTCAGAGTAAACTTAGGAGGAAACATGATGAAATAAGTAAAGTAAATGCAAGTAACTATTTTTTTTTGTTTTTAATATGGAGAACGCAAACAAGACAGTAAATAAAATAAAGCAAGTAACTAATTTTTTTTGTATTTTGATATAAGAAAGCAAACAAAGCAGTAAATAAAGTAAAGTAAAGCAAGACAAAAACAAAGTAAAGAGATTGGAAGTGAGAGACTCCCTTGCAGCGTGTCTTGATCTCCCCGGCAACGGCGCCAGAAAAAGAGCTTGATACGCGTAAAGCACACGTCCGTTGGGAACCCCAAGAGGAAGGTGTGATGCGTACAGTAGCAAGTTTTCCCTCAGTAAGAAACCAAGGTTATCGAACCAGTAGGAGTCAAGGAGCACGTGAAGGTTGTTGGTGATGGAGTGTAGTGAGGCGCAACACCAGGGATTCCGGCGCCAACGTGGAACCTGCACAACACAATCAAAATACTTTGCCCCAAATTAACAGTGAGGTTGTCAATCTCACCGGCTTGCTGTAACAAAGGATTAAATGTATGGTGTGGAAAATGATGTTTGTATGCGAAGAACAGTAAAGAACAATGTTTGCAGTAGATTGTATTCGATGTAAAACAATGGACCGGGGTCCACAGTTCACTAGCGGTGTCTCTCCAATAAGATAAAGCATGTTGGGTGAACAAATTACAGTTGGGCAATTGACAAATAAAGAGGGCATAACAATGCACATACATATCATGATGAGTAGTGTGAAATTCAATTGGGCATTACGACAAAGTACATAGACCGCTATCCAGCATGCATCTATGCCTAAAAAGTCCACCTTCAGGTTAGCATCCGCACCCCTTCCAGTATTAAGTTGCAAACAACAGACAATTGCATTAAGTATGGTGCGTAATGTAATCAACACAAATATCCTTAGACAAAGCATTGATGTTTTATCCCTAGTGGCAACAGCACATCCACAACCTTAGAACTTTCTGTCACTGTCCCAGATTAAATGGAGGCATGAACCCACTATCGAGCATAAATACTCCCTCTTGGAGTTACAAGTATCAACTTGGCCAGAGCCTCTACTAGCAACGGAGAGCATGCAAGATCATAAACAACACATATATGATAGATTGATAATCAACATAACATAGTATTCCATATTCATCGGATCCCAACAAATACAACATGTAGCATTACAACTAGATGATCTTGATCATGATAGGCAGCTCACAAGATCGAACAATGATAGCACATGAGGAAAAGACAACCATCTAGCTACTGCTATGGACCGATAGTCCAGGGGTGAACTACTCACACATCAATCCGGAGGCGATCATGGTGATGAAGAGTCCTCCGGGAGATGATTCCCCTCTCCGGCAGGGTGCCAGAGGCGATCTCCTGAATCCCCCGAGATGGGATTGGCGGTGGCGTCTCTGGAAGGTTTTCCGTATCGTGGCTCTCGGTACTGGGATTTTCACGACGAAGGCTTTAAGTAGGCGGAAGGGTAGGGTTGGAGGCGTCACGAGGGCCCCACACACTAGGGCGGCACGGGGCCCACCCTGGCCGCACGGCCCTAGCGTGGTGGCGCCTCATCGCCCCACTTCGTAATCCTTTCGGTCTTCTGGAAGCTTCGTGGAAAAATAAGACCCTGGGCGTTGATTTCGTCCAATTCCGAAAATATTTCCTTTGTAGGATTTCTGAAACCAAAAACAGCAGAAAACAACAACTGGCTCTTCGGCATCTTGTCAATAGGTTAGTGCCGGAAAATGCATAAATATGACATAAAGTGTGTATAAAACATGTGAGTATCATCATAAAAGTAGCATGGAACATAAGAAATTATAGATACGTTTGAGACGTATCACATACCCTGCAGCATTACTTCGACCTGGCGGTCCTCCCCGTCGAGGAATTTCGTGACGGCGTGGGGTATTCTCCAGGTGTTTCCCGACAATGTTTAATCTTGCGATCAAGGTTATGTGCACATGTGCTCGCAGACCATCTTCTGGCTAAGTTGTCATAAAAAAAAATTAGCTGCCACGATCGCTGCTTTCGGCATTGTCGGGTGTAGGTTTCCTCTTGAGTCGTAAGTCATGAACGATGCGTCGAGTTCTCTAGTCAATCGATGTCGTTCATCTTCTGCTATCCTGTTCAACGGGGATGAAGCTCGTCGTTTGTGATTTCCCAATGCTACTCCTGTGATGACGTTGGGACTCCAAATGCAGAGTGTTGTGTCCGCAGAATATTTTCCCCACAAGGATGACTTGAGGATTTATATCGAACTCTCGGGGAACAGGACAAAGAGTATTCTCTTCTCCCTTCTTCTAGCAATCCCGAAAGTAAAATAAAAGCCTTGTGTCCCCAACTCCAGCGTGTTGTTATCAAGCACAAGGTTTCGTGTAAGTAAATAAAACACAAGTAAAAATAAAACGAGGAAAACTAGATGAAAGAAAATAACTAAGTAAAAAATGTAAAGGGGTTGATTGTTTTTGGTATTTTGGATGCAAATAAGAAAAGTAATTTTTGTATTTTCAGATTAAAATAGTGTTGCAAGTAGCAAACAAGATAAAATCAATATAAAGGTGTTTATTATGGTAAAATGTGGACCGGGGTTCATGGGTTTACTTGACTATTCTCTCTTTTAAGTTGTAGTAGACATATAGTAATTTCATCAATGAGATATGAGGATGCAAAATAATAATATGAGTAAGATAATCATTCATATGGGCATCACGTCCTAACATAGAGATGATGCGACACATCTCTCTTATACTCCAGAAGAAAGGAAAAACTCCATCCAATCTTGTATTAAGAATTAACATAGCATAGTAATAAGTACTTTAACATGATGTTTAAATATCAAATATGCAACCTTGAACCAACAAGATTATCACTACTATCACGTGACGAACATAGAACATGCATTCACATTATCCCTAGTGAGGTAGCAAAAGAAAAGGCAAAGTCATAATAGATCATGAATTTATTGTCACTATCCAATCACTAAAATCATTCTACGCCATCTAATACACACATCACCCCACACACGCTCTTGCATAGACGTTGAATCAGAACAAATACTTAAGAACGGGGTACATAATATGCATCTATCTATACATCTTACACATAATACGATCTCATAGCACAATATCATAGAATAAGGATACACCACCTAGGTATTACAAATATGGCCTTAATCATGTTAGGCAGCTCATATGACACTAAGAGCTATGAAGAACATGAGAGAAATAGATCAAGCTACTGCCACAAACCCGTAGTCCAGATGTGGACTACTCTCCCTTGATCATGGTGATGATGAGCATGTTGGACAAGGTGGAGATCCCTCCGCGGTGATCCCGGTGGAGTTTACTCCCTCCAATCTTCTTTGATGCAGCCTCTGTTTTAGTATTTCTGTCTTTCTACGGCGCTCTTCTTCCTTAAACTCTCCGGGGCCATATATATAGTGATTTTTAGGTCAAAATACGTCAATGGGAAAAAATATCACGTGATTTGGACGATCAACGTCCGAAACAGCACAGGTGGCGTGCCCTACATGTTTGGGCGCACCACCTGATGTATTTTCGGCCTGAGGCCCATCCAGGTCTGCTTCCAGGTCCAAGGGTGCTTCTCCCAATGAACAAATGATGCTCCAAAAATCCCAGGTCAATTTGACTCTGTATAGGTCTCTGAAAGTGAAAAATACACAAAGCAGGGTTTCCTGTTCTAGAGAGTTATAAACCAAATAAAGGGGATCATTGGTAAATCCCCATAAATCGATCTAAAACATGGTATTATCATCATATATGTTGCAAATATGTGGGAATTAAGTATGATAAAGGACAAAGTTCATGTATGCATTTTACATGCATCATCCTACGGCTCCTGCACCCACGCTTCCGTTTCTTGTGGAACTCCACTCTCCGCGCCGATGGATAGATTCATCGGCTCTTTCCTTCCTAGCATCGAGTTCTAGTCTCAGCCGCCTTAGTTCCCTTTTCTCCTTGTAAAGCAAGTACATGTACGCCAGGAGTTCTTCTCGAGTTGCATCTTCATCCAAGAAACCTCCACGTGCAATAGCATATTTTTTCCTTGTCCCATTCTTCGCATGAGAGCTCTACTAGAGGTCTCCCACGCCTGCACGCCGCATCAGCATCTGGAGTCTCGGTTGCACCTCCATTGGCTCTGTTGCGACGTTGGATCCGCCATCAATGTTGGTTCCGTTAGCGTACTCGGGTCGTGACCACTGCTCGCTTGACGTACGGCGCTGCCTTTCCAAATTGAGGCAAGTAGGATCAAACTTTGGGTTTCCATACTCAACTCGTTCTTTGTCATCGGATACGTCCCCCAGTTCTCCGTCGATCCGATTTAACTCCACCATGCACACCTGATAACGTGCTAAGTAGTCTTTGTTAGCGCAAAAACTTGGATAGGTAGAAACTTTTCAGATTCCGAAATCTGCGCTTCATGCTTCTAAAATGCATACATGAACTTTCTTATTTATCATATTTAATTCTCACATATTTGCAACATATATGATGATAATACCATGTTTTACAATGATTTATGGGGATTTACCAATGATCCCCTTTATTTGGTTTGTAACTCTGCAGAACATGAATTCTCTGTTTTATGTATTTTTCACTTTTAGAGACCTATATGAAGTCAAATTGACCTGGGATTTTTTAAGCGTTATTTTTTCATCGGGAGAAGCACCCTTGATGTGGGCATTACCCTTCGGGTAACCAACATTAGGCTACCTCCTACGGCCCAACCAAGGGCCCATGAAGATTGCCCAACGACTAAGGTGGGCCCATACGTTGGTTCCAGAGAAGGAGACTCACCCGAAGAAGGAATCTTGACGAATAAGGCAAGAAGACGTTAAACAAGGAAAGATTAGAGTATATCTCTTTGTAACCTAGCCAAATCCGGACAGAACTCTCGGGACCTAGCCTGCAATATAAGGGCCAGGAGAGGGTCTATCGGAGGACACACCTACAACAGATAGATTCGCCGCAAGTCTAGAGCTAGGACCTTAGAACCTTAGACTCTCGACGAGATCACAACCATAGCCGTCGGCTACCCCATTGTAACCTGATATATTCAATAATCAAGATTAGACAAGCAGGAAGTAAGGGTTTTACCTCATCGAGGGCCCTGAACCTGGGTAAATCTCTCTCCCTGTCTGTTTGGTATCCGATGTCTCGTGTCTGCCTGCAGGATTCCGTCAACCCTAAGCCCCTCATGGTGGGCATTGCCGGGGAGCACCCTCGTCAATTGGTGCCATCTGTGGGAAGGCTCCGGTCACGTCAGCGACGTTCGTGCTGGCATCTCCAGCACCTTCAAGCCCGAAGGATTCGGTTCGCTGCGGATCCTTCGAGTTTACTCCACGCAACGAAACGCCGCGTCCAACTCATGTGGCATCATGGACGCAATGTTTGGCGGTGTCCACTTCATCGTCGACTCCGGAGGCTTCCTTCTACTTCCGGGTTTAGGCGCGCCAGGTTCACTATGGACATCAGCTCCAAAAATCGCCGTCCCACCGATAGCTGCAGCAGGTTCACCATACTCGTTCGGTAATAGCAACGTAAATGTCTGAAGAAATATCGGTAACACTGGGAGCGGACAGGAGCACCGAAAGAGGATCAGGGGTCTTCATTATGAAGCAGTTGGCCGAACCACGAGTCGTCCTTATGGTGAAGGATGTTACAGCACGCAATTAACCAGAAGTCGCAGCTGTGCACCTTACCTACCAGCTGCAGAACAACTTGTCGCTCCATGTTACTTGCATACTTACATCGACCCAAAGGATAATATTGAGAAGGCATCGCATCTACTCAAAGATTGTCGGCAATTCCTTGATATTCAGGAGTTATGTGAAGATCTAAGGTATGATTCGGAAGCAAAGGCACGTTCGGCGAAAGGAGGGACGATAGCTTACGCTCATCCCCAACAACATGAGTATGTGACTGATGAAGATATCTACGTACCTACCGAAGTCTACCCTTCATCTCGAGGGAAAGTGAACATGATTCACAAGGCCAGCGTTTAAAAAAGGGAGTCCAATAAGTTTTTGCAGGAGATAAAGCTTGCAGAAGTGGCTATGGCGACAGTACCTGACTATATCGATTGGTTAGATCAAAACATCATGTTTAGCAGGGCAGATCATCCGACGATTGTCCCAAGGCCCGGTCACGCTGCCCTAGTACTTGAGGCACAGATCGAAGGATACAATATGAGCAAAGTGTTCATGGATGGAGGAAGTGGTCTAAATCTCTTGTTTGCAAGCACAATGAAGGCAATGGGGTTGACAGCCGATATGCTAAAAGAATCTGACAATGGTTTCCACGGCATCATCCCGCGACCCGACCCGCATATCCCCTTGGCAAGATTTTGTTGGACGTTGTCTTTGGCACACCCAGCAATTTCAGGAAGGAGAGACCCGAGTTCGAGGTGGTAGATTGGGAATCACAGTACCACGCCATCCTCGGCAGGCCAGCGTTCGCCAAGTTTATGGTAGTTCCACATTATGCATATTTAAAGCTGAAGATGCCAGGCAATAACGGGACAACAATAACTATTCACAGAAGTTTCTCTCGTTCTGATAACTGCGACAAAGATTTTCAGAAGATCGCCTCCAAGTTCGGAGTTAGGAAAGAGCTCAATGCACTCGATGTACTCACCGATCATACACATCCACCTGACGATAATCGGAAGACAAAGTCCGATGAGTTTGACGCCGCCAAGGAAGCAAACAAGCATCAAGTGCATCCCTCTGACCCGAAGTAAACAATCAATGCATCGGTAGATCTTACTGTCGCATAGGAAGGCACGCTCAGCGAGTTTCTCCGTGACCGCTGGGAAATATTTGCATGGGAGCCATCCGACATGCCAGGTATTCCCAGGGAACTCGCTGAGCACGCCCTCAATGTTGATCCCAAAGCCAAACCTGTACATCAGACATTACGTCGTTTTTCAGAACTGAAAAGAAAAGCTATTGGAGAAGAAGTTAATCGGCTCCGCAAAGCCGGGTTTATTGGAGAGCTCAAAGAAGCCGAATGGGTAGCTAACCCATTCATGGTGCCGAAGAAAGATACGATAGCACTTCGTATGTGCATCGACTTCACGAGCCTCAACAAGCATTGCCCGAAGGATCATTTCCCATTGCCACACATCAATCAAATAGTCGACTCCACGGCAGGCTGCGATCGCCTCTCATTTCTTGATGCTTATTCAAGATATAATCAGATCAAGCTCAAAAAACAAGACCAGGAATTAACAACATTCATCGCACTGCATGGTGTCTATTGCTACAACGTCATGACTTTCAGACTAAAAAATGCGGGTGCAACCTATCAACGTTGCATGCAAGCCTGCCTCGGGGAGCAGATTGGCCGCAATATCGAAGTTTCTATCAACGACATCGTCATCAAAACCAGAAACGCCGCCACGCTTATCAACGAGCTGAGAGAAACCTTCGACAACCTCGACCATTACAAGATCAAGATGAACCCAAAGAAATGCGTTTTTCGGGGTACCAGGAGGTCAAGTACTCGGGTACTTTATTTAAGCTAGAGGAATAGAGGCTAACCCTTTGAAGATTAAAGATGTTCTTGACATGGAACCACCAAGGAATTTGTAGCAGGTGCAACAGTTATCAAGACGCGTGGTAGCTCTTAGCAGGTTTATTGCAAAACTGGGAGAAAAGGCCATGCCTTTCTATCAGTTGATGAAGAAATCGGAAAATTCGAGTGGACAGCAGAAGTGCAAAATGCTTTCAACAATCTGAAGAAGGTTTTGTCGACTTCTCTGGTCCTCGTTACTCCACATGACAAGGAGCCAATGTTACTCTATATCGCGGCAACCAGTTGAGTTGATAGCACTGTGCTTATTGTCGAGCGCGTGGAAGAGGGGAAAGTTCATGGTGTACAACGCCATGTTTATTACCTCATCGAAGTACTTACACCAGCAAAACAGTGGTATCCACACTACCAAAAATTGGTATATGTTGTATGGATGACAACACGAAAGCTGAGGCATTACTTCGCCGAGCACCCGATTATTGTCGTAACTGAAGCTCCGTTGAAGAATATACTCACCAATCCAGATGCTACAAGTCATGAATCTCAGTGGGGCATCGAGATAGCACCACATGATATTTCCTACATTAACCGAACATCCATCAAGTCTCAGGTCCTCCCAGATTTCTTTGTCGATTGGATTCAGTCGCAAACTCTGGCTGCACCCGATATGTCAGGTTCTTGGACTATGTACTTTGATAGCTCCAAACGAAGCACGGGTGTAGGGGAAGGAGTAGTGTTAATTTCAACACAGGGAGATAATTAAAATGCGGTATGTGCTGAGAATGAACTTCTCGCTGCCAACAAACAACGAAGCGGAATATTAAGCATTATTGCACGGTATGCGTATGGCCAAGGCATGTGGAGCTACTTGTGTGGACATTTATGAAGATTCAAACCTTGTGATTCAGCAGTCAATGAATTTGTGCGACGCCATCAGCGACAACATGATTGCTTGTCGCCAAATATATCAATCGATGGAAGCCAAGTTTGAAGGTTGCGAGTTAAAACATATCGGCAGAGCTAGCAACGAGGAAGCAGATGCCTTGGCGAATATAGAATCTACATGCTCTCCAATCCCAGATGGAGTCTTCTATGAAGTAATTACTCAACGATCTATTAAAATAAAGACTTTGGCACCCCCTGAAAAATCGACCGCCGACTCGGGAGCTACGTCCCAGGATGCTGCCGAAGATATTATTGTTGGACCCAAATAGCAAGTTCTTCTTCTCGAGCCTTTATGGACTAAACCTTTTCTAGCATACTTAATGGAGCAACGGTTGCCGGACGATCCAGCGGAAGCTAGACGCATTGTGCGACGCTCTAAAGCATTTACTATAGTGGATGGCGACCTTTATAAATGGAGTATTTCTGGCATCTTCCAACGGTGCATCGGCATCAACGATGGAAATGCCCTGTTCCGAGAGATACAAGAAGGCACGTGTAGCCATCATGCAAGCAGCAGAGCACTTGTGGCCAAAGCTTTTTGAGCTGGGTTTTATTGGCCAACAACAGCAGCCGATGCAAGAGACTTAGTTCGGAAGTGCGATCCTTGCCAATGTTTTGCACCAAAGCCACACGCACCTTCTACGGACCTCATGACAATACCTCTGGCATGGCCTTTTGTGCAGTGGGGACTCGACCAAGTTGGTCCAACGCCAAAGTCATCACCAGGCGGTCATACCCCTTTATTGGTAGCAGTCGACAAACTCACCAAGTGGATTGAGGTCATACCAGTCACCAATCAGACAGCTAAAACAACCATCAAGTTCTTCAAAGGAATCACCTGTCGCTTTTGTGTGCCTCACAACATCATCACAGGTAATGGAACCAACTTTGTTTCGAGGGAATTTCATGAATTCTGTGACAATAATGGCATCAGGCTCAGTTTTGCTTCGGTTTCACACCCCCAAACCAATGGGCAAGTAGAAAGGATCAACGGCTTAATCTGTGATGGCATTAAAAAATGTCTCACAAATGCAGCTGAAAATTGGGTCGAAGAATTACCATTAGTACATTGGAGTTTGCGGACTACACCGGATAGATCAACACAATATACTCCCTTCTTCCTTGTATACGGAGCCGAAGCTGTTTTACCTGCAGACGTTTGCTTCGAGGCACCTCGGGTGGTGGCATACAAAGAGAAATCCTCTGTTCAAACATTCCAAGATGCTGTGGATCTTGTCGATGAAGCTCGAGATATTGCTTTGGCTAGAACAACAGTATATCAGCAGGCGATACGGAATTACCACAGCCGTAGGGTGCGCACTCGAAGCTTTGACGTAGGCGATCTAGTACTAAGACAAAAGCAGAAAGGACATCTGAAGCTTGAATCTCCATGGGAAGGAACATACATCTTCACTGAAATAATCCCAGGAGGAGCTTATCGCCTCAAGAATATTACAACAGGAAAAGATGTTGAGAACCCATGGAACGTTGCACAATTGTAACGATTTTATGTGTAGGACTCGATTTTTTCCACTGCCTTTTTATTTCTTCCTTTTTTACAATAAGGCTTCTTAGCCAATATCAGAATACTGTACAACCCAGTTGCATATTCTGAATAAAACTTCGGATTTAGCTTATATGATTATCATTTCACTCGAGCAAATGTTCGAGAGCTATTTTAATTGGCTATTATTACTCCCATCGGGAGCTCTGGTTATCGACGTATTATGGCTTACCCGGCAATACTCGGGGGCTGCAAGGTTTATTACAATGTTGTCGGTTACTATTACTCCCATCTGGAGCTCTAGTTATCGACATATCACAGGTTTCCTGGCAATACTTGGGGGCTGTAGGTTTTATTAAGTTTTTCGTCAAGAGCCTCAAGGAACATGCGAGTGCTACAATTGACGGGAATCTTCATACAAAAACAATTCCACCAAGCCTCAAGGAACAGGAAAGCGTTGCAATTGGTGGAAACAATACAACATATGAAAGGCTCATGCCGGTGCACCGCGTTACGAAGCCGAACAAGCGCATGGTTCCCTCGTTTATTCGAGGGTTGTCGCCATTATGAACATACATATGACCCAACAAAATTGTTTGCGATTACTACAGGGTCATCGAACGAGCAAGCTGACCTGATCCCCCAGTTGCCTTCTACAAATAAAAAGTTTTGACTAGGTTTACGGTCCATCGACTCGGTATGATGCTATAAAGAGAACATCAACGGCATAAGGGTGTTAAAAAAGAACATCATATTTACAATGCAAGTTCCTCTTAAAAAAAAGAGTAATTCATTCGCAGTAATTACAAAAGCACGCTATGTGTGAGGATAATCAAATAATCTCTATCATGATGAGGTTCCTTGATCTGCTTGATTCTTCAAATCTTTTTCTGTACCTGCCTCCATCCTAGAGATGATTATATATGAGCAGGATGTCTAGCCATGGGGTACTACTGGTCAAGTTTTACATTAGCATTGCCTATGGATTCTAAATCCAAGGTCGGGTGACAAGCTAACATAGAAGCAAATGCCAGTTCAACTCCAGCAATAAGTTCTTTGCGCACTAAAGACAGAATTCTGGCATGAGTCTTGAATCAAGTAAACAAAGCTGACAGAGTCTCGGGTGCTGGATCCAAAGGGAACATGGTCCTCCACACCATGGTTAGATGACTGATACGTCTCAAACGTATCTATAATTTCTTATGTTCCATGCTAGTTTTATGACAATACTCACATGTTTTATACACACTTTATATCATTTTTATGCATTTTCCAGCACTAACCTATTAACGAGATGCCGAAGCGCCAGTTCCTGTTTTCTGCTGTTTTTGGTTTCAGAAATCCTACACAGGAAATATTCTCGGAATTGGACGAAACAAAATCCCAGGGTCTTATTTTCCACGGAGCTTTCCAGAAGACCGAAGGAGATACGAAGTGGGGCCACGAGGTGGCGACACCACAAGGCGGCGCGGCCAAGGAGGGGCCCGCGCCGCCCTATGGTGTGGGCCCCTCGTGTGCCCCCCGACTCTGCCCTTCCGCCTACTTAAACTCTCCATCGCGAAAACCCTATTACCGAGAGCCACGATACGAGAAAAGTTCCAGAGACGCCGTCGCCGCCAATCCCATCTCGGGGGATTCAGGAGATCGCCTCCGGCACCCTGCCGGAGAGGGGAATCATCACCCGGAGGACTCTACATCACCATGATCGCCTCCGGACTGATGTGTGAGTAGTTCATCCTTGGACTATGGGTCCATAGCAGTAGCTAGATGGTTGTCTTCTCCTCTTGTGCTATCATGTTTAGATCTTGTGAGGTGCCTATCATGATCAAGATCATCTATTTGTAATGCTACATGTTGTGTTTGTTGGGATCCGATGAATATGGAATACTATGTCAAGTTGATTATTGATCTATCATATATGTGTTGTTTATGATCTTGCATGCTCTCCGTTGCTAGTAGAGGCTCTGGCCAAGTTGATACTTGTGACTCCAAGAGGGAGTATTTATGCTCGATAGTGGGTTCATGCCTCCATTGAATCTGGGACAGTGACAGAAAGTTCTAAGGTTGTGGATGTGTTGTTGCCACTAGGGATAAAACATCAATGCTTTGTCTAAGGATATTTGTGTTGATTACATTACGCACCATACTTGATGCAATTTTCTATTGTTTGCAACTTAATACTGGAAGGGGTGCGGATGCTAACCCGAAGGTGGACTTTTTAGGCATAGATGCATGCTGGATAGCGGTCTATGTTATTTGTCGTAATGCTCTAAGTAAATCTCATATTAGTCATCATGATATGTATGTGCATTGTTATGCCCTCTCTATTTGTCAATTGTCCAACTGTAATTTGTTCACCCAACATGCTATTTCTTATTGGAGAGACACCACTAGTGAATTGTGGACCCCGGTCCATTCTTTTACATCTGAAATACAATCTACTGCAATCATTGTTCTCTACTGTTCTTTGCAAACAAACATTATTTTCCACACCATACGTTTAATCCTTTGTTTACAGCAAGCTGGTGAGATTTACAACCTCACTGTTAAGTTGGGGCAAAGTATTTTGATTGTGTTGTGCAGGTTCCACGTTGGCACCGGAATCCCTGGTGTTGCGCCGCACTACACTCCTTCACCAACAACCTTCACGTGGCCTTCATCTCCTACTGGTTCGATAACCTTGGTTTGTTACTGAGGGAAACTTGCTGCTGTACGCATCACACCTTCCACTTGGGGTTCCCAACGGGCGTGTGCTTTACGTGTCATCAAGCTAAATTTCTGGCGCCGTTGCCGGGGAGATCAAGACATGCTGCAAGGGGAGTCTCTCACATCCAATCTCTTTACTTTGTTATTGTCTTGCTTTACTTTATTTTATTTTCTGTTTTGTTTGCTTTCTTTATATCAAAAATACAAAAAAATTAGTTACTTGCTTTGTTTTATTTACTGTCTTGTTTGCGTTCTTTATATCAAAAACACAAAAAATTAGTTACTTGTTTTACTTTACTTAATTTAGTTTACTTTACTTATTTTTATTACTGCTAAAATGGGTACTCCTGAGAACACTAAGTTGTGTGACTTCACAAGCACAAATAATAATGATTTCCTATGCACACCTATTGCTCCACCTGCTACTACAACAGAATTTTATGAAATTAAACCTGCTTTACAAAATCTTGTTATGAGAGAGCAATTTTCTGGTGTTAGTTCTGATGATGCTGCTTCCCATCTTAATAATTTTGTTGAACTTTGTGAAATGCAAAAGTATAAGGATGTAGATGGTGACATTATAAAATTGAAATTGTTTCCTTTCTCCTTAAGAGGAAGAGCTAAAGATTGGTTGCTATCTTTGCCTAAAAATAGTACTGATTCACGGACTAAATGTAAAGATGCTTTCATTGGTAGATATTATCCTCCTGCTAAAATTATATCTTTTAGAAGTAGCATAATGAATTTTAAGCAATTGGATAATGAGCATATTGCCCAAGCATGGGAAAGAATGAAATCTTTGGTAAAGAATTGCCCTACCCATGGACTGACTACTTGGATGATCATCCAAACCTTTTATGCATGACTGAATTTTTCTTCAAGGAACCTATTGGATTCAGCTGCTGGAGGTACTTTTATGTCCATCACTTTGGGTGCCGCAACAAAGCTTCTTGATGATATGATGATCAACTACTCTGAATGGCACACTGAAAGGACTCCACAAGGTAAGAAGGTAAATTCTGTTGAAGAAACCTCCTCCTTGAGTGATAAGATTGATGTTATTATGTCTATGCTTGTTAATGGTAGATCTAATGTTGATCCTAATAATGTTCCTTTAGCTTCATTGGTTGCTCAAGAAGAGCATGTTGATGTGAACTTTATTAAAAATAATAATTTCAACAACAAAGCTTATAGAAATAATTCTGGTAACAACTATAGGTCATATCCTTCTAATAATGGTAATGGTTATGGTAATTCTTACAACAATAATAGGAGTGTACTGATACGCGTACAGCACGCGTCCGTTGGGAACCCCAAGAGGAAGGTGTGATGCGTACAGCGGCAAGTTTTCCCTCAGTAAGAAACCAAGGTTTATCGAACCAGTAGGAGCCAAGAAGCACGTTGAAGGTTGATGGTGGCGAGATGTAGTGTGGCGCAACACCAGGGATTCCGGCGCCAACGTGGAACCTGCACAACACAACCAAAGTACTTTGCCCCAACGAAACAGTGAGGTTGTCAATCTCACCGGCTTGCTGTAACAAAGGATTAGATGTATAGTGTGGATGATGATTGTTTGCAGAGAACAGTAGAACAAGTATTGTAGTAGATTGTATCGATGTAAAAGAATAGGACCGGGGTCCACAGTTCACTAGTGGTGTCTCTCCCATAAGATAAATAGCATGTTGGGTGAACAAATTACAGTTGGGCAATTGACAAATAGAGAGGGCATGACAATGCACATACATGATATGATGAGTATTGTGAGATTTAATTGGGCATTACGACAAAGTACATAGACCGCTATCCAGCATGCATCTATGCCTAAAAAGTCCACTTTCAGGTTATCATCCGAACCCCTTCCAGTATTAAGTTGCAAACAACAGACAATTGCATTAAGTATGGTGCGTAATGTAATCAATAACTACATCCTCGGACATAGCATCAATGTTTTATCCCTAGTGGCAACAGCACATCCATAACCTTAGGGGTTTTTGTCACTCCCCCAGATTCACGGAGACATGAACTCACTATCGAGCATAAGTACTCCCTCTTGGAGTTACAAGCATCAACTTGGCCAAAGCATCTACTAGTAACGGAGAGCATGCAAGATCATAAACAACACATAGATTGATAATCAACATAACATAGTATTCTCTATCCATCGGATCCCAACAAACACAACATATAGCATTACAGATAGATGATCTTGATCATGTTAGGCAGCTCACAAGACCCGACAATGAAGCATAATGAGGAGAAGACAACCATCTAGCTACTGCTATGGACCCATAGTCCAGGGGTGAACTACTCACTCATCACTCCGGAGGCGACCATGGCGGTGTAGAGTCCTCCGGGAGATGAATCCCCTCTCCGGCAGGGTGCCGGAGGCGATCTCCTGAATCCCCCGAGATGGGATTGGCGGCGGTGGCGTCTCTGGAAGGTTTTCCGTATCGTGGCTCTCGGTACTGGGGGTTTCGCGACGAAGACTATATGTAGGCGGAAGGGCAGGTCAGGGGGCCACACGAGGGGCCCAGACGACAGGCCGGTGCGGCCAAGACCTGGGCCGCGCCGCCCTGGTGTCTGGCCACCTCGTGGCCCCACTTCGTCTCCTCTTCGGACTTCTGGAAGCTTCGTGTGAAAATAGGCCCCTGGGCGTTGATTTCGTCCAATTCCGAGAATATTTCCTTACTAGGATTTACGAAACCAAAAACAGCATGACAAGCGGCTCTTCGGCATCTCGTTAATAGGTTAGTCTTGGGAAAATGCATAAATATGACATAAAGTATGCATAAAACATGTAGATATCATCAATAATGTGGCATGGAACATAAGAAATTATCGATACGTCGGAGACGTATCAGCATCCCCAAGCTTAGTTTCTGCTCGTCCCGGCGAGTAAACGATAACAAAGATAATTTCTGGAGTGACATGCCATCATAACCTTGATCATACTATTGTAAGCATATGTAATGAATGCAGCGATCCAAACAATGTAAATGACATGAGTAAACAAATGAATCATATAGCAAAGACATTTCATGAATAGTACTTCAAGACAAGCATCAATAAGTCTTGCATAAGAGTTAACTCATAAAGCAATAATTCAAAGTAAAGGTATTGAAGCAACACAAAGGAAGATTAAGTTTCAGCGGTTGCTTTCAACTTGTAACATGTATATCTCATGGATATTGTCAATGCAAAGTAATATAACAAGTGCAATATGCAAGTATGTAGGAATCAATGCACACTTCACACAAGTGTTTGCTTCTTGAGGTGGAGAGAAATAGGTGAACTGACTCAACAATAAAAGTAAAAGAATGGTCCTTCAAAGAGGAAAGCATCGATTGCTATATTTGTGCTAGAGCTTTGGTTTTGAAAACAAGAAACAATTTTGTCAACGGTAGTAATAAAGCATATGTGTTATGTAAATTATATCTTACAAGTTGCAAGCCTCATGCATAGTATACTAATAGTGCCCGCACCTTGTCCTAATTAGCTCGGATTACCTGGATTATCATCGCAATGCACATGTTTTAACCAAGTGTCACAAAGGGGTACCTCTATGCCGCCTGTACAAAGGTCTAAGGAGAAAGCTCGCATCGGATTTCTCGCTATTGATTATTCTCAACTTAGACATCCATACCGGGACAACATAGACAAAAGATAATGGACTCCTCTTTTATGCATAAGCATTCAACAACAATTAATTTTCTCATATGAGATTGAGGATATTTGTCCAAAACTGAAACTTCCACCATGGATCATGGCTTTAGTTAGCGGCCCAATGTTCTTCTCTAACATTATGCAATGCTCTAACCATTTTAGTGGTAAATCTCCCTTACTTCAGACAAGATGAACATGCATAGCAACTCACATGATATTCAACAAAGAGTAGTTGATGGCGTCCCCATGAACATGGTTATCGCACAACAAGCAACTTAATAAGAGATAAAGTGCATAAGTACATATTCAATACCACAATAGTTTTTAGGCTATTTGTCCCATGAGCTATATATTGTAAAGGTGAAGAATGGAAATTTAAAGGTAGCACTCAAGCAATTTACTTTGGAATGGCGGAGAAATACCATGTAGTAGGTAGGTATGGTGGACACAAATGGCATAGTGGTTGGCTCAAGGATTTTGGATGCATGAGAAGTATTCCCTCTCGATACAAGGTTTAGGCTAGCAAGGTTTATTTGAAACAAACACAAGGATGAACCGGTGCAGCAAAACTCACATAAAAGACATATTGTAAACATTATAAGACTCTACACCGTCTTCCTTGTTGTTCAAACACTTTACTAGAAATTATCTAGACCTTAGAGAGACCAATTATGCAAACCAAATTTAGCAAGCTCTATGTATTTATTCATTAATAGGTGCAAAGTATATGATGCAAGAGCTTAAACATAAGCACAACAATTGCCAAGTATCACATTATCCAAGACATTATAGCAATTACTATATGTATCATTTTCCAATTCCAACCATATAACAATTTAACGAAGAAGAAACTTTCGCCATGAATACTATGAGTAAAGCCTAAGGACATATTTGTCCATATGCAACAGCGGAGCGTGTCTCTCTCCCACACAAAGAATGCTAGGATCCATTTTATTCAAACAAAACAAAAACAAAAACAAACCGACGCTCCAAGCAAAGTGCATAAGATGTGATGGAATAAAAATATAGTTTCACTAGAGGAACCTGATAATGTTGTCGATGAAGAAGGGGATGCCTTGGGCATCCCCAAGCTTAGATGCTTGAGTCTTCTTGATATATGCAGGGGTGAACCACCGGGGCATGCCCAAGCTTAGAGCTTTCACTCTCCTTGATCATATTGTATCATCTCCCTCTCTTGATCCTTGAAAACTTCCTCCACACCAAACTCAAAACAACTCATTAGAGGGTTAGTGCACAATCAAAATTTACATGTTCAGAGGTGACATGACCATTGTTAACACTTCTGGACATTGCACAAAGCTACTGAAAGTCAATGGTATCGAAAAATCCATCAAGCATAACAAAACAGGCAATGCGAAATAAAAGGCAGAATCTGTCAAAACAGAACAGTTCGTAAAGACGAATTTTATTGAGGCACCAGACTTGCTCAAATGAAAATGCTCAAATTGAATGAAAGTTGCGTACATATCTGAGGATCACTCACGTAAATTGGAATAATTTTCTGAGTTACCTACAGAGAATTTGTCCCAGATTCGTGACAGCAAAGAAATCTGTTTCTGCGCAGTAATCCAAATCTAGTATGAACCTTACTATCAACGACTTTACTTGGCACAACAATGCACAAAACTAAGATAAGGAGAGGTTGCTACAGTAGTAACAACTTCCAAGATTCAAATATAAAATAAAGGTACTATAGTAAAAACATGGGTTGTCTCCCATAAGCGCTTTTCTTTAACGCCTTTCAGCTAGGCGCAGAAAGTGTATATCAAGTATTATCAAGAGACGAAGCATCAACATCATAATTTGTTCTAATGATAGAATCAAAAGGTAACTTCATTCTCTTTCTAGGGAAGTGTTCCATACCTTTCTTGAGAGGAAATTGATATTTAATATTACCTTCCTTCATATCAATGATAGCACCAACAGTTCGAAGAAAAGGTCTTCCCAATATAATGGGACAAGATGCATTGCATTCAATATCCAAGACAACAAAATCAACGGGGACAAGGTTATTGTTAACGGTAATGCGAACATTATCAACTCTCCCCAAAGGTTTCTTTGTAGAATTATCAGCAACATTAACATCCAAATAACAATTTTTCAATGGTGGCAAGTCAAACATATTATAGATTTTCTTAGGCATAACGGAAATACTTGCACCAAGATAACATAAAGTATTACAATCAAAGTTATTGACCTTCATCTTAATGATAGGCTCCCAACCATCCTCTAGCTTTCTAGGAATAGAAGTTTCGCGTTCTAGTTTCTCTTCTCTAGCTTTTATGAGAGCATTTGTAATATGTTTCGTGAAAGCCAAGTTTATAGCACTAGCATTAGGACTCTTAGCAAGTTTTTGTAAGAACTTTATAACTTCAGAGATGTGGCAATCATCAAAATCCAAACCATTATAATCTAAAGCAATGGGATCATTATCCCCAATGTTGGAAAAAAATTCAGCAGTTTTATCACGAGCGATTTAATGATTTTAGCGATTTCAGCGAGTTTTCGCGCTTTGCATTAGAAGTGGAAACATTGCCAACACCAATTATTTTACCATTAATAGTAGGAGGTGCAGCAACATGTGTATCATTAGCATTACTACTGGTGGTAATAGTCCAAACTTTAGCTATATTATCTTCTTTTTCATTTTCTTCTCTTTCCCACCTAGCACGCAATTCGGCCATCAATCTTATATTCTCATTAATTCTAACTTGGATGGCATTTGCTGTAGTAACAATTTTATGATTATGATTTTCATGAGGCATAACTTTCGATTTCAAAAGATCAACATCAGCAGCAAGACTATCAACTTTAGAAGCAAGTATATCAATTTTCCCAAGCTTTTCTTCAACAGATTTGTTAAAAGCAGTTTGTGTACTAATAAATTCTTTAAGCATGGCTTCAAGTCCAGGGGGTGTGTTCCTATTATTGTTGTAAGAATTCCCATAAGAATTACCATAGCCGTTGCCATTATTATAAGGATATGGCCTATAGTTGTTACTAGAATTGTTCCGGTAAGCATTGTTGTTAAAATTATTATTTTTAATGTAGTTTACATCAACATGTTCTTCTTGAGAAACCAATGAAGCTAACGGAACGTTATTAGGATCAATATTTGTCCTATCATTCACAAGCATAGACATAATAGCATCAATCTTATCACCCAAGGAAGAGGTTTCTTCGACAGAATTTACCTTCTTACCTTGTGGAGCTCTTTCCGTGTGCCATTCAGAGTAATTAATCATCATATTATCAAGGATCTTTGTTGCTTCACCAAGAGTGATGGACATAAAGGTACCTCCAGCAGCTGAATCCAATAGGTTCCGCGAAGAAAAATTCAGTCCTGCATAAAAGGTTTGGATGATCATCCAAGTAGTCAGTCCATGGGTTGGGCAATTTTTAACCAAAGATTTCATTCTTTCCCATGTTTGTGCAACATGCTCAGTATCCAATTGTTTAAAATTCATTATGCTACTCCTCAAAGATATAATTTTAGCAGGGGGATAATATCTACCAATAAAAGCATCCTTGCATTTAGTCCATGAATCAATACTATTCTTAGGCAGAGATAGCAACCAATCTTTAGCTCTTCCTCTTAATGAGAAAGGAAACAATTTTAATTTTATAATGTCACCATCTACATCCTTATAATTTTGCATTTCACATAGTTCAACAAAATTATTGAGATGGGCAGCAGCATCATCAGAACTAACACCAGAAAATTGCTCTCGCATAACAAGATTCAGTAAAGCAGGTTTAATTTCAAAGAATTCTGGTGTAGTAGCAGGTGGAGCAATAGGTGTGCATAAGAAATCATTATTATTTGTGGTTGTGAAGTCACACAACTTAGTATTTTCAGGAGTACCCATTTTAGCAATAGTAAATAAAGCAGACTAGATAAAGTAAATGCAAGTAACTAATTTTTTTGTGTTTTTAATATAGAGTGCAAGCAAGATAGTAAATAAAGTAAAACTAGCAACTAATTTTTTTGTATTTTGATTTAGTGCAGCAAACAAAGTAGTAAATAAAATAAAGCAAGACAAAAACAAAGTAAAGAGATTGCGATGTGGAGACTCCCCTTGCAGCGTGTCTTGATCTCCCCGGCAACGGCGCCAGAAAAAGAGCTTGATACGCGTACAGCACGCGTCCGTTGGGAACCCCAAGAGGAAGGTGTGATGCGTACAGCGGCAAGTTTTCCCTCTGTAAGAAACCAAGGTTTATCAAACCAGTAGGAGCCAAGAAGCACGTTGAAGGTTGATGGCGGCGAGATGTAGTGCGGCGCAACACCAGGGATTCCGGCGCCAACGTGGAACCTGCACAACACAACCAAAGTACTTTGCCCCAACGAAACAGTGAGGTTGTCAATCTCACTGGCTTGTTGTAACAAAGGATTAGATGTATAGTGTGGATGATGATTGTTTGCAGAGAACAGTAGAACAAGTATTGCAGTAGATTGTATCGATGTAAAAGAATAGGACCGGGGTCCACAGTTCACTAGTGGTGTCTCTCCCATAATATAAATAGCATGTTGGGTGAACAAATTACAGTTGGGCAATTGACAAATAGAGAGGGCATGACAATGCACATACATGATATGATGAGTATTGTGAGATTTAATTGGGCATTACGACAAAGTACATAGACCGCTATCCAGCATGCATCTATGCCTAAAAAGTCCACTTTCAGGTTATCATCCGAACCCCTTCCAGTATTAAGTTGCAAACAACAGACAATTGCATTAAGTATGGTGCGTAATGTAATCAATAACTACATCCTCGGACATAGCATCAATGTTTTATCCCTAGTGGCAACAGCACATCCATAACCTTAGGGGTTTTTGTCACTCCCCCAGATTCACGGAGACATGAACCCACTATCGAGCATAAGTACTCCCTCTTGGAGTTACAAGCATCAACTTGGCCAAAGCATCTACTAGTAACGGAGAGCATGCAAGATCATAAACAACACATAGATTGATAATCAACATAACATAGTATTCTCTATCCATCGGATCCCAACAAACACAACATATAGCATTACAGATAGATGATCTTGATCATGTTAGGCAGCTCACAAGACCCGACAATGAAGCATAATGAGGAGAAGACAACCATCTAGCTACTGCTATGGACCCATAGTCCAGGGGTGAACTACTCACTCATCACTCTGGAGGCGACCATGGCGGTGTAGAGTCCTCCGGGAGATGAATCCCCTCTCCGGCAGGGTGCCGGAGGCGATCTCCTGAATCCCCCGAGATGGGATTGGCGGCGGTGGCATCTCTGGAAGGTTTTCCGTATCGTGGCTCTCGGTACTGGGGGTTTCGCGACGAAGACTATATGTAGGCGGAAGGGCAGGTCAGGGGGCCACACGAGGGGCCCAGACGACAGGCCGGCGCGGCCAAGACCTGGGCCGCGCCGCCCTGGTGTCTGGCCACCTCGTGGCCCCACTCCGTCTCCTCTTCGGACTTCTGGAAGCTTCGTGTGAAAATAGGCCCCTGGGCTTTGATTTCGTCCAATTCCGAGAATATTTCCTTACTAGGATTTCTGAAACCAAAAACAGCAGAAAACAGCAACTGGCTCTTCGGCATCTCGTTAATAGGTTAGTGCCGGAAAATGCATAAATATGACATAAAGTATGCATAAAACATGTAGATATCATCAATAATGTGGCATGGAACATAAGAAATTATCGATACGTCGGAGACGTATCATGTACCCTCTGGTCTTGAAGCCATGCTTAAAGAATTTATTAGTACACAAACTGCTTTTAACAAATCTGTTGAAGGAAAGCTTGGTAAAATTGATTTCTTGCTTCTAAGGTTGATAGTCTTGCTGCTGATGTTGATCTTTTAAAATTGAAAGTTATGCCTAATGACACTAAATATATTAAGTCATTTGCTACAACAAACGCTATCCAAGTTTGAATTAATGAAAATATTAGATTGATGGCTGAATTTCATGCTAGGTGGGAAAAAGAAGAAAATTTTGCTAAAGAGAATAATGTAGCTAAAGTTTGGACTACTACCACCACTAGTAATGTTGATGCTTCACATGTTGCTAAACCTCCTACTATCAATGGTAAAATAATTGGTGTTGGCAATGTTTCTACTCCTAATGCAAAGCGTGCAAAAGCACTGAAAGCTGCTAAAGCTATTTGAAGCTGTTTGTGATAAAATTGCTGAAATTTTTCAGAATATTGGGGACAATGATCCCATTGCTTTAGATCATAATGGTTTAGATTTTGATAATTGTCACATCTCTGAAGTTATTAAGTTCTTGCAAAAACTTGCTAGAAGTCCTAATGCTAGTGCTATAAATTTGGCCTTTACAAAACATATTACAAATGCTCTCATAAAAGCTAGAGAAGAGAAATTAAAACTTGAAACTTCTATTCCTAGGAAGTTGGAATATGGTTGGGAGCCCATCATTAAAATGAAGGTCAATGATTTCGATTGTAATGCTTTATGTGATCTTGGTGCAAGTATTTCTGTTATGCCTAAGAAACTCTATGATATGCTTGACTTGCCACCATTGAAAAATTGTTATTTGGATGTTAATCTTGCTGATAATTCTATAAAGAAACCTTTGGCTAGGATTGGTAATGTTCACATTATGGTTAACAATAACCTTGTCCCCGTTGATTTTGTTGTCTTGGATGTTGAATGCAATGCATCTTGTCCTATTATTTTGGGAAGACCCTTTCTTCGAACTGTTGGTGTTATTATTGATATGAAGGAAGGGAATATTAAGTATCAATTTCCTCTTAAGAAAGGTATGGAACACTTCCCTAGAAAGAGAATGAAGTTACCTTTTGATTCTATTATTAGAACAAATTATGATGTTGATGTTTCGTCTCTTGATAATACTTGATTTACACTTTATGCGCCTAGCTGAAAGGCGTTAAAGAAAAGCGCTTATGGGAGACAACCCATTATTTTACTTGTGCAATTTTGTTTTATATTTGAGTCTTGGAAGTTTTTACTACTCTAGCAAACTCTCATTATCTTTATTTTATTGCATTGTTGTGCCAAGTAAAGTCTTTGATAGTAAGGTTGATACTAGATTTGGATTACTGCGCAAAAACAGATTTCTTGCTGTCACGAATTTGAGTAGGTCTCTCTGTAGGTAACTCAGAAAAATCAGCGAAAATTCATGAGTGATCCTCAGATATGTACGCAACTTTCATTCAATTTTAGCTTCTTCATCTGAGCATGTTAAGTGCCTCTAAAAAAATCATCTTTACGGATTATTCTGTTTTGACAGATTCTGCCTTTTATTTCGCATTGCCTCTTTTGCTATGTTGAATGGATTTCTTTGTTCCATTAACTTTCAGTAGCTTTGAGCAATGTCCAGAAGTGTTAAGAATGATTGTGTCACCTCTGAATATGTGAATTTTTGATTATGCACTAACCCTCTAATGAGTTTGTTTTGAGTTTGGTGTGGAGGAAGTTTTCAAGGGTCAAGAGAGGAGGATGATATAATATGATCAAGAAGAGTGAAAAGGCTAAGCTTGGGGATGCCCCCGTGGTTCATCCCTGCATATTTCAAGAAGACTCAAGCATCTAAGCTTGGGGATGCCCAAGGCATCCCCTTCTTCATCGACAACTTATCAGGTCACCTCTAGTGAAACTATATTTTTATTCCGTCACATCTTATGTGCTTTACTTGGAGCTTCTGTATGTTTTTATTTTTGTTTTTGTTTGAATAAAATTGGATCCTAGCATTCTTTCTTTGGGAGAAAGACACGCTCCGCTCGTTCATATGAACACTGGTGTTCTTAGCTTTACTTTTAATGTTCATGGCGAAGGTTGAAAACTGCTTCGTTCATTGTTATTTGGTTGGAAACAGAAAATGCTTCATGTTGCAATTGGTATATGGTCTTGAATAATTTGATACTTGGCAATTGTTTTGATCTCTCAAATAGATCATGTTTAAGCTCTTGCATCATGTAGTTTAAACCTATTAGTGGAGAACTACCGTAGAGCTTGTTGAAATTTGGTTTGCATGATTGGTCTCTCTAAAGTCTAGATATTTTCTGGTAAAGTGTTTGAACAACAAGGAAGACAGTGTAGAGTCTTATAATGCTTGCAATATGTTCTTATGTAAGTTTTACTGTACCGGTTCATACTTGTGTTCGCTTCAAACAAACCTTGCTAGCCAAAACCTTGTACTGAGAGGGAATGCTTCTCGTGCATCCAAAAACTTGAACCAAAACCTATGCCATTTGTGTCCACCATACCTACCTACTATGTGGTATTTCTCTGCCATTCCAAAGTAAATTGTTTGCGTGCTACCTTTAAAATTTCATTCCTTGTCTTTGCAATATATAGCTCATGGGAAAATAGCCTTAAAAACTATTGTGGTAAAGAATATGTAGCTTATGTATCTTATTTCTTATAAGTTGCTTGTTGAGCGGTAACCATGTTTCTGGGGACGCCATCAACTATTACACCTTTGTTGAATATCATGTGAGTTGCTATGCATGTTCGTCTTGTCTGAATTAAGGGTGATTTATCATGATTAAATGGTTTGAGTATGCATATTGTTAGAGAAGAACATTGGCCGCTAACCAAAGCCATGTATCATGGTGGAAGTTTCAGTTTGGGCATTAATCCTCAATCTCTTATGAGAATATCATCTGTTGTTCAATGCTTATGCATTAAAGAGTAGTCCATTATCTGTTTTCTATGTTGTCCCGGTATGGATGTCCTCAAGTTGAGATCTATCTAAAACGAGAAATCAAATGCAATCTATCTCCTTGGACCTTTGTACAGGCGGCATAGAGGTACCCCTTTGTGACACTTGGTTGAAACATATGTAAGGCAATGATAATCCATGGAAATCCGAGCTAATTAGGACAAGGTGCGAGCACTATTGGTATTCGATGCATGAGGCTTGCAACTTATAGGATGTCTTATGCATAACACATATGAATTATTACTACCGTTGACAAAATTGTTTCTATGTTTTCAAAATAAAAGCTCTAGCATAAAAATAGTAATCCCTGCTTCCCTCTGCGAAGGGCCTTTCTTTGACTTTATGTTGAGTCAGTCTACCTTCTTTTTTCTATCTTAGAAGCAAACACTTGTGTCAACTGTGTGCATTGATTCCTACATACTTGCTTATTTGCATTCATCATATTATTTTGTGTTGACAATTATCCATGAGATATACATGTTGAAGTTGAAAGCAACTGCTGAAACTTATATCTTCCTTTATGTTGCTTCAAAACCTTCTATTAAGAATTTATTGCTTTATGAGTTAACTACTATGCAAGTCTTATTGATGCTTGTCTTGAAAGTACTATTCACGAAAAGTCTTTGCTATATGATTCAGTTGTTTAGTCATTATCTTTACCATTGCTTCGAATCACTTCATTCATCTCATATGCTTTACAATAGTATTGATCAAGAATATGATAGCATGTCACTTCAGAAATTATCCTTGTTATCGTTTACCTACTCGAGGGCGAGTAGGAACTAAGCTTGGGGATGCTTGATACGTCTCAAACGTATCTATAATTTCTTATGTTCCATGCTAGTTTCATGACAATACTCATATGTTTTATACACACTTTATATCATTTATATGCATTTTCCGGCACTAACCTATTAACGAGATGCCGAAGCGCGAGTTCCTATTTTCTGCTGTTTTTGGTTTCAGAAATCCTACACAGGAAATATTCTCGGAATTGGACGAAACAAAAGCCCAGGTTCTTATTTTCCACGGACCTTTCCAGAAGACCGAAGGAGATACGAAGTGGGGCCACGAGGTGGCGACACCACAAGGCGGCGCGGCCAAGGAGGGGCCCGCGCCGCCCTATGGTGTGGGCCCCTCGTGCGCCCCCGACTCTGCCCTTCCGCCTACTTATACTCTCCATCGCGAAAACCCTATTACCGAGAGCCACGATACGAGAAGAGTTCCAGAGATGCCGCCGCCGCTAATCCCATCTCGGGGGATTCAGGAGATCGCCTCCGACACCCTGCCGGAGAGGGGAATCATCACCCGGAGGACTCTACATCACCATGATCGCCTCCGGACTGATGTGTGAGTAGTTCATCCTTGGACTATGGGTCCATAGCAGTACCTAGATGGTTGTCTTCTCCTCTTGTGCTATCATGTTTAGATCTTGTGAGCTTCCTATCATGATCAAGATCGTCTATTTGTAATGCTACATGTTGTGTTTGTTGGGATCCGATGAATATGGAATACTATGTCAAGTTGATTATTGATCTATCATATATGTGTTGTTTATGATCTTGCATGCTCTCCGTTGCTAGTAGAGGCTCTGGCCAAGTTGATACTTGTGACTCCAAGAGGGAGTATTTATGCTCGATAGTGGGTTCATGCCTCCATTGAATGCAGGACGATGTGAGAAAGTTCTAAGGTTGTGGATGTGCTGTTGCCACTAGGGATAAAACATCAATGCTTTGTCTAAGGATATTTGTGTTGATTACATTACGCACCATACTTAATGCAATTGTCTGTTGTTTGCAACTTAATACTGGAAGGGGTGCGGATGCTAACCCGAAGGTGGACTTTTTAGGCATAGATGCATGTTGGATAGCGGTCTATGTTATTTGTCGTAATGCCCTAAGTAAATCTAATATTAGTCATCATGATATGTATGTGCATTGTTATGCCCTCTCTATTTGTCAATTGCCCAACTGTAATTTGTTCACCCAACATTCTATTTCTTACTGGAGAGACACCACTAGTGAACTGTGGACCCTGGTCCATTCTTTTACATCTGAAATACAATCTACTACAATCATTGTTCTCTACTGTTCTTTGCAAACAAACATCATTTTCCACACCATACGTTTAATCCTTTGTTTACAGCAAGCCGGTGAGATTGACAACCTCACTGTTAAGTTGGGGCAAAGTATTTTGATAGTGTTGTGCAGGTTCCACGTTGGCGCCGGAATCCCTGGTGTTGCGCCGCACTACACTCCTTCACCAACAACCTTCACGTGGCCTTCATCTCCTACTGGTTCGATAACCTTGGTTTCTTGCTGAGGGAAACTTGTTGTTGTACGCATCACACCTTCCACTTGGGGTTCCCAACGGGTGTGTGCTTTACGCGTCATCAATGACCACGGTACTTATCGAAGTAATAATGTACCTTCTCAACCCGATACTCGAACTTCGCCACAATTACAGCCTTCGATATTGTTGGAGATATGCCCAAGAGGCAATAATAAATTAGTTATTGTTGTATCTTAGTGTTCATGATAAATGTTTACATTCCATGCTATAATTGTATTAACCGAAACATTGATACATGTGTGTTATGTAAACAACAAGGAGTCCCTAGTAAGCCTCTTGTATAACTAGCTTGTTGATTAATAGATGATCATGGTTTCGTGATCATGAACATTGGATGTTGTTAATAACAAGGTTATGTCATTGGGTGAATGATATAATGGACATACACCCAAATAAGCCTAGCATGAGATCAAGTCATTAAGTTCAACTTGCTATAAGCTTTCGATACATAGTTACCTAGTCCTTCGACCATGAGATCATGTAAATCACTTACACCGGAAGGGTACTTTTATTACATCAAACGCCATTGCGTAAATGGGTGGTTATAAAGATGGGATTAATTATTCGGAAAGTGTGAGTTCAGGCATATGGATCAACAGTGGGATTTGTCCATCCCGATGACGGATAGATATACTCTGGGCCCTCTCGGTGAAATGTCGTCTGATTAGCTTGCAAGCATGTGATTAGATCACAAGATATGACATACCACGGTACAAGTAAAGAGTACTTGTCGGTAACGAGGTTGAACAAGGTATGGAGATACCGATGATCGAACCTCGGACAAGTAAAGTATCGTGTGACAAAGGGAATCGGTATCGTATGTAAATGGTTCAATCGATCACTAAGTTATCGTTGAATATGTGGGAGCCATTATGGATCTCCAGATCCCGCTATTGGTTATTGCTCGGAGAGGATTCTCGACCACGTCTGCATAGTTCACGAACCGTAGGGTGACGCGCTTAAGGTTCGATGTCGCATAAGTAGATTTGGAATATGGTATGGAGACGAAGTATGTTCGGAGTCTCGGATGGGATCCAGGACATCACGAGGAGGTCCGGAATGGTCCGGAGAATAATATTCATATAAGGGAAGTTGATTTCTAGGTTTTGGAAAAGTTCGGGATTTTTCCGGTGGAAGACCGGGAAGGTTCTAGAAGGTTCTGGGGGGTACCACCAGTGGGCCCACGACCCTAGGAGGCCTAGCATTGGCCAAGGGGATGTCCCCTAGCCTAATGGGCTAGGGGCACATGCCCCTCAAGGCCCAAGTCGGCCACCCTTAGGGTTTTCCCCAAAACCCTAGGGGGGATCAACTTGGGGGGAAGAATTCCCCCTCCCCCCTTTGGCCGCCGGCCCTAGATGGGTTTGGGGCATTGGGGGAAGGGGCAGGGGGCGTTCACCCCTTCAGACCTAGCTCTGGCCGCCCCCCTCTCTCCTCGATAATGCTGTACCGGCTTGGCGAAGCCCTGCAGCTTTTCTCCTCCACCACCACCACCGCACCGTCGTGCTGCTGGGATTCCGAGGGGATCTACCACACCTCCGCTACCCGCTAGAATGGGGAGAGGACGGGCTTCATCGACACCGTACGCACGACCGAGTACGGAAGTGCTATCGGATTGTAGCACTGGATGATCGACTACATCAACAACGAGATCTAATCTCGTAGACTTTGGAGATCTTCGAGGGTTAGTCTCATATACATCTCGTTTCTTCGATCTTCATAGATTAGATCTTGGCTTTTCCTAGATTGGATCTTGGTTTTGTTCTTGTTCACGGTAGAAATTTTATGTTTTCTATGCAACGAACCCATCAGTGGTATCAGAGTCGTGTCTATGCATAGATCTGTTGCACGAGTAGAACACAATGGTTTGGTGGGCGTTGATGCTCTTGTTGTTTTTGGTTAGTGTACTTTGCATCTTGCGGGATGGTGGGATAAAGCGGCCCGGGCTAACTTTACATGAATGCGTCTCATGAGACTTGCTCCACGCTTGACATGCAACTTGTATTGCATAAGTGGCTTTGCGGGTGTCCGTCTCATGAGCATGTTGTTCGACTACTGTGGCAAGTTCAGTCTTCTTCTTCACCAGTGCAGCCATGGCATGGAGACCAACCATATCTTTATCCAATTGAGAAATTTGATTATGCAGTCGACGCACAAATTCAGATTCATCGACAGCGGTAGAGTTCAAAGAAATTTCGTCTCGGGAAGAAGTCGAAGGTATATGCAACAAGTTATTTAATATACACTCTCAGAAAAATCAGCAAAGGGAAATTATCAAGTGCAGAAAACTCCCATCAGGAGCTATCAAAATCTTTTCATTCAAAAGGCTACGATAAAAAAAAGTTGAGTGCTGACAACAAAGCCAGCTTAATTCATTACAGAACAGAGGACAAGATAAATTCAAGTTACAATTAAGTGAATTAGTAAGCTCGGGACGCTTGAGTTCACGCAGATGAGCTTGGCGCAGTCTCGGATGCAGTCTTCTTCTTGTCTTCATCGACTAACTTGAGGAGACGACTTGCACACAGTTGTGCTGATTCATTGAAAGGGACAAGGTCGACAGGAGAACCATCTGCGTCAGTTGGTAACGCTTTCGATATTTGCTCCAGTTCGGATCCAAGATCATGCCCAATCAAAGTTGGCAGCAGCGCCCGTTTTGCGCGATGCAGTGGAGTCCTTGGCCTTGGCAGCGCCTGCGGTGGCACTGGAACTGCCGGTTGTCCTGCTCTTTCCCATGGTTGCGTGAATGTTCTTGGATGCAAAAGCAATGGCGAGGTGGAAGTAAAGGAAGAAGATGAGCAGCATGGGAGGCATAAAAGGTTAAAACCAAAACGCTCCTCCTCTCATAGTCAAAAATGACCGAAGACCGTGGCCGTTAAATTCGCATTATGGGGAAGTGGGCGAGGATCCAGTCGTACACGTGTCATGAAGGGAGAGAAACCAACGGACCATTACCCCCACTACGCACGCCAAACGAGGAAACATCTCGGTCAACGCGCAAGGATCAGTCATTTCCAAACTGACCGCGCAGAAGTAGGGTGGGCCCATTAAGTCACGTTCTGTCAATCGAGCCTCCGCAGAAGCCACGTCACTGATGATGTCACCAAAAGTATCGACTCCTTATGAAGCATTCGAAGGAATCTATAACATTGACTTGCTTGACTTGAGTCTGCGCACGGTTAAGCATCCGTCCCTAGACTCGGGGGCTACTCCCATTAGCGTTGGATGCGCACCCGATAAAAAATATTGAAGACGAAGGAATATGGACCCAAAGATTTCAAGAGATCCAGGATCAAGCCCGGGAACTTGATTCTGAGTAGAGTAACGTTGTTTTGCCATCGGCAGTTAACCAGCATCATTTTATCGAGTAAAAATGGACACGTTACTCCTATCCCCTACATACTATCATCTTACATGACTTCACTCGGAGTTTTTAAGGACCCGATATAGAAAAAGATATCATACGATTACGACAACTTAAGAAAACATCGGCAGCAGAATCTTCGAGTAGTACAACTTGAGTCTAAACACGGTTGCAAGCATCTGTGCCTAGGCTCGGGGGCTACTCCCATCGGGAGCGCTGGAAGCGCACCCGATAAAAAAGCTCTTTCAACTTCAAAATGGTGAGAAAGGACAAATTCTTTTTGACAGCTATGGACATTGGACAGAAGGCAAATATAGTCCCTGCCCGAAGCTCTACTTCGGTCAGTCACTCGGGGGCTACTGATATGGGCATTACCCTTTTGGTAACCAACATTAGGCTACCTCCTACGGCCCAACCAGGGGCCCATGAAGATTGCCCAACGACTAAAGTGGGCCCATACATCGGTTCTAGAGAAGGAGACTCACCCGAAGAAGGAATCTTGACGAACAAGGCAAGAAGACGTTAAACAAGGAAGATTAGAGTATATCTCTTTGTAACCTAGCCGAATCCGGACAGAACTCTCAGGACCTAGCCTGCAATATAAGGGCCAAGAGAAGGTCTGTCGGAGGACACAACTACAACAGATAGATTCGCCGCAAGTCTAGAGCTGGGACCTTAGAACCTTAGACTCTCGACGAGATCACAACCATAGCCTTCGGCTACCCCATTGTAACCCGATATATTCGATAATCAAGATCAGACAAGTAGGAAGTAAGGGTTTTACCTCATCGAGGGCCCCGAACCTGGGTAAATCTCTCTCCCTGTCTGTTTGGTATCCGATGTCTCGTGTCAGCCTGCAGGATTCCGTCAACCCTAAGCCCCTCATGGTGGGCATTGCCGGGGAGCACCCTCGTCAACCCTGGAACCTGGAAGCACACCTGCCTTTAGTGATTGAATAGTGACAACAAATTCATGATCTATTATGGTTTTGCCTTTTCTTTTGCTACCTCAGTAGGGATAAGGTGAATGCATGTGCTATCTTTGTCATGTGGCAAAAGTGATGATCTTGTTTGTTCAAGGTAGCATATTTGATATTCAAAAATCATGTCAAAGTACTTATGGCTATGCTCTGTTAATTCTTAATACAAGATTGCATGGATTTTTCCTTTTCGTGTGGAGTATAAGAGAGATGTGTTGCATCATCTCTATGTTAGGACGTGATGCCCATATAAATGTGTATCTTTCACATGTTATTATTTTGCATCTTCATATCTCATTGATGAATTGCTATTTTGTCCACTAAAACTTAAAAGAGAGAATAGTCAACTGAACCCATGAACCTCGGTCCACATTTTGTCATAAGAAACACCTTTATAGTGCTAATTTTATCTTGTTTTCTGTTTGCTGCACTATTTTAATCTGAAAATACAAAAATATCTATTTTCTTATTTGCATCCAAAACACCAAATTCAATCAACCTTTTTAATTTTTTTACTTAGTTACTTTATTCTATCTAGTTTTACTTGTTTTCTTATTACTTGTGTTTTATTTACTTACGTGACCACACGGTGAAGTTGGGGACACAATGCTTTATTTTACTTTGCATGATTGCTAGAGGAAGAGAGGGAGAGATAAGTGTTTTCTCAGTTCCCTCGAGTCACCCTTGTGGGGAAAATTGCTTCATGGACTACACCGTCTGCACTTGGAGTTCCAACGTTTCAAGAGATTTTGTTGGTGTTGTAAGCGCCATCAAGACATTTTCTGGCAACGTTTCTGGGGAGCTAGCTGGAAGACTTACATCATAGTTGTTGATGCATGAGAAGTATTTTATGGTATCAATACCGTGAAAAAGCGTCTTACAACTGCGTCTCACCTAAGCTTGGGGAGGTTAGACCACTGTGAGCTCTCTTATCTCTTTTAGATTTTGCATCGTATTTTACTTGTCTTGTTTTTAGTCTTTGCTTGTTAGTTATTTTTCCAAAAAATTCAAAAGGTACATAAAAAATATTAGTAATTATCTTCTGAGAAGCATGGAGAGAAGAAATCATTGGCCCTTTAGTGTGAAATTTTTTCCTCACGATAATGATATCCCTATAGAGTCTTTTGAAATTGATCCTAAAGTAATGAAAGCTATTTGTGAACATCATTTTGAAGATCAAATGATTGCCCTGTGGAGCATTTAAAAAGATTCAATGAAAAGTGCAAAATTCTCAATGTAATAAAACGAATAATAACATAATCAAGGTTAAGCTCTTCCCTTACTCTCTTGGTGGTAAAGCTTTTTTTTAAACCTTTGGTGGTAAAGCTTTAGATCTGATTTTGACATGGTCACCTGGAAACTTTAGTTGTTGGTTTAATTTTGAAGTTGCCTTTGTGGAAAGATTCAGATTTTCTGAAGTATAAGCCACCTTAGATAAATCATTACTTCCTTTAAGCAAAATAAAGATGAATTACTAGTAAATGCTTGGGAAAGATTTAGAGGACTTGCATATGGAACAGAAAGTGGTTTTAAGGATTGGATGCTAATATACGTGGTGGTAGCTTCAAGAAATTAACAACCCAAAATGCTTTTGTGATGTGATACCCTCGATTCAGATTACAAATTGTAGTATGATAGGCTTTTTCCCTTGTAGACATAGGTTTAATCGTACCTTGGGAAGCACGCTAAAATGGTGTAAAGGAAACGTCTACAAGACTGGCTAGTTAATTTGATTTTATGTTTACCGTAACTATCTGGTTTACTTTTAAGAGGGTTGTGTTCAATGATGGAAAATAGGTCAGGGTTACGATTTCTTCTGCTGCTATGCATACATATATAATTGAAGCGCAAATTTGTAACTAATAAAATAGAGATAAGAGATTTGTGAGCAACACACCAATAAATACTCTTTCCCCTAAAGCCAGAGGTGACAAGAGCTTCTTGGTCTAACAACTGTCTTCATAGCCGCGAGGAACAACAATTATTAAGCATATGAATATAGACCAAAGCATTAAGCTAGATGATTGTGATGTGATCCTGAATGAATCACTAAACATGTACCGTTACTTTGCCCTTTCTGTCACTGAGGTTTCGCGGTAGCACGCTATTCTCCACTCATCCCACCTCTTACCTTGATTGATCCGAATGATATGGGTACCTGCAGATCATTGAATCTAGGCAAAGAGATAAGGATACATGATTGCAAAACTTCTATTCAATCCTTGCACATATTATAAGATTGGATGCACATAAACGCTGCGAGGATTCACCCAACCCGCAGCCCGTGAGTACTACTCACAAATAATATCAAGATCAATAACAAAGATAGAAATCATTGTGGCAAATACTTGGATTAAAATCATAATATTCTTAGAATGGTCACCAATTCTCAAGGATATGTCTATTACAATGGTGATGGCTATGGCTATGGAGGAGATTGGAGATGGAATGCATGAACTATGGTTGTGGATCTCCTTCAGTGTGGTGTAGATGGATATGATGGATGGCGACTCTGTTTGGTGACGAATGGCTCTCTTTTTGGTGTCGGATCCTTCACATAACTTATAGGGTTTGACCTCGATAAGGCCGCGGCACATGGTACGGGCGGGGCTTGCCCGTACCGATGCCCGTTAAAGTCCCTAGAACCGCCTCTTCGAGCATAGTCAACTTTGTTGTACTCTTGACACAATTTTCTTCAGGAATTGAAGGTCCATTTGTCATTATGACGTGATTTCCCGGACACCATTCAAAAATAGAAGAAATTGCACATCTTTGCATTAATTAGTGATTAGTAGCAAGTTAAGAGGTAAACTTAGTCAATTTCTTGACTTAGCTAAGTGTTTAAACGAGAGAAAAAGTGGCGTATTTCACAGCCATCAACTTCCCCAAGCTTAAATTTGACCATCCTCGAGCAAGAAACAAAGAACCATAAGGAACTTGGCAGTTAAACCAAAATAATGAGAAAGTAAACTCACTTACAACTGGTAGTGTTGTGGGTATACTTTATGGGTATGCCAACGACATGGTCTAGATCCGGCAAGCCCGGGTGGCCCACAGATGGTGGTGGTGGCATATGGCCCATCGAGCGGCCCAGTTGCTGTTGATAGAAGAGGGATGAAGTCCAGCCCAAGAACATGAGCCGGATCCCAACCGACCTATGCAAGTAGGTGATAACCCACAAGTATAGGGGATCGCAACAGTCTTCGAGGGAAGTAAAACCCAAGTTTATTGATTCAACACAAGGGGAGGTAAAGAATACTTATAAGCCTTAACAACTGAGTTGTCAATTCAGCTGCACCTGGAAAAGCGCTAGTAACAGGGGTGATGTGAAAGCAGCAGTAATATGAGAGCAATAGTAACAGTAACACAGCAGCAGTAGCAATAACACAGAGGCGATGGCACCAAAAAATAGTTGATACAACTTCCAATGACATATAGAACAAGTATATGATGATGAGAGATGGACCGGGGTTCCCAGCAATCTACACTAGTGGTAACTCTCCAATAACAAGTGACAAGTGTTGGGTGAACAAATTACAGTTGGGCAATTGATAGGATTGAAATAGCATTAAGGCAGAACATCAAGATTATTAATCATGTAGGCATGTTTTCCATATATAGTCATACGTGCTCGCAATGAGAAACTTGTACAACATCTTTTGTCCTACCAGCCGGTGGCAGCCGGGCCTCAAGGGAATCTACTGGCTATTAAGGTACTCCTTTTAATAGAGCACCGGAGCAAAGCATTAACACTTGGTGAAAACATGTGATCCTCATATCACAGTCTTCCCCTCCGGTTGTCCCAATTTCTGTCACTTTGGGGCCTCGGGTTCCGGACAGCAATATGTGCAAACAACTTGTAGATACAATCTAAGCAATAATTATAGAGCTTAAATCTAAGATCATGCCACTCGGGCCCTAGTGACAAGCATTAAACACAACAAGATTGCAGCAATAATAACTTCACAAACTTTATAGATAGACTAATCATAATGTATCATCCATCGGATCCCAACAAACACAACACCGATTACATCAGATGAATCTCAATCATGTAAGGCAGCTCATGAGATCATTGTATTGAAGTACATGGGAGAGAGAGTACCAACTAGCTATTGCTAGAACCCGTAGTCCATGGGGGAACTACTCACGGAGCATGATGGAGGCGGTGGCGTCGATGGAGATGGCTTCCGGGGGCACTTCCCCATCCCGGCAGGGTGCCGGAACAGAGACTTCTGTCCCCCGAATTGGAGTTTCGCGATGGCGGCGGCGCCCCTGGAGTCTTTCTGGAGTTTCGTCAATTGGTATCACGTTTTTAGGTCGAAAGGGGTCTTATAGGCGAAGAGGCGGCGCAGGAGGGGCACCAGGGCGCCCTCTCCATAGGCCGGCGCGGCCAGGGGCCTGCCCGCGTGGCCCTATGGTGTGGGGGCCCTGGGCCTCCTCTCCGTCTCCCCTTCGGTGTCCTGGTCCGTCTCGGTGAATTATGATGTTTGGTCTTCGTTTCGTCGAATTCCGAGAATATTGCCCGAACAGCCTTTCTGGAACCAAAAACAGCAGAAAACAGGAACTGGCACTTCGGCATCTTGTTAATAGGTTAGTTCCGAAAAACGCATAAAAACATTATAAAGTGTGGGCAAAACATGTAGGTTTTGTCATAAAACAAGCATGGAACATCAGAAATTATAGATACGTTGGAGACGTATCAGCATCCCCAAGCTTAGTTCCTACTCGCCCTCGAGTAGGTAAACGATAAAAAGAATAATTTCTGTAGTGACATGCTACTTACATAATCTTGATCATACTATCGTAAAGCATATGAGATGAATGCAGTGACTCAAGGCAATGATCTATAGTTGCTAACAAATAGATAACATATAGCAAAACTTTTCATGAATAGTACTTTCAAGACAAGCATCAAAAGTCTTGCATAAGAGTTAACTCATAAAGCAATAAATTCAAAGTAAAGGCATCGAAGCAACACAAAGGAAGATTTAAGTTTCAGCAGTTGCTTTCAACTTTCAACATGCATATCTCATGGATAATTGTCAACGCAAAGTAATATGATGAATGCAAATAAGCAAGTATGTAAGAATCAATGCACACAGTTGACACAAGTGTTTGCTTCTAAGATGGAAGGAAGTAGGTAAACTGACTCAACATAAAGTAGAAGAAAGGCCCTTCTCAGAGGGAAGCAGGGATAAATCATGTGCTAGAGCTTTTCAAGTTTTGAAATCATAGAGAGCATAAAAGTAAAGTTTTGAGAGGTGTTTGTTGTTGTCAACGAATGGTAGTGGGCACTCTAACCCCCTTGCCAGACAGACCTTCAAAGAGCGGCTCCCATGAAAATTTTATTTTTGGGTGACACTCCTTCCAACCTTTGCTTTCACAAACCATGGCTAACCGAATCCTCGGGTGCCTTCCAACAATCTCATACCATGAAGGAGTGTCTTTTTATTTTAGTTTTATTTAGAGATGACACTCCTCCCCACCTTTGCTTTCTCAAGCCATGGCTAACCGAATCCTCGGGTGCCTTCCAACAATCACATACCATGGAGGAGTGTCTTTTTGTAAAATTATGAAAGTTAATTAGTTGGGGCTGGGAACCCCGTTGCCAGCTCTTTTTGCAAAATTATTGGATAAGCGGATGAAGCCACTAGTCCATTGGTGAAAGTTGCCCAACAAGATTGAAAGATAAACACCACATACTTCCTCATGAGCTATAAAACATTGACACAAATAAGAGGTAATAAATTTTGAATTGTTTAAAGGTAGCACACGAAGTATTTACTTGGAATGGCAGAAAATACCATGTAGTAGGTAGGTATGGTGGACACAAATGGCACAGTTTTTGGCTCAAGGATTTTGGATGCACGAGAAGTATTCCCTCTCAATACAAGGCTTAGGCTAGCAAGGTTGTTTGAAGCAAACTCAAGTATGAACCGGTACAGCAAAACTTACATAAGAACATATTGCAAGCATTATAATACTCTACACTGTCTTCCTTGTTGCTCAAACACTTTTACCAGAAAATATCTAGACCTTAGAGAGACCAATCATGCAAACCAATTTCAACAAGCTCTACGGTAGTTCTCCACTAATATGTTTAAACTACATGATGCATGAGTAAACATGATCTGCTTGAGAGCTCAAAACAATTGCCAAGTATCAAATTATCCAAGACAATATGAGGCATTTTCTGTTTCCATCCAAATAGCAATAAATGCAACAACTTCCAACTTTTGTCATTGAACATTAAAAATAAAAGTGAAGAACACAAGTGTTCATATGAAAAAGCGGAGCGTGTCTCTCTCCCACACAAGGATTGCTAGGATCAGAATTTATTCAAACATAAACAAAAATAGAAGCACACAGACGCTCCAAGTAAAGCACATAAGATGTGACCGAATAAAAATATAGTTTCAATAGAAGAAACCTGATAAATTGTTGATGAAGAAGGGGATGCCTTGGGCATCCCCAAGCTTAGATGCTTGAGTCTTCTTGAAATATGCAGGGATGAACCACGGGGGCATCCCCAAGCTTAGAGTTTTCACTCTTCTTGATCATATATCATCCTCCTCTCTTGACCCTTGAAAACTTCCTTCACACCAAACTTCTCATAAACTTCATTAGAGGGGTTAGTACTCAAAAAACTTTAATCCACTTTGGTCCTGTAGTGACACATTGCAAGAACTCAATAAAACATGAGCTACAGCTCTCCAAGTCTAGAAAGCCTTGCTTAAAGTCCACAAGAGACAATGCAAAAAAAAAAAAAACAGAGACAGAATCTGCCAAAACAGAACAGCCAGTAAAGACGGATTTTTAAGAGGTACTTCCGTTGCTCAAATCAGAAAACTCAAAACTAATGAAAGTTGCGTACATATCTGAGGAACACGCACGTAAATTGGCATATTTTTCTGAGGTACCTACAGAGAATTTTACCCAAATTTGTGACATCAAGAAATCTGTTTCTGCGCAGTAATCCAAATCTAGTATCAACCTTCTATTAGGGACTTCACTTGGCACAACATTGCAATAAAATAAAGATAAGGAGAGGTTGCTACAGTAGTAACAACTTCCAATACACAACAAAACAGTAGCAAAATAAACACATGGGTTATCTCCCAAGAAGTGCTTTCTTTATAGCCATTAAGATGGGCTCAGCAATTTTAATGATGCACTCGCAAGAAATAAGAGTTGAAACAAAAGAGAGCATCAAAAAGCAAATTCAAAACACATTTAAGTCTAACCCACTTCCTATGCATACGAATCTTGTACACAAATAAATTCATGAAGAACAAAGTGGCAAGCACAAGAAGATAAAACAAGAGTAACTTCAAAATTTTAAGCATATAGAGAGGTGTTTTAGTACCATGAAAATTTCTACAACCATATTTTCCTCTCTCATAATAATTTTCAGTAGCTTCATGAATAAACTCAACAATATAACTATCACATAAAGCATGTTTCTCATGATCCATAAACACATAATTTTTATCAATCTCAAAAATAGTGGGATTAAAACTTCCAAAACCACTTTTATCAATAATATAACAAGGTGATTGATCATTCTCAAGAGATATGGGACTCATAGATAATGTCAAGACTTCTCCAATCCCATTTTCATTAGTAGTACAATTAATATCATCAAGTAACATACGACCATCATCTAGAGCTTTATCATAAACATTTGCTAAACAAAACTCTTTAGTACCATGCATTTCGACATCAGGCACGAACAAAGCATTATCATAAGATTTATCAAAATAGCATGGATTATCATAAATAATAGTAGCATAATTATTCTCACAAGTTTTACTCATAGGTAATATTTCAATAGAATCCACAGGAACATAACATTCAACCTCTTCTGGTAAGCATGGAGGACAATCAAATAGTGTAAGAGATAAAGAGTTACTCTCATTAGAAGGTTGGCATGGGTAGCTAATCCATTCTTCCTCCTTTTGCTCATCACTCTCCTCTTCTTTTTCATCCAATGAGCTTTCAGGTTCATCAATTTCCTCCTCTTTTTCATCCAATGAGCTTTCAGGTTCATCAATTTCTTCTTTCACAGGTTCCTGCAATATGTGAGTGCATTCTTGTGCATTAATGAGTCTCTCTTTATAATCAATAATATAAGGATTATCGCTGTAACTTTCTACGCAAAAATTAAGGATGGAAGAGACATAATCTTTAAGGTCCTTACAAACAGCACAAGCTTCATAATTTTAACCATGAAGGATTCTATCTCAGAGGCTCCCATAAATATGACAAATTGTTCTACCTCTTCGAACCCAAGATGAATATAGCTATTCCAATTGTAGTTCTTAATTAAAACTTATTTACTAAAGCCACATTGGAATTTCAGATGTTTAGTATCCTGTTGAGAGCAACAGTTGCGTTTAAGCAAAATTTTAGCAATTGTATTCAATTTTTCTATCACAGCACTCGTGACTTTACCCGTTCTTGATTCTCTATAATTATTATATAATTCTATAAGCTCCAACATGGTCATGCGTTCTTCCATAACAACAGTTTTTAATTTTTCGATTTTTCAAATTTTTATGGATTTTCGGGTATATGAGAAAAGTAAAAAAAAACAAAAAGAAACTAGACAAAAATAAACTAAGCACAAATAAACTAGAAAAAAGTAAACTAAACAAAACAAAATAAAATAAAATAAAAACAGAGAGAGAGGTAGAGTGTACTCCCCAGGTGAACTCATGAGTAAAGCTATGCCTCCCCGGCAACGGCGCCAGAAAATAGTCTTGATAACCCACAAGTATAGGGGATCGCAACAGTCTTTGAGGGAAGTAAAACCCAAATTTATTGATTCGACACAAGGGGAGGTAAAGAATACTTATAAGCCTTAACAACTGAGTTGTCAATTCAGCTGCACCTGGAAAAGCACTAGTAACAGGGGTGATGTGAAAGCAGCAGTAATATGAGAGCAATAGTAACAGTAACACAGCAGCAATAGCAATAACACAGACGCGATGGCACCAGAAAATAGTTGATACTACTTCCAATGACATATAGAACAAGTATATGATGATGAGAGATGGACCGGGGTTCCCAGCAATCTACACTAGTGGTAACTCTCCAATAACAAGTGACAAGTGTTGGGTGAACAAATTACAGTTGGGCAATTGATAGGATTGAAATAGCATTAAGACAGAACATCAAGATTATTAATCATGTAGGCATGTTTTCCATATATAGTCATACGTGCTCGCAATGAGAAACTTGTACAACATCTTTTGTCCTACCAGCCGGTGGCAGCCGGGCCTCAAGGGAATCTACTGGCTATTAAGGTACTCCTTTTAATAGAGCACCGGAGCAAAGCATTAACACTTGGTGAAAACATGTGATCCTCATATCACAGTCTTCCCCTCCGGTTGTCCCAATTTCTGTCACTTTGGGGCCTCGGGTTCCGGACAGCAATATGTGCAAACAACTTGTAGATACAATCTAAGCAATAATTATAGAGCTTAAATCTAAGATCATGCCACTCGGGCCCTAGTGACAAGCATTAAACACAACAAGATTGCAGCAACAATAACTTCACAAACTTTATAGATAGACTAATCATAATGTATCATCCATCGGATCCCAACAAACACAACACCGATTACATCAGATGAATCTCAATCATGTAAGGCAGCTCATGAGATCATTGTATTGAAGTACATGGGAGAGAGAGTACCAACTAGCTATTGCTAGAACCCGTAGTCCATGGCGGAACTACTCACGGAGCATGATGGAGGCGGTGGCGTCGATGGAGATGGCTTCCGGGGGCACTTACCCGTCCCGGCAGGGTGCCGGAAAAAAGACTTCTATCCCCCGAATTGGAGTTTCGCGATGGCGGCGGCGCCCCTGGAGTCTTTCTGGAGTTTCGTCAATTGGTATCGCGTTTTTAGGTCGAAAGGGGTCTTATAGGCGAAGAGGCGGCGCAGGAGGGGCACCAGGGCGCCCTGCCCGCGTGGCCCTATGGTGTGGGGGCTCTGGGCCTCCTCTCCATCTCCCCTTCGGTGTCCTGGTCCGTCTCGGTGAATTATGATGTTTGGTCTTCGTTTCGTCGAATTCCAAGAATATTGCCCGAACAGCCTTTCTGGAACCAAAAACAGCGGAAAACAGGAACTGGCACTTCGGCATCTTGTTAATATGTTAGTTCCGGAAAATGCATAAAAACATTATAAAGTTTGAGAAAAACATGTTGGTATTGTCATAAAACAAGCATGGAACATCAGAAATTATAAATACGTTGGAGACGTATCAGTAGGCGGATCTATGGAGGCGCATGAAGTATCCGGATCCATGGCGGCAAGTTAGATCTAGGTGGATCCTTGATGTCCACGGCAATATATATTCCGTAGTTAGGCATCTTGTATTCCGGCTAGGACTCTCCGTGTAAACCCTAGATCTGAGCGCCTTTATAAGCCGGATCCTGGGAGCCCTAGAGGCACAACCACAACTCATTGTAACAACGCGAAAGCACCCAGATAATTTCAGACAAGCAGCAGTAGGCTCTATCCTCGAGCAGTTATTCCGAAGCTGGGTAAATCGCGTACCACCGTCCCGAGTTCTCTCCGCCATATGGCCCCTACTTTTTCCCCCCTCCGTGAGGATCCCTCTTCCGGGGTATCATCGAATAGGCAATGACAGTTGGCACCCACCGTGGGGCCAGCGGCGTCTGGAGGCTGAAACCGGGAGAGTTCCGCCATGGGAAGCTTCAACGATTCCATCGCAGTGGGGCGTGTTTTGTATGCCGGCAACTTTCCGATCGTCCCTCAGGATGAGTGCTGGATTCCGGCTAAGACCGACTGTCGAGGGTACTCCTCGGCAATGCCCTTCGATTGGGGCTTAGGGTTGGTGGAATCCTGTAGGCTGACACGAGACATCGGTTCACAGACAAGCGGGGAGAGCGATTTACCCAGGTTCGGGGCCCTCGATGAGGTAAAACCCTTACGTCCTGCCTGTCTGATCTTTGATTACGAGAATATTGGGTTACAATGGGGTGCCGAAGGGTTTGGCTGAGATCTCGTCGAGAGGCTAAGTGTTGCGGCGACCTAGCTCTAGACTTTTGGTGGCTAAGATTGCTAAGATTGATCGTGTCCCTCGGCAGCCCCTCTCCTGGCCTTTATATAGGAGGCCAGGTCTCAAGAGGTCTAACCGAGTACGACTAGGTTTACAGTAGTCCTAGCTCTAAACTTTCCTTGTTCGGCTCCTTCCTTGTCTTGACCGCCAAGGAATCTTCTGATGCGCCATCCAAGTGGCCCATCTTGCCATCAAGTACCTTCATGGGCCTCCAATTAGGTTGTACAGGATAGGGCAATGTCGGTTACCCGAAGGGTAGTGCCCACGTCAGTAGCCCCCGAGTGTCTAGCCGAAGACAGTTCGGGTAGAGACTAAAGCATGCCTCCACCTAATGTTCTTCTCCTTGATTGTTCTTGTCCATCTTGTATCAGCATCATCTTCTTTTATCGGGTGCGCGTCCAGCGCTCCCGATGGGAGTAGCCCCCGAGTCTAGGTACGGATGCTTGCAATCCGTGCGTAGACTCAAGTTGTACCAATCGAACGTTTTGCTCTGCCGAAGTTTTTCTGCAAGTCTTTATAGGTCATCCGATATATTTTCCGCGCGTAAGGGATAATGAGTAATGTGCCCAACTTTTGCTGGTTAACTGCCGATGGAAAAACAACGTCACCCTACACAGAATCAAGTCCCCAGGCATGATCCTGGAATGCAAAAAAGTTCTATCGGGTGCGCGTCCAGCGCTCCCGATGGGAGTAGCCCCCGAGTCTGGACACGGGCGCTCGTAACCGTGTGCAGACTCGAGCCGAGCATTCCATCTTTTTCTTCAAATGTTTCTTCTCAGTAATATCTTCGAGTCTTCATTTTATCGGGTGCGCGTCCAGCTCTCCCGATGGGAGTAGCCCCCGAGTCTGAACGCGGGACCATCCGATGTTTCTTCATTTTTCTTCGACTGCTCACGACAGTCTTTATGACGTCACTGTTGACGTATTGCTGCTGTGGTTTGACTGACAAGACTTGACCTGACGGGCCCACCCTAGTTCTGCGCGGGCAGTTTTTAGGAAGTGACCAGTGCACGCGCACCGACCGAGGCGTCTCCTCGATTTTCGCACGTCGTGGGAATAATGGGCCGCCGGTTCCGTTCTTCTCTTAGACGCCACGTGTACAGCCAGATTTGATCCACCTCCCACGATGCCTGTGAAGTTATGGCCACGATCTTGCATAAATTTTTACGGCATAAATAGAGGGCCTCCTTGCTTTTACTTTTCACGCCTCTCACTGCTCATCTTCTCGCCCAGCCTTTCCTGTCACCTCTGTTCCTCCTTCAAGAGCTCCACGCGCCATGGGCAAGAAGAAGAGCACCAGCGCCTCGGACGCGGCCAAAGTCAGCCGCGACTGGAGCGCTTCGCCATTTCCAATCGCGACATGAACAGGCTGCGAGCCCTCGGCCTCATCTCCTCATCTGACGATGACATTCATCTTCCAGGTGTCGTTTCTCGCCCAAGGCCTCCGAACGGCTTCACTGTTATGTTCGCTGCTTTCTTATTCCGTGGTCTCTCTCTTCCTGCCCACGAGTTTCTCCGTTCCCTTCTTTTCTTCTACGGGATTCAGCTCTGGCAGCTGACCCCAAACTCCATTCTCCACCTTTCTATCTTCATCACTGTATGTGAAGCCTTCCTTGGCATTGACCCCACTGGGGTTTTTGGAGGAAGATCTTCTATGTGAAGTGTCATAACGACAGCAATGCCCCCCCCCCCCCCCGTCGTCGGTGGCGTTAGCTTTGTTGTCAGGAAGGAGGTCGCCTATTTCGACTACCCGATGAAGAAATCCGTCCAGGGCTGGCGCAACAGATGGTTTTATCTGCGAGAACCCTCGGTGCCTGGGCAGCGCTCGAATCTCCCTCCTTTTAAAGATGTCCTGGTAGCTCGTCCGAAGAAGTCCTGGCGAAACTCCCTTTCTCCCGAAGAGAGGGTGATAGCCGACAGGCTGTTCGACCAGGTCGTCGTCCTGATGAATACGGGAGGCTTGACGATGTGCGGCACTGAGGTAGTCTCAGTGTTCTTACAACGTCGAGTGCAGCCACTAATGTCTCGACCCCACCAATTATGGCTTTATACTGGCAAGGACGACAAGTCGAGGGTCAGCTCTGCCGACCTATCGGCTGATGAACTCCGAGATGAAGTTCGTCGCTTGACGTGCCTCAGTATAAAGGACAATATTGTCTTGACATCGGCTCGTCCTCCTTACGATCTAGACCATCTTCCGACTGAGGTAATTCTTGCTGCTTCTTGCTTGCTGTTATTGTTTCTTTCTTCGTTGTGCTCTACAAACTTTCTTCTCTTGATAGGCCTCCACCGTTGCTCAATGCTATCCTCCTACGCCGGAAAGCAGTGTGGAACCAGAGGATGACGATGATGACTCCGAGGATATCGAGGACGTCCAACAAGCCCTTGAGGACAGTGATGTCCAAGAGGACGATGCTGCCGAGGATGATGCCTTCATCAGGAGCAGGCGACGTAAGCAGATAGACGGAGATTTTATTACAACGGCTGAATCAAGTCCTAGCGAACAAGATAATGATGCCGTTGGAACTTCTCCGCCTTTCCCTGCTAAAAAAGGTTCGACGGGCTTTTTCGCTGCCGAAGATGACCTGGACCTGTGAGCATCTATATCCCTTTGTGACTTATCCTTTGTTGTTTTGTATGCTAATCATCTATTCTTCTTAAGCAGCTCTGATGATGATAATGTTCCTCTCGCAAAGAGGGCCAAATTATCTTTTGAGAGAATGGCATCAGCTAAGGAACTGAATCCCTCTCCTGCCAAGTCAACGCCGCCCCAAGAACGACTGTAGAGAAGATTCCAATGTCGAAGGTTATTCCTTCTGACGTTCCCACCTCATCGGCTGCTCGCGACCAAGTAAGTGTTTAGTTTGCCTTGATTTCTCTCTTGCTTCGCCAAGATTTTTTTTATCCAACTAAATCTTCTTGATTTTCTTTATTGCAGCCGATTTATGCCACAGTTGATGCTGTGGTAGATTTCGCTGAGCAGTTCACCCGACTGGAGTCTGAAAACGCTCAGCTTCGGAAGACCGTCAAAACTTCGGCTGATCAGGTACCGGAGGCCAACAGGCTTGCCACCGATGCCAAGAACGAAAATGTCTTGCTGAAGGAGGAGTTGAAGAAGCTGAAGCGGCAGATGAAGGATGAACAAGACGCTAGGCGCGAGGCTGCGGCTGCAGCCGATAAGAAGGAAGGCGTCCTCCGTGAATCCATCAAGGATTTATTGGGTAAGGTTCATGGCACATGGCTTTTCTCTTGGTATTTCCTTTCTGGTTGTTGATCTGTCCTTTTTTCAGAGGTTGCCGATATAACCATCACTCGAGCTCATCAGCTGTAGGGATTCGTTGCATAGAAAACAAAAAATTTCCTACCGCGAGAACGCAATCCAAGCCAAGATGCAATCTAGAAGTCGGGAGCAACGAGGGGATGATCAAGACTAACCCTTGAAGATTTCCAAAGCCTATAAGAATAGGCTCTTATTGCTGCGGTAGACGATCACTTGCCGCTTGCAAAAGCGCGTAGAAGATCTTGATCACGGTGCCACAATCGGGCAGCACCTCCGTGCTCGGTCACACGTTCGGTGTTGATGAAGACGACGTCCTTCTCCTCGTTCCAGCGGGCAGCGGAAGTAGTAGCTCCTCCTTGAATCCGGCAGCACGACGGCGTGGTGGCGGTGGCGGTGGAGATCTCTGGTGGAGCTTCGCTAAGCGTGCGGGAGAAGAGGAGGAGAGAGGGGGCGGCTAGGGTTTGGGAGAGGGGGTGGCCGGCCACCTATGGGTGCGGCCAAGCTATGGGCTTGTGGTGGTCAGCCCCCTCTCCTATGCCCCTCATTATATAGGTGGAAGCCCCAAGTGTTGGACTACAAGTCTTCGAATAAGACCCGAACCAAAAACCTTCCATGTGTAGGGAAACCTACCCAAGGTGGGAATCCCACTTGGGGTGGGATTCCCCCCTTCCATGAGGGGGGTTGGCCGGCCACCCTTGGGGAGTCCACCTTGGACTCCTCCCCTTTAGGGTTGGCTGGCCATGCAAGGTGGAGTCCCTCCGGGACTCTACTTTCCATGGTGATTTCTTCCGGACTTTTCTAGAACCTTCTAGAACCTACCATAAATGCACCGGATCATTTCCAAACTTGGAATATGACTTCCTATATATGAATATTATTCTCCGGACCATTCCAGAACTCCTCGTGATGTCCGGGATCTCATCCGGGACTCCGAACAAATATTCGAACTCCATTCCATATTCAAGTTCTACCATTTCAACATCAAACCTTAAGTGTGTCACCCTACGGTTCGCGAACTATGCGGACATGGTTGAGTACTCACTCCGACCAATAACCAATAGCGGGATCTGGAGATCCATAATGGCACCCACATATTCAATGATGACTTCAGTGATCGAATGAACCATTCACATACGATACCAATTCCCTTTGTCACGCGATATTTTACTTGTCCGAGGTTTGATCATCGGTATCACTCTATACCTTGTTCAACCTCGTCTCCTGACAAGTACTCTTTACTCGTACCGTGGTATGTGGTCTCTTATGAACTTATTCATATGCTTGCAAGACATTAGACGACATTCCACCGAGAGGGCCCAGAGTATATCTATCCGTCATCGGGATGGACAAATCCCACTGTTGATCCATATGCCTCAACTCATACTTTCCGGATACTTAATCCCACCTTTATAACCACCCATTTACGCAGTGGCGTTTGGTGTAATCAAAGTACCTTTCCGGTATAAGTGATTTACATGATCTCATGGTCATAAGGACTAGGTAACTATGTATCGAAAGCTTATCGCAAATAACTCAATGACGTAATCTTATGCTATGCTTAATTGGGTGTGTCCATTACATCATTCATATAATGATATAACCTTGTTATTAATAACATCCAATGTTCATGATTATGAAACTAATCATCCATTAATCAACAAGCTAGTTAAGAGGCATACTAGGGACTCTTTGTTGTCTACATATCACACATGTACTAATGTTTCGGTTAATACAATTATAGCATGATATATAAACATTTATCATAAACATAAAGATATATAATAACCACTTTTATTATTGCCTCTTGGGCATATCACCTTCAATCTCCCACTTGCACTAGAGTCAATAATCTAGTTTACATTTGTAAAGATATAACACCTTGGCCTTCTGGTGTTTTATCATGTTTTGCTCACGGGAGAGGTTTTAGTCAACGGATCTGACATGCTCAGAAACGTATGTATTTTGTAATTCATTTGCGTCTCAACGCATCACTCATTTCCAGATGAGTTGGCATTAAATATGTTTGGTCTTCTGGTGGAACCTTAATTCCGCGGTCTGAAATATGTTACTAATATTGTCACACACAATATAGCTTCAAAGTACTGACTCTGTCGGAACTACACCAAGTTCTCAAAGAACCTCTTGACTTTAACATCCTTTGTCATTGTCAAAACAATGACATATTCTGCCTTCTTTTGTAGAATCCGTCATAATATTTAGAACTCTTCTAAATCTAGTATAGACAACTTCTAGCTCATCGTGCTACCTTTTAAAGAACACTTAGTCTAATTTGAGATTGAAATTTTATTTTCATATGTGACAAAACAAATATCGGTGCAACATCTTACAGCGATTTGTTTGTCATTTCCCATACAAAACTATATATATATATATCCTTAGTTCTTCTAAAGTACTCAAGAATATTCTTACTGTCGTCCAATGATCATCATATGAATCATTCTGGTATATGCTCATAACACTTTATAGCACATGACATCTGATTGTGTACATATTATTCGTGATCTATAATCACTCATGTGTTTTTACTCATTGAGTGTCAGATACACTCAAGTCTTGTTAAAACTTAACATGACAAGAATATTTTCTTAATATTTTTATATTGAACTATTTCAATATCCATTCTATGTACTTTGACTTGAACATATTATGTGTTTCAATCTATCTTCATAGATCTTGACACAAAATTTGTTTCAGTCCATATCACTTTCATTGATGTTAATTTTTCAATGAAACCTTTTAATCAAGTATGTAATTACATTATTTATAACCAACTATATGTCTTCTACATAAGTATTATAAATATGTCTCAGCGCTCCCACTTAATTTCTTGCAAATGCAAGCCTCTTCATCTTCTCTGATGAAATCAAAAACTCTTTGACTATTTCATCCAGTGAAGATTCAAACTCCGCTATACTTACTTCATCAAATTGAAGTTTGTATACCTATCTAGTATTCCACGGACCAGCAAAACTCTTGGTTGTATCTTGTATACACCTTTTAATACATACTTCTGATAAGTAATGTATTTTGCCATCCTACTAGCATATCTCATAAAAGAAATATGTATTGATTACTAGAATAATCCACATAGACTATAAGCATTGCTACGGAAGATCTAATCTTATCGTAGTCAACTCTTTGAACTTTGTCGTAAACAATTTTTCGACAAGTCGAGCTTCTTTAAGGATATTCCATCCAAGTCCATCAATTTTATAGATCCATTTACTTTCAAAAAATATTTATCTATCTTGGATTTCATGGCATATAGCCATTTTAACGGAGTCAGGGCCCATCATAACTTCTTTGTTTGTATTTGGTTTATCATTGTTCAAAATCAATCCTTTGTTCACAAATCATTTATTTGATCACAAAGTAAACCATACCTACAAGGTTCAATATGTACTTCGATCTCCATGGCTAAAACACTTTGTAGTCATGAGAGCCATGTTCGTCATGGTCGCTTTCGGAACCAATTTCCGATGCTGCGCTACTCTGATCATTATGCTCAGGTTCATAAACCTTATCAAGTTCTATTGTCCTCCCACTCAAATACTTCGCTAGAAAACAATTTCTTGGAAATAAGCAAGTAACGTTAACAAACACTTTTGTCGTTTACTTTATAGTGGAAAGAATTCCCAATCAATTCTTTGGGATAACCAACAAAGACATTCATCCGATTTTGGTTGTTAACTTTTAGACCAAAAATTTAAAGAAAGGACTATTAGGGTTTATACCCATGCCATAACTCGTATGGTGTCATTTCTACGGATCATGATGATGCTCTATTCAGTGTAAAAGCGGTAGTCACTAAAGCATAATCCACAAAAATATAATGGAGTCATAATATTTTATCTCATCATTAATCCAACAAGGCTTGGATACATCTCTCGGATACTATATCATCATTATGATGCTCCAAGAAATGTGAGTTGTAGAACAATTTCATGACTCTCTTAGATGTTCGCTAAAACTCGTAATTCAAATATTTTCACCATGATCCAATCATAGATATTTGACTTTTCTATTACGATGATTTCCACTTCATGCTGAAATTTATTTGAATCCATTCAAATGTTTCAAACTTCTTCCTTATTGAATATATCCACATATATATACTCAATTCATTGTTGAAAGTTTTCATGAAGTAGAAGAATATCCCGCACACAACTATGCCCAGTGAACCACATACATCATCATGTATTTTTCACTAAGTTAGTTGCCCTTTCAACTCTTGGCCTATGAATGGTATTTTAATCATTCTCTTTAGAAAAGATTTGCAAGCGCCAAATGATTCAAAAATCAAATGACTCCAAAATCCATTTGCATGGAGTTCCTTCATGCGTTCCTTTCTAACATGACCTAAGTGGCGGTTCCACAAATACGTGGAATTTAAATCATTTGCCTTATGGCATTTTAGCGTCAGTGTTATGTATGTGTGTTTCACCATTAAGATTTATAATAACTTATCCATCGTACATGGAGTAATGTCATAATTTGAACAACTCATTGTTTTCATTTGACCAGAGCAAAATAACAATTATTAAGTTCTTTATTATAAATTCTAAGGGCTAGATAGAATGCCAACGACGAACATAATAACACTTTATTTTGTTCCAGACGTGTATTCCTATCATATTCCTTGTCAGTCACTTAGGCCATTGTATTCTTGTATTGTGTTGTTTTGTATGACACTTCATACCAACCAATATAGTACTAATACCCAAGAATTTCATAGTGTGACCTAACTAGGAATACAACCATAACATGTATATCATTTATATACACCTGAGCTAGACTTTCTAGTCTTTTCTTTCTTTCTGCCAAAATATCTTTTGCTGTTTCTCTTTTAGCTTTCCTCATTATTCAGAAAAACACTTCAACATCAATAACTTCTAGGTTTGTTGGTCAAATACCAATAACCTTGAGGTTCTTACTTTGAAGTTGATCATCATATGACAAGTGTTCCGGATTTCTCTATTAATAACCTTTTAATATGATGAACAATTTCACTCATAATTTTATCCATCATATCATGACAAATTTTCGAGACCATGTCTGTACATGCTAGGCTCGTAAAGTTTAACCTTAGTATTCGCATGTAAAAATCTGGCTTGTACCCGTTGTAAGCACACGTAGAATCTATAACACCCGATCATCACGTGATGCTTCGAAACGACGAGTCTTAGCAACGGTGCATACTAAGGACAATCACTTCATGGATATGCGAATATCGTTAGTGCCCCAATAGTTGGAGGATTGGGACGCCTTGCGTCGTCAACCTTTGTACATTCCCATAAAACTTATGAGTTTATGTAGTCTCACCAAAATATATTCTATCATCTTGCAATAAGTTCTTAGATATCACATATATCTCATACCTTGATTATCTCTGAAAACTAAATTTTCAGCTCCTTATTTTTCAAACAGATTTGAACTTCAAGTTTTACGGAGACAAGATAACTTTAGGTACTAATTGAAACCACAACTCTCTGAATCAACAATGTGAGGTTTACTAAAAGTTTGCAATAGGACTTAATCATTTCTTGATTCTTTAACAATACGGTACCAGTCCGTAAAGTTTCTTATCAGACTTAACAGTATTTCTATCTCAATTACAAAACTAGCGCATGGTAGAAAACGGATGCCAATACTACAAAATTAATTCAAAATACTACTCAGACTATGTTTATGATAATTAGTTCATGTTTTAATCTAATTACTAATGAACTCCCACTTAATACAACATCCCTCATAGTTATTAAATGGTACACGATCCAAATCCACTACACCAAAACCGATCATCACGTGAGATGATGTAGCTTCAATGGTGAACATCAACATGTTGATCATATCATCCATATGACTCATGTTCAACCTTTCGGTTTCCGTTGTCCCGAGGCCATGTCTGTACATGCTAGGCTCGTCAAGCAAACCCAAGTATTCCGCGTGTGCAACATGGCTTACACCCGTTGTATGTTGATTTTATCACACCCGATCATCACGAGATGCTTCAAAACGTCAAACAATGCAACGGTGCATACGAGGGGAGAACACTTTATTATCTTGATATTAATGTGAGGGGTCATCTTATAATGCTACCGTCGCGTTCTAAGCAAAATAAGATGCATAAAGGATTAACATCACATGCAATTCATATGTGATATGATATGGCCCTTTAGTCTTTGCGCCTTCGATCTTCATCTCCAAAGCACGGACATGATCTCCATCATCAACGGGCATGATCTCCATCATCGTCGGCGTAGCGTCAAGGTTCATGGCGCCGTCTTCATGGTTGTTCTCCTCATGTAGCAATTATTACAACTACTTTGAAATACTACTCAACATGCAATTTAAAGACAACCATAAGGCTCCTGCCGGTTGCCACAATACAATAATGATCATCTCATACATATTCATCATCACATTATGGCCATATCACATCACCAAACCCTGCAAAAACAAGTTAGACGTCTCTAATTTGGTTTGCATATTTTACGTGGTTTAGGGTTTTCGAGTAAGATCTAATCTACCTACGAACATGAACCACAACGGTGATACTAGTGTTGTCAATAGAAGAGTAAATTGAATCTTTACTATAGTAGGAGAGACAGACACCCGCAAAGCCTCTTATGCAATACAAGTTGCATGTCGAACGAGGAACAAGTCTCATGAACGCGGTCATGTAAAGTTAGTCCGAGCCGCTTCATCCCACTATGCCACAAAGATGCAAAGTACTCAAACTAAAGATAACAAGAGCATCAACGCCCACAAAACCATTGTGTTCTACTCGTGCAACCATCTATGCATAGACACGGCTCTGATACCACTGTAGGGATTCGTTGCATAGAAAACAAAAAATTTCCTACCGCGAGAACGCAATCCAAGCCAAGATGCAATCTAGAAGACGGGAGCAATGAGGGGATGATCAAGACTAACCCTTGAAGATTTCCAAAGCCTATAAGAGTAGGCTCTTATTGCTGCGGTAGACGATCACTTGCCGCTTGCAAAAGCGCGTAGAAGATCTTGATCACGGTGCCACAATCGGGCAGCACCTCCGTACTCGGTCACACGTTCGGTGTTGATGAAGACGACGTCCTTCTCCCCGTTCCAGCGGGCAGCAGAAGTAGTAGCTCCTCCTTGAATCCGGCAGCACGACGGCGTGGTGGCGGTGGCGGTGGAGATCTCTGGTGGAGCTTCGCTAAGCGTGCGGGAGAAGAGGAGGAGAGAGGGGGCGGCTAGGGTTTGGGAGAGGGGGTGGCCGGCCACCTATGGGTGCGGCCAAGCTATGGGCTTGTGGTGGTCAGCCCCCTCTCCTATGCCCCTCATTATATAGGTGGAAGCCCCAAGTGTTGGACTACAAGTCTTCGAATAAGACCCGAACCAAAAACCTTCCATGTGTAGGGAAACCTACCCAAGGTGGGAATCCCACTTGGGGTGGGATTCCCCCCTTCCATGAGGGGGGTTGGCCGGCCACCCTTGGGGAGTCCACCTTGGACTCCTCCCCTTTAGGGTTGGCTGGCCATGCAAGGTGGAGTCCCTCCGGGACTCTACTTTCCATGGTGATTTCTTCCGGACTTTTCTAGAACCTTCTAGAACCTGCCATAAATGCACCGGATCATTTCCAAACTTGGAATATGACTTCCTATATATGAATCTTATTCTCCGGACCATTCCGGAACTCCTCGTGATGTCCAGGATCTCATCCGGGACTCCGAACAAATATTCGAACTCCATTCCATATTCAAGTTCTACCATTTCAACATCAAACCTTAAGTGTGTCACCCTACGGTTCGCGAACTATGCGGACATGGTTGAGTACTCACTCCGACCAATAACCAATAGCGGGATCTGGAGATCCATAATGGCTCCCACATATTCAATGATGACTTCAGTGATCGAATGAACCATTCACATACGATACCAATTCCCTTTGTCACGTGATATTTTACTTGTCCGAGGTTTGATCATCGGTATCACTCTATACCTTGTTCAACCTCGTCTCCTGACAAGTACTCTTTACTCGTACCGTGGTATGTGGTCTCTTATGAACTTATTCATATGCTTGCAAGACATTAGACGACATTCGACCGAGAGGGCCCAGAGTATATCTATCCGTCATCGGGATGGACAAATCCCACTGTTGATCCATATGCCTCAACTCATACTTTCCGGATACTTAATCCCACCTTTATAACCACCCATTTACGCAGTGGCGTTTGGTGTAATCAAAGTACCTTTCCGGTGTAAGTGATTTACATGATCTCATGGTCATAAGGACTAGGTAACTATGTATCGAAAGCTTATAGCAAATAACTCAATGACGTGATCTTATGCTATGCTTAATTGGGTGTGTCCATTACATCATTCATATAATGATATAACCTTGTTATTAATAACATCCAATGTTCATGATTATGAAACTAATCATCCATTAATCAACAAGCTAGTTAAGAGGCATACTAGGGACTCTTTGTTGTCTACATATCACACATGTACTAATGTTTCGGTTAATACAATTATAGCATGATATATAAACATTTATCATAAACATAAAGATATATAATAACCACTTTTATTATTGCCTCTTGGGCATATCTCCTTCATCAGCTTCGGGAGGACTCTACATCCGATGCCCTTTCGCTTGCCGTTGAGTCCAATGTCCAAGTTCTTGGACTTCTGCCTAAGACTAAAGGAGCGTTGTCGAGGCTATACTCGATGATCTTCCCAAAGATGAAGCAGGACAAGACTCTTGGCGAGATGGCAGATGCTTTCCTTGTCGACTCCTCCGAGACTGTAGAGGTATTCAAATGTCGTTCCCGCTTGTTTGGGGCGGTTCTTACTTTCCAGCTGCTGATGGGCCATGGGATGGGGTCCGACTTGGAGAGGTTGTCTAAAGCATTGCCTGTGGGCGACGACAATCATTTAGTTGACCTTGAACCCTTCAAACGATCGGTAGTGACATGTGCTAATCAACTCCTGAAACTGGTTGACGAAGCAAAGACCAAGTCTGCACCTGAAGCTGCCCCTGGCTCATCATTGGCACCTCCTTGAATGCTTGTTCTATTAACTGTAATTAAGACCTGACGCAATTTAACTTGTCCCTATTTTATTTTGGCACTGTAGCCAGTTCGAACAATCTTTTGAATGTAACATATACACTCCAGTGCTCCCGATGGGAGATTTATGTTGATGCTATTCTGAACTGGAAGTTGTACTGCGGATTCCTTCATCTTCTTCTCGTGCCGAACTTTTTCCAAGTTCTTCGACTAGCGATGAATCTGGCCTTTTTCGTCGTTTGTGTGACCAAGTGTCTCGTTTGAATAAATATATTTCCTCCCTTCACGCGATGGCAGCATTGGTGAAGAAAAAGAGTGAAATAGCAACTGCCATTGAGCAACATGCTCTCGATCATCTTCATATCGCTGCCGAAAGTTTGGGCTGTAAGTGTTAACCCATCTTTTGATTCCTGACGTAGCTTGGATGTTCCTTTAACTGATATTTGTTCCCGGAACATGATTTATGGTTTCATCGTCCGAAGGCTGTTGTCGTGGCGAAGTTCGAGCATCGGGTAGAGAAGCTGCATTACTACTTTGATAAATTCCACGCTCATCTCACGATGGTTTGGAAGACTTTGTTCCCTCTGGATCAAGCACCCGAAACTTTGTCTGCTTTGTTTACCCGATTCAAATCTCCTGAGAGGATTCGACTGTTGGTGCGGAAAGAGCTCCTGGCTGGTGCTGAACTTGCCTTTGCTTCAGTATTGGCATGTCATCCATCTTTAGACTTGAAAGCCGTAGCAAACACCGAAAGGAGTTTAGACCAATATTATGATATCGCTAGAGGCCCTGCATATACCATCAGCTCACGGATGGAGACAGGTATCGAGAGAGATCTGAGGGCCCAAGGGAACCAAGGAGCCCAGTCATGAATGTAATAACCTTGTACCTGCATAAGATTGTTTTGTATAAATTTAACGTGTGCTTTGCACATCATGTAATTCTGGCGAATTTATTGTCGAGGGCGGTTGAGTGATCAATTCAACCTGCTCTCCTGACGACTTCGTTGTAATTTGCAAATTTATTGCGAAGTCGATATGTAAGTTTTGTAAGAGCGTTACCCGTCGATTTAATCGAGGGAATTAAACGCTTGGCTTCGTCACACGGTGCACCGGTTTGAGCCTTATTTTGTGATAGTATAACCATCGACTGCAACACTCGCGTATTTTCTCGAGGCTTGGATTGGTTGTTTTTGCGCGTCATTAATCTTAGCTCCCGTTGGGAGTATTTAATTAATGACACTGTGCGAGCGTATTTTTTGGCCAGCGCTCCCGATGGGAGTAAGAGCCAATGGCAGGGGCCCCGAACGATTTGTTCGGATGATGAGGCCTGGATCAAGAAAAAAGGTAGAAAACCTGATTAGAATTTTATTCATAATGCAAAAGCAACCTTAAGGGTTGTCGATTAATAAAAAACAATTATATCCTATGTATAGAACTGTCGCAACTGTGCGATGTTCCATGGATTCTCAACGTCTTTTCCCGAAGTTGGGTTTTTGAGCCAATATGCTCCTCCTGGTATCACTTCAGTGATGATGTATGGTCCTTCCCATGGAGATTCGAGTTTCAAGGGTCTCTCTTGCTTCAGCCGTAGTACCATATCTCCAACATTAAAGCTTCGACTGCGTATTCGTCGGCTGTGATAATTTCTCAACGCCTGCTGGTATACCGTCGTTCTTGCCAAAGCAATATCTCGAGCTTCGTCAAGGAGGTCCACAACATCCTGCAACGCGATGTTGGAAGAGGGTTCTGTGTATGTTGTCACCCGAGGAGCTTTGAACCGAACGTCGGCTGGTAGAACTGCTTCGGCTCCATGTACCAAGAAGAACGGGGTGTATTGGGTCGACCTGTTAGGTGTAGTACGCAAACTCCAGAGTATGGATGGTAACTCCTCGACCCAGGCTCCAGCCGCACCCGTAAGGCGTTTCTTGAGGCCATCCCCTATTAGGCCATTGATCCTTTCCACCTGGCCGTTGGTTTGTGGGTGGGCCACTGATGCAAATTTCAGTTTGATTCCTCCGTCATCACAAAATTTTCGAAACTCTTTGGAGTCAAAGTTAGATCCGTTGTCTATGACGATACTGTGAGGCATACCAAAGCGACAGGTTATTCCCCTGAAGAACTGAATTGCTGTTTTGGCTTTCTGGTTTCGAACAGGTACTACCTCGATCCACTTGGCGAACTTGTCGACTGCGACCAGTAAGTACGTATGTCCTCCAGGCGACGACCTCGGCAGTGGTCCAACTTGGTCGAGTCCGCATTGAACAAAGGGCCATGCCAGTGGTATTGTCATCAGATCTGTCGCAGGGGCGTGCGGTTTTGGTGAGAAGCGCTGGCAGGGGTCACATTTCATGACCAGATCTTGAGCATCCGATGCCGCCGTTGGCCAGTAAAATACTGCCTTGAAGGTTTTCGCCACAAGGGCCCTGCTTCCTGCGTGATGTCCGCAAGTTCCCTCATGTATCTCGCGCAACAGCGCTTTTACATCGTCAATGGCAATACACCTTTGAAAGATACCCGAGATGCTGCGCTTGTAAAGTTCACCATTTAGTACAGTGAAGGCCTTTGATCGTCTGACGATTCGTCTTGCTTCCACCGGATCCTCCGGCAACTCCTGCTTCGTCGGGTACGCTAGGAATGGTTTGGTCCATAATGGCTCGAGGAGGAGGACTTGTTCCACTGATGGAGGTGGAGATTCTTCGGCAGTTTGTTGCGGGCTTGCCTCCGATTCATCAGCCGATGGCTTTGGGGGGGCCGACGCTTTCTCTTTTATCGATCGTTGAGTGATGACTTCGTAGAACACTCCGTCTGGAATGGGGGAGCACATGGACCCGATATTCGCCAGGGTGTCGGCTTCCTCGTTGCTGGCTCTGCCGATATGTTTGAGCTCACACCCTTCGAATTTGGCTTCCATATTTTGATACAACTGTCGGTAAGCGATCATGTTGTGACTGACCGCATCACATAGGTTCATCGACTGCTGTACCACCAGGTTTGAGTCTCCGTAAGTTTCCAGGCGAGTTGCCCCACATGCCTTTGCCATCTTCATTCCGTGCAGCAGTGCTTCGTATTCTGCTTCGTTGTTTGTCAGCAGGGAGAAATTCATACGTAGTATGTACTTCATCTTATCTCCCTGTGGTGATATCAGTATCACCCCTGCTCCTGCGCCTGTGCTCCGTTTTGACCCATCGAAATACATTGTCCATGACCTCGACATGTCGGGTGTTGCTGGCGTCTGTGACTGGATCCAATCTGCCATGAAATCTGGGAGGATTTGGGGTTTTATCGCCGTTCGATTAACGTAAGTTATATCGTGTGGCGCTATTTCGATGGCCCATTGGGACACTCGACCCGTGGCTTCTGGGTTAGTCATTATGTTCTTCAATGGTGCTTCGCTTACGACGATAATCGGGTGCTCCGTGAAATAATGTCGCAACTTGCGAGCCGACCTCCATACTGCGTATGCCAGCTTATGATGATGAGGGTATCTCTTCTTTGCGGGTGTGAGTACTTCACTGAGGTAGTAAACAGGTCTCTGCACACCGTGAACTCTCCCTGCTTCTTCTCGTTCGACGACCAGAACGCTGCTGAAGACTTGCGCCGTTGCGGCTATGTACATCAGTAGTGTTTCTTTCTCGCGTGGGGTTACGAGGACTGGGGATGTCGACAAGATTTTCTTCAGATTGTCGAAAGACTCCTGCGCCTCCTTCGTCCACTCGAATTTTTCTAACTTTTTCATCAAATTATAGAAGGGCAAAGCTTTTTCTCCCAGCTTGGTGATGAATCTGCTAAGCGCTGCCAATCGTCCTGCCAATTCCTGCACTTGGTGCAAATTCTTTGGCGGCTCCATGTCGAGAATAGCTTTGATCTTCAAAGGGTTGGCTTCTATTCCTCTAGCTGAGATGAAGTACCCGAGTACTTGTCCCCCTGGCACTCCGAAGAAGCATTTCTTTGGATTCAACTTGATTTTGTATTTGTCTAGGTTGTCGAAGGTTTCCCGCAAATCGTCGATGAGAGTGGTGGCGTGCTTCGTTTTTACCACGATATCGTTGATGTAAACTTCGATGTTCCTCCCAATCTGTTCTCCAAGGCAAGCTTGCATGCACCGTTGGTAAGTTGCTCCTGCATTTTTCAGCCCGAAGGTCATGACGTTGTAGCAGAAAACGCCGTGTGGGGTGATGAACGCAGTTAACTCCTGGTCTTATTTCTTGAGCTTGATCTGATTATACCCGGAGTATGCATCGAGGAAGGAGAGGCGATCGCATCCAGCTGTGGAGTCGACTATCTGGTCAATACGAGGCAACGGAAAGTGGTCTTTTGGGCAGTGCTTATTAAGACTGGTGTAATCGATACACATGCGAAGAGCGGTTGTGTCTTTTTTTGGCACCATGACAGGATTAGCCACCCACTCAGCTTCCTTGAGCTCCCGAATGAATCCTTCCTTGCGGAGTCGACAAAATTCTTCGCCAATTGCAATTCTTTTCGGTTCGGAAAAGCGGCGCATCGACTGTTGTACTGGTTTGGCCGTTGGGTCAACATTAAGGACGTGCTCAGCGAGTTCCCTGGGGATACCTTGCATGTCGGATGGTTCCCATGCAAAAATATCCCAGCGCTCACGGAGGAACTCGATGAGCGCGCCTTCCTATGCGTCAGTAAGGTCTGCCGACGTATTGACCGTCTTCTTCGGGTCAGTGGGGTGCACCTGCAGCTTCTTGGCTTCCTTCGCAGTGTCAAACTCGTCGGATCTTACGTTTCGATTGTCGGCTGGTGGCTGCGTGTGATCTGTAACGGCGTCGACTGCGTTGAGTACTTCCTTGGCTCTGAACTTTGAGGCGATCTTTTGGAAGTCCCTGTCGCAGTTGTCTGATTGGGTAAAGCTTCCATGAACGGTTATCGGTGTCCCGTTGTTGCCTGGCATCTTCAGTTTTAGGTACGTATAATGGGGTACGGCCATAAATTTGGCAAACGTAGGCCTGCCGAGGATGGCGTGGTACTGAGATTCCCAGTCGAGTACTTCAAACTCGATCTTTTCCTTCCTGAAATTGCCAGGCGTGCCAAAGACCACATCCAGTGATGTTTTACCAAGAGAATAAGCCGGTCGAGTCGGTATAATGCCATGGAATCCTGTGTCGGACTCTCTTAGCATGTCGACTGTTAAACCCATTGCTCTCGTTGTGCTGGCGAATAAGAGGTTCAAGCCACTTCCTCCATCCATGAATACTTTGCTCATACTGTACCCTCCGATCTGTGCTTCAAGAACAAGGGCTGCGTGACCAGGCCTTGGAACGGCCTTCGGGTGATCCGCCCTACTAAAGGAGATACTCTGATCTAACCAGTCGATGAATTCGGGTGTATCGACCATGGCAACTTCCGCATACTTTACTTCTCGGGAGAATTTTTTTGATTTCTCTCTTTGAAAAGCTGGTTTTATGGATCATGTTGACCTGCCCGCATGGTTCCGGAAAAACCTCAGTTGGTACATGCTTGTCTCCTCCTGCTGGCACGTATGGCTCCGGTACGTATGGTTCTGGTGGATAACTGCAGGATCCTACCCTTCTCTCCATTGTGCGAACTCTTGACATGGCCTCGGCTCTGAGGTCGTCGCAGAACTGCCGAATTTCCAGAAAATGTCGACAGTTCCTTAACAGGTGGCTGGATTTCTCTCGACCATCCTTCGGATCGATGTAAGAGTGAAGATAACATGGTGCCTCGAGCTGCTCCGTAGCCGATGGATACGGTGAGCGAGTGCGACCCTTGATCGATAGCGTGTCGTGGCATCCTCGTTCTTCCTCTTCGCGGTGCGAGTCCCTTCGTCTTTTCCTTCGCCCTATCGCGACGTCGAAACTTCCTCGGTTGCTCTCTTGCATGTTCCTGGATGGACTTTTTGGAGTGACACCTTCCGAAACTGAGGTCTTTGGGCTAGATGCGCTGGTCCTAGGGAGGCGAAGGAAGCCCCCGAAGTCGATGATGAAGTGGACACCACCGAAAGTAGTATTCATATCGCCAGACGACCCTGCAGGGATTAGGTGCGGCGCTTCGGGGTGTGGCACGAACTCGAAGGACCCGCAACGGATTGAATCTCTTGGATCTGATGGCGTTGGTGACTCGAGAAAGAACGCCGCAGATGTGACTGGTACTGCCGATGACTTGCCTGGTGCCGACAGGCTTCCCACAGACGACGCCAATTGTCGAGGGTACTCCTCGGCAATGCCCTTCGATTGGGTCTTAGGGTTGGTGGAATCCTGTAGGCTGACACGAGACATCGGTTCACAGACAAGCGGGGAGAGCGATTTACCCAGGTTCGGGGCCCTCGATGAGGTAAAACCCTTACGTCCTGCCTGTCTGATCTTTGATTACGAGAATATTGGGTTACAATGGGGTGTCGAAGGGTTCGGCTGATATCTCGTCGAGAGGCTAAGTGCTGCGGCGACCTAGCTCTAGACTTTTGGTGGCTAAGATTGCTAAGATTGATCGTGTCCCTCGGCAGCCCCTCTCCCGTCCTTTATATAGGAGGCCAGGTCTCAAGAGGTCTAACCGAGTACGACTAGGTTTACAGTAGTCCTAGCTCTAAACTTTCCTTGTTCAGCTCCTTCCTTGTCTTGGCCGCCAAGGAATCTTCTGTTGCGCCATCCAAGTGGCCCGTCTTGCCGTCGAGTACCTTCATGGGCCTCCAATTAGGTTATACACGATAGGGCAATGTCGGTTACCCGAAGGGTAGTGCCCACGTCACCGACCCTGTCAAGCTCTCCATCGTCCCAATCGGTGGGATTCACATCTTCATCTGTGAGACCATCGATTCCGACGGAAATGCATTAGTAAGTAATGTAGACACGACCGCCGCTGAGCAGGACGCAGTCGCGAATATCCGATCTGAGTCGCAGGAACTTCCTAAGGAAGATTTCGCCTTTGATCTGAAAAATTCAAAGCCCACCCAATCCGCCCCTGAGCAGGAAACTACGGTGGAAGACCAATGCAGATCCGCCTGGGTTTCCCAGGTGTTAGAGAAGCAAAGGTGCCACTCCATGCACTTCCTCACACATACCACAGGAACCGCCCCTCCTCAGGACGGAGCTGTACCTATGCAGGTTGAGGATGCCAGAGACAACAACGCTCCGGGCCAGCATAAAGGTGTCGGAGACAACGAAGACTCGATACTCGAAAATCTGAGCCCACTATTAGGCGACGCGTTGATACGTCCATTTTGCATCACTATTTTATATCATAATTTACTGTTATTCATTGATATATTTCATATTCAGAGATGATACTTATGTTATTTCATCTATTTTGCATGTTTCATGATTATTGGAGAATCGCGCACCGGAGCCAGGATTCTGCTGGAAAAAGCACCGTCAGAATGCAATATTTCGGAAGATCAACAATTGACGGAAATTATACTGAAAATCCTATTTTTCCAGAAGACGAAGATAGCCAAAAGGAGGAGCCGAGGAGGGCCACCATGGGCCCCCCATAGGCCGGCGCGGGCCCAGGCCTGGCCGCGCCGCCTTGTGGGGAGGGGGCCCACAACCCCCTCTGGCCTCCTCTCCTTCGCGTACTTCTTCGTCCCAAAAACCTAAGCTCCGGAGGATAGTCGCGAAGAGTCACAGCCGCCTCTGCGGGGCGGAAAACACCAGAGAGAAAAGAGCTCTCCGGCAGGCTGAAATCTGCCGGGGAAATTCCCTCTCGGAGGGGGAAATCGACGCCATCGTCACCGCCATCGAGCTGGACATCATTGGGATCATCATCACCATCATCTCCATCATCATCACCGCCATCTCCACCGCTGCACATCGTCACCGCTGTAACAATTAGGGTTGGATCTTGATTGTTTGATAGGGGAAACTCTCCCGGTATTGATTTCTACTTGTTATTGATGCTATTGAGTGAAACCATTGAACCAAGGTTTATGTTCAGATTGTTATTCATCATCATATCACCTCTGATCATGTTCCATATGATGTCTCGTGAGTAGTTCGTTTTGTTCTTGAGGACATGGGTGAAGTCTAAATGTTAGTAGTGAATTATGTTGGGTAATATTCAATGTAATGATATTTAAGTTGTGGTGTTATTCTTCTAGTGGTGTCATGTGAACGTCGACTACATGATACTTCACCTTTATGGGCCTAGAGGAATACATCTTGTACTCATTTGCCAATTGTGGAGTTGCCGGAGTGACAGAAACCTAAACCCCCGTTGGTATATCGATGCAGGAGGGATAGCAGGATCTCAGAGTTTAAGGCTGTGGTTAGATTTATCTTAATTACTTTCTTGTAGTTGCGGATGCTTGCAAGGGGTATAATCACAAGTATGTATTAGTCCTAGGAAGGGCGATGCATTAGCATAGGTTCACCCACACAACACTTATCAAAACAATGAAGATTAATCAGCTATATGAAGCGAAAGAACTAGACTAAATTCTCGTGTGTCCTCAAGAACGTTTGGTCATTATAAGTAAACAAACCGGCTTGTCCTTTGTGCTAAAAAGGATTGGGCCACTCGCTGCAATTATTTCTCTCGCATTTTACTTACTCATACTTTATTTATCTGCTATATCAAAACCACCTGAATACTTGTCTGTGAGCATTTACAGTGAATCCTTCATCGAAACTGCTTGTCAACACTTTCTGCTCCTCGTTGGGTTCGACACTCTTATTTATCGAAAATACTACGATACACCCCCTATACTTGTGGGTCATCAAGACTATTTTCTGGCGCCGTTGCCGGGGAGTGAAGCGCTATTGGTAAGTGGAATTGGTAAGGGAAACTTTTACTATTTGTGCTGATTTTATTTCTGCCTGCTGCTATAATTCATTATGGAGAGATCTTCTCTTGAATTTTTATTTGGAAAATCTGCTACTACTGCAAAGGTAGTGGATGAGGCGCTAGGTGAGAAAGAGGTTCCATACAAAATACCTATGAAAATTATTGAACGTGTTGTGGATAACCGCTATGAAGGGGATGGAACTGTCCATCCTGGAGATCATTTACTGTTCTTAAAAGAATTATGCGGTTTATTCAAGTGTGCAAGTATTGCTATGGATGAAGTTAGGAAGAAACTATTCTCTATATCGATGTCTGGTAAAGCGGCGCATTGGTATAAATTACTGAAGAATGGGGATTCTCTTGATTGGAATGATATTGTGCCTCTATTTTATTCTAAATTCTATCCTCCAAGTGAAATTCACAAAGACCGGAACCGCATATATAATTTCTGGCCTCATGATGGAGAGAGTATTGCCCAAGCGTGGGGGAGATTGAAGTCTTTAATGCTCAAATGCCCCATTCATGAGCTTCCTGGTAATATTATCATTGATAATTTCTACGCAAGACTTTCTTTTCAAGATAAGACCTTGCTGGATACTTCTTGTTCTGGATCATTTACACGCAACAAAGAAGAGTTTAAGAGAGACCTTCTTGATCGGATTCAGGAGAATACTGAAGGATGGGAGAACGACAAAGATAGAGAGTCAGGTATAAACTATGATTATAAATGCATTGAAGTTTTTATGGATACTGATAAATTTCGTAATATGAGTGCTACTTATGGTCTTGATTCTCAAGTCGTTGCAAATCTTTATAAAGCTTTTTCCTCTCATTTTGAATTGCCTAGAAAGAATTTTGATAAGTATCATGAAGCGTATAAAGACAAAATTGATTCATCTATAAATAAATGTGTTGTAATTGAAACTGTTGATCATATTCTTCCTGAAGCTTATATTGAAAAAACTCCTTTCCCTGCTAAAATGAAGGAGTATTATGTTATAAATAGTGCGGTTAATAAAAGTGCAAAGAAACCTATAGAACCTGAAGAGCAAATAAAGGTTGAACCTGCTGTTGCAATAGTTAAAGATCTTGTGACTGAAAATGTGGAAGATGGTCATATTATTTTCTGTGAAGATGCTTCTAATATTGTTTCGCATCCTAATAAGTCTAGGAAAACCGAGGCATTATTGCATTAGCGGAGGTGGGCGTCGGCCGCTCGGCAACCGAGGCATCGCCATTAACGTGGCGCAGACTGTCGAAGCGACGCAGCGGTGGTAGTCGCTGGTGCGCCTGAGAAGACGCATCGACGCAGGGTCGCTTCTAGGCTGGCCCGACGAAACGTTCGCCAGACGCGAGCGGACACTTTGCGTTTCCGCGCAGCGTCCGCCGCGGCGGATCTGAGGCGCATATTTGGGCCAGGTTTGCGTCGCCGCGGATGGACCGGTCACTTTGCGTCGCCCCGCTGGAGGTGGTACCAGACGCATTTTTCGGTCCGGTCGTTTGCATCACCCGTTGGAGATGCCCTTAGACATATAGAAGAGATTATATGCTTGAATCTTTTTATTTGAATCTTTCTATTCATATAGTGATCATGGATATGAGAAGATTTTCCAAAGAAAATGCTCTCTCATATATAGTGGAGTGGGAGCATTCGCAAAACTTCATCAAACAAGTGTAATCAAGTGAGATGTTCCTGTTGGATAATTAGGCACAATTTCCATGATTAATTCCAGAATATTAAGCATGACGACAGTAACTACTAACATGTGAAACTCGAACATACTAGATGCAGTGATCAACATGAACAGTAGCAGAGCAAACAGTACAACATCCATCGCTAAACAGATCGAGATATGTCGCACGTACCGATCTGGTGGAGGTGGCAGTGAAGGTGTAGCAGACGATGTCGCAGCAGTAACGTTGTTGATGACGGGGACGACGGGTCGAAGTAGACGGCGTTGAAGACGACGGTAGGCAGCACCGCCCGACTTGGACGGAAGGCGACCCGTGATGAAGAGCTTGAGCAGTCGCGCAGAGCGCTTCCCAAAAACCTAATTTGCCCTCTCCCGTACAGGATCGCTAGGACGAGCGGTTCCGGAGACCTGCTCTCCCGTTCGCCGATGCACGTCGGCGCGTGGGATGGAGTAGGCTACGATGGCGGCGCAAGCAGAGAGAGGTGAAAACCTTAACTCGTATATTAGATATCTTTCTGCGGTAGCCGGGCAGGAGATTATATAGGCTCGGGAAACCCTAGGCAACGTGGGCCACACCCACGTCGCACGAACGTTTCGAGTCGGTTACAGATAGCCCACGATCCGGGAGCGACCCGAACCGACTAACTGTGACGCGTCCGTCTAGGACTCTGTTCGTTTTCCTGAGCTGCAAAAAGTAAGGAAAGTCTCGGCTCGAGGCTCAATCCACTCACCACGAGCGCGGCGCGCGCGTCGTGACGTGTCGAGTCGAGACGAGCGAGCGAGGAGGAGGAGGAGCGCGCGTGTAGCACTCCTATTCTCACTCACTTACTAGTGGTGGAACAACCCACCTTATAAGGTGGTCTAACTTCCTCCCAACTTTCCATGTGGGACTAAACTTCCCATCTCTTGCCACTCCCTAGTGAGCTGCCACCAACTTGGGCTCAAACTCATAAGGTTGCCACTATGTGGGCTTTGAGATTTATAGGTAAAACTGAAATCTAATTTGGGCCACTAAAAGTGGGCCCAATATTTCAACAATCCCCCACCAGATCGCAAATCCCATTTAGAGATTTACCAATACTCACTGCTTGTTTATATACCAGTGTTTCAGCGGAGACTGTTAAGTTGAACTTCCGCCTAGAACCTTAAGCTACATCCATTCACACTTGAACAATGGACTAAGCCTTGAATTGCAAGTTTTGCGTGAACAGGGTTTCACTCAAAGTCATGACCAGTACATGGCTGCCAGTAGCCTACCGCGCGGGTGAAGCATATGTGTCATACTTCGTGGTCTCTTCATGAGTTTGCTAGAGATCACCCAAATCTCATAGATTGCGACGTTTAACAATCGGACTCATATAGGTGTGTTATTTCAAGAATGCTCTGTGGGACAACATCTTTGCTATAATAGCCAACATAAACACATTAAGGCTTGTTGCCAACCTGCCTTACAGCAATTGAGAGTTGTGCATCTTCACATAGAGAGGGTTACATCATACTCTCCTCAATTAAACCACTAGTTTGTTCTTCCCAGGTCCTAATTCACGGGATCTCCGATCACAAAGGTTGGGTTACCACTATGGTGTAACATCAACGGGTCTCAAACCCATCTCCCTCGATGCACTTTCTATCACATTACGTGATAGTCCCTTTGTAAAGGGATCTGCCAGGTTTTTGTCTGTTTGAATATATGTAACAGTTATTACTCCGGAGTTTCGCAATTTCCTGACAGACTTCAAACGTCTCTTGACGTGTCTTGATGACTTCGCGTTATCCTTAGAATTGTTCACTTTGACAATTACAGTTTGATTGTCACAATTCAAAAGGATTGCCGGAACAGGTTTTTCAACCACAGGCAAGTCCATCAAGAGCTCACGCAACCATTCTGATTCAACAGTGGTTGTGTCTAAAGCAGTAAGTTCTGCTTCCATAGTTGACCTCGTCAATATGGTTTGCTTGCAAGATCTCCATGATACTGCGCCACCTCCAAAGGTAAATACATACCCACTTGTTGCGTACAGATCAGCTACATCTGAGATCCAATTCGAATCACTATATCCTTCAAGCACAGCTAGGTGCCCTGAATAGTGAATCCCATAACTCATTGTACCACATAGGTAGCGCATGACCCTATCAAGTGCATGCCAATGATCAGTACCCGGGTTTGACATGAACCTACTCAACTTGCTAACAGCAAAAGAGATGTCGGGTCTAGTCGCGCTCGCTAAGTACATGAGTGAGCCAACGATCTGAGAATATCTCAATTGATCTATTGCAATCCTCCGGTTCTTGCGTAGTGTCACACTGATATCATAAGGTGTTGGAGAAGACTTGCTATCAATATAGCCGAACCGGCTCAAGATCTTCTCAATATAATGAGATTGCGTTAGAGTAATCCCACTCTCGTTCTTAATCAGCTTGATGTTCAGAATCACATCAGCTTCTCCCAGATCTTTCATATCAAAGTTCTTTGACAAGAAAGACTTGACCTCGTATATTACTCTCATGTTTGTACCAAAGATCAGAATATCATCCACATACAAACATAGTATAACACCTTCGCCCCCACCATGGCGATAGTAAACGCACTTGTCAGCCTCATTGACAACAAAGCCTACAGAAGTTAAAGTTCTGTCAAACTTCTCATGTCATTGCTTAGGTGCTTGTTTCAGGCCATATAAAGATTTCAGCAACTTGCACACCTTTCTTTCTTCACCTTTTACTACAAACCCATCAGGCTGATTCATATAGATTTCCTCTTCCAACTCTCCATTAAGGAAAGTTGTCCTTACGTCCATTTGATGAACGATAAGACCATAGGAGGCAGCCGTGGATAGTAGTACTCGAATGGTGGTAAGTCTAGCGACAGGTGAATAGGTGTCGAAGTAATCTTCGCCTTCTCTCTGTGTGTAGCCTTTCGCTACAAGCCGCGCCTTGTACTTTTGAATAGTACCATCAGGTCTTAGCTTCTTCTTGAACACCCATTTGCAGCCCACAGGTTGCATCCATGGGGTCGTTCTGATAGCTCCCAAGTTCCATTAGAAAGAATCGAGTCCATCTCGTTATGGACAGCTTCTTTCCAGTCATCTGCATCTGGAGATGCATATGCCTCTGCAATGGACGTGGGAGTATCATCCACAAGGTACACAATGAAATCATCACCAAAGGATTTTTCAATCCTTCGTCTCTTGCTCCGTTTAGGAGCTTCATTGTCATCCTTCTCAGTAACATTCTCATGTGATTGTTCAAAATACTCATTAGATGTACTGGACTCGGGAATTATCTCAGTAGAAATTCTAGCAATGCTATGCATATCTTTCATAGGAAACATATTCTCAAAAAATGTTGCATCACGAGATTCCATAATAGTATCAACATGCATATCAGGTACCTCGGATTGAACTACTAAAAATCTATATCCTACACTCCGAGGAGCATAACCTAGAAAGATACAATCCACTGTCTTTGGTCCAAGTTTGCGCTTCTTAGTAATTGGAATATTGACTTTCGCCAAACATCCCCATGTGCGCAAATACGAAAGTGATGGTTTTCTCCCAGCCCACTCCTCGTAAGGGGTTTTATCTTTATTCTAGTTAGGAACTCTATTTAGGACATGACATGAAGTCAACAAAGCCTCCCCCCACCATGCCTTTGATAAACCAGCAGTGGCTAACATGGAATTCACCAAGTCAGTCAGCGTGCGGTTTTTCCTCTCGGCAACCCCGTTTGATTGGGGTGAATAGGGAGGCGTCCTCTCATGAATAATGCCATGTTCCTCACAGAATTCATCAAAGATTTTAGGAAAATATTCGCCACCACGATCCGACCTGAGACGCTTGATCTTTCTCTCTAGTTGATTTTCAACTTCGGCCTTATAAATTTTAAAGTAGTCTAAAGCTTCATCTTTAGTTCGAAACAAATAAACATAGCAAAATCTAGTCGCATCATCAATCAATGTCATGAAATATATCTTTCCACCTTTTGTCAACACACCATTCATCTCGCATAGATCAGAATGTATGAGTTCTAGAGGTGCCAAGTTTCTCTCCTCGGCCGCCTTGTGAGGCTTCCGAGGTTGCTTCGATTGCACACAACTATGGCACTTAGAACCTTTGGCAATGGTGAAATTCGGAATTAAACTTAAACTGGATAGCTGAGACATTAAACCAAAAAATGTGACATAAACGAGAATGCCAAACACTGGTATCATCACTAACATTGCCACAGATATGGTTCACAGACTTATTACTGAAATCAGAAAGCGAAAAGCGGAACAAGCCTCCGCACTCATAGCCTTTACCAATAAATTGTCCAAACTTGGAAACAACTACTTTATTCGACTCTAAAACAACCTTAAACCCATCTCTGCATAGAAGGGAGCCGCTAACGAGATTCTTGTTCATAGTAGGGACATGCTGCACGTTCCTCAGCTGCACGATCTTCCCCGAAGTGAACTTCAGATCTACCGTGCCAACACCACGAACAGAAGCATGTGACCCATTCCCCATCAAGACGGAAGAATCCCGGGCGACCTGGTAAGAAGTGAACATGGATATGTCAGCACACACATGAACATTAGCACCTGTATCAATCCACCAACATGGAGATTGAAATACCGAAAGAACAGTAAAGAGATTACCGTACCCATCAGCATTGCTAGCGGTCACCGTGTTGACTTGCCTCGCCTTTTTCTTGCGGTCTGCCCTCTCTGGACAGTCCTTAGAAAAGTGGCCAGTCTCTCCACATGTAAAGCAGCTCAGATCTGCTTTGTTTATCATCTTCTTCTTCTTGAAGGTTGTAGTCTTCATAGGCTTATTGAAGGAGGGCTTGTTATTCCCTTTGTTCTTGCTGTAGGGTTTCTTCTGCACCATGTTGGCGCTAGACTGACCCTCTCCTTTCTCAGTATTATCCTTAGCCCGAGCTTTCTCCTCAACATCAAGAGATGCTATCAGATTTTCAACTGATATCTCCTGTCTCTTGTGTTTATAGTTGTGGCAAAGTTCCTCCATGAAGGGGGCAACTTAGCGATGATGCATCCAGCCACAAACTTGTCAGGTAAGGCACACTTAAGGAGTTCAAGCTCTTTCGCAATGCACTGTATCTCATGAGCTTGTTCGACTACAGAACGGTTGTTAACCATCCTGATGTCATGGAAGCTCTCCATGATGTACAGTTCACTGCCTGCATCGGTTGCACCGAACTTAGCATTCAGTGCATCCCAGAGCTCTTTGCCATCTGTTATGTGCATGTACACATCACACAAACGATCAGCAAGAATACTCAGAACGCATCCGACGAAGAGAGTATTGTTTTCCTTGAACTTGTTCTGATCTTGGTCAGATATAGTTCCTTCAGGTAAACCATCAGTAACATCGAACACTTTCAGATGAGTAAGCCAGAGCATGGCCTTAACCTGCCACCTCTTAAAGTGCACACCGGTAAACTTATCCGGCCTCAGTGCATCAGCAAAACCAGCCATTGTTAACTCAGGAAATTGCCTACAATTAGATTTTTGGATTGTTGGATAATTAGGCACAATTTCCATGATTAATTCCAGAATATTAAGCATGACGACAGTAACTACTAACATGTGAAACTCGAACAAACTAGATGCAGTGATCAACATGAACAGTAGCAGAGCAAACAGTACAACATCCATCGCTAAACAGATCGAGATATGTCGCACGTACCGATCTGGTGGAGGTGGCAGTGAAGGTGTAGCAGACGATGTCGCAGCAGTAACGTTGTTGATGACAACGTTGTTGATGACGGGGACGACGGGTCGAAGTAGACGGCGTTGAAGACGACGGTAGGCAGCACCGCCCGACTTGGACGGAAGGCGACCCGTGATGAAGAGCTTGAGCAGTCGCGCAGAGCGCTTCCCAAACACCTAATTCGCCCTCTCCCGTACATGATCGCTAGGACGAGCGGTTCCGGAGACCTGCTCTCCCGTTCGCCGATGCACGTCGGCGCGCGGGATGGAGTAGGCTACGATGGCGGCGCAAGCAGAGAGAGGTGAAAACCTTAACTCGTATATTAGATATCTTTCTGCGGTAGCCGGGCAGGAGATTATATAGGCTCGGGAAACCCTAGGCAACGTGGGCCACACCCACGTCGCACGAACGTTTCGAGTCGGTTACAGATAGCCCACGATCCGGGAGCGACCCGAACCGACTAACCGTGACGCGTCCGTCTAGGACTCTGTTCGTTTTCCTGAGCTGCAAAAAGTAAGGAAAGTCTCGGCTCGAGGCTCAATCCACTCACCACGAGCGCGGCGCGCGCGTCGTGACGTGTCGAGTCGAGACGAGCGAGCGAGGAGGAGGAGGAGCACGCGTGTAGCACTCCTATTCTCACTCACTTACTAGTGGTGGAACAACCCACCTTATAAGGTGGTCTAACTTCCTCCCAACTTTCCATGTGGGACTAAACTTCCCACCTCTTGCCACTCCCTAGTGAGCTGCCACCAACTTGGGCTCAAACTCACAAGGTTGCCACTATGTGGGCTTTGAGATTTATAGGAAAAACTGAAATCTAATTTGGGCCACTAAAAGTGGGCCCAATATTTCAACAATCCCCCACCAGATCGCAAATCCCATTTAGAGATTTACCAATACTCATTGCTTGTTTATATACCAGTGTTTCAGCGGAGACTGTTAAGTTGAACTTCCGCCTAGAACCTTAAGCTACATCCATTCACACTTGAACAATGGACTAAGCCTTGAATTGCAAGTTTTGCGTGAACATGGTTTCACTCAAAGTCATGACCAGTACATGGCTGCCAGTAGCCTACCGCGCGGGTGAAGCATATGTGTCATACTTCGTGGTCTCTTCATGAGTTTACTAGAGATCACCCAAATCTCATAGATTGCGACGTTTAACAATCGGACTCATATAGGTGTGTTATTTCAAGAATGCTCTGTAGGACAACATCTTTGCTATAATAGCCAACATAAACACATTAAGGCTTGTTGCCAACCTGCCTTACAGCAATTGAGAGTTGTGCATCTTCACATAGAGAGGGTTACATCATACTCTCCTCAATTAAACCACTAGTTTGTTCTTCCCAGGTCCTAATTCACGGGATCTCCGATCACAAAGGTTGGGTTACCACTATGGTGTAACACCAACGGGTCTCAAACCCATCTCCCTCGATGCACTTTCTATCACATTACGTGATAGTCCCTTTGTAAAGGGATCTGCCAGGTTTTTGTCTGTTTGAATATATGTAACAGTTATTACTCCGGAGTTTCGCAATTTCCTGACAGACTTCAAACGTCTCTTGACGTGTCTTGATGACTTCGCGTTATCCTTAGAATTGTTCACTTTGACAATTACAGTTTGATTGTCACAATTCAAAAGGATTGCCGAAACAGGTTTTTCAACCACAGGCAAGTCCATCAAGAGCTCACGCAACCATTCTGATTCAACAGTGGTTGTGTCTAAAGCAGTAAGTTCTGCTTCCATAGTTGACCTCGTCAATATGGTTTGCTTGCAAGATCTCCATGATACTGCGCCACCTCCAAAGGTAAATACATACCCACTTGTGGCGTACAGATCAGCTACATCTGAGATCCAATTCGAATCACTATATCCTTCAAGCACAGCTGGGTGCCCTGAATAGTGAATCCCATAACTCATTGTACCACATAGGTAGCGCATGACCCTATCAAGTGCATGCCAATGATCAGTACCCAGGTTTGACATGAACCTACTCAACTTGCTAACAGCAAAAGAGATGTCGGGTCTAGTCGCGCTCGCTAAGTACATGAGTGAGCCAACGATCTGAGAATATCTCAATTGATCTATTGCAATCCTCCGGTTCTTGCATAGTGTCACACTGGGATCATAAGGTGTTGGAGAAGACTTGCTATCAATATAGCCGAACCGGCTCAAGATCTTCTCAACATAATGAGATTGCGTTAGAGTAATCCCACTCTCGTTCTTAATCAGCTTGATGTTCAGAATCACATCAGCTTCTCCCAGATCTTTCATATCAAAGCTCTTTGACAAGAAAGACTTGACCTCGTGTATTACTCTCATGTTTGTACCAAAGATCAGAATATCATCCACATACAAACATAGTATAACACCTTCGCCCCCACCATGGCGATAGTAAACGCACTTGTCAGCCTCATTGACAACAAAGCCTACAGAAGTTAAAGTTCTGTCAAACTTCTCATGTCATTGCTTAGGTGCTTGTTTCAGGCCATATAAAGATTTCAGCAACTTGCACACCTTTCTTTCTTCACCTTTTACTACAAACCCATCAGGCTGATCCATATAGATTTCCTCTTCCAACTCTCCATTAAGGAAAGCTGTCTTTACGTCCATTTGATGAACGATAAGACCATAGGAGGCAGCCATGGATAGTAGTACTCGAATGGTGGTAAGTCTAGCGACAGGTGAATAGGTGTCGAAGTAATCTTCGCCTTCTCTCTGTGTGTAGCCGTTCGCTACAAGCTGCGCCTTGTACTTTTGAATAGTACCATCAGGTCTTAGCTTCTTCTTGAACACCCATTTGCAGCCCACAGGCTTGCATCCATGGGGTCGTTCTGATAGCTCCCAAGTTCCATTAGAAAGAATCGAGTCCATCTCGTTATGGACAGCTTCTTTCCAGTCATCTGCATCTGGAGATGCATATGCCTCTGCAATGGACGTGGGAGTATCATCCACAAGGTACACAATGAAATCATCACCAAAGGATTTTTCAATCCTTCGTCTCTTGCTCCGTTTAGGAGCTTCATTGTCATCCTTCTCAGTAACATTCTCATGTGATTGATCAAAATACTCATTAGATGTACTGGACTCAGGAATTATCTCAGTAGAAATTCTAGCAATGCTATGCATATCTTTCATAGGAAACATATTCTCAAAAAATGTTGCATCACGAGATTCCATAATAGTATCAACATGCATATCAGGTACCTCGGATTGAACTACTAAAAATCTATATCCTACACTCCGAGGAGCATAACCTAGAAAGATACAATCCACTGTCTTTGGTCCAAGTTTGCGCTTCTTAGTAATTGGAATATTGACTTTCGCCAAACATCCCCATGTGCGCAAATACGAAAGTGATGGTTTTCTCCCAGCCCACTCCTCGTAAGGGGTTTTATCTTTATTCTAGTTAGGAACTCTATTCAGGACATGACATGAAGTCAACAAAGCCTCCCCCCACCATGCCTTTGATAAACCAGCAGTGGCTAACATGGAATTCACCAAGTCAGTCAGCGTGCGGTTTTTCCTCTCGGCAACCCCGTTTGATTGGGGTGAATAGGGAGGCGTCCTCTCATGAATAATGCCATGTTCCTCACAGAATTCATCAAAGATTTTAGGAAAATATTCGCCACCACGATCCGACCTGAGACGCTTGATCTTTCTCTCTAGTTGATTTTCAACTTCGGCCTTATAAATTTTAAAGTAGTCTAAAGCTTCATCTTTAGTTCGCAACAAATAAACATAGCAAAATCTAGTCGCATCATCAATCAATGTCATGAAATATCTCTTTCCACCTTTTGTCAACACACCATTCATCTCGCATAGATCAGAATGTATGAGTTCTAGAGGTGCCAAGTTTCTCTCCTCGGCCGCCTTGTGAGGCTTCCGAGGTTGCTTCGATTGCACACAACTATGGCACTTAGAACATTTGGCAATGGTGAAATTCGGAATTAAACTTAAACTGGATAGCCGAGACATTAAACCAAAAAAATGTGACATAAACGAGAATGCCAAACACTGGTATCATCACTAACATTGCCACAGATATGGTTCACAGACTTATTACTGAAATCAGAAAGCGAAAAGCGGAACAAGCCTCCGCACTCATAGCCTTTACCAATAAATTGTCCAAACTTGGAAACAACTACTTTATTCGACTCTAAAACAACCTTAAACCCATCTCTGCATAGAAGGGAGCCGCTAACGAGATTCTTGTTCATAGTAGGGACATCTTGCACGTTCCTCGAGTGCACGATCTTCCCCGAAGTGAACTTCAGATCTACCGTGCCAACACCACGAACAGAAGCATGTGACCCATTCCCCATCAAGACGGAAGAATCCCGGGCGACCTGGTAAGAAGTGAACATGGATATGTCAGCACACACATGAACATTAGCACCTGTATCAATCCACCAACATGGAGATTGAAATACCGAAAGAACAGTAAAGAGATTACCGTACCCATCAGCATTGCTAGCGGTCACCGTGTTGACTTGCCTCGCCTTTTTCTTGCGATCTGCCCTCTCTGGACAGTCCTTAGAAAAGTGGCCAGTCTCTCCACATGTAAAGCAGCTCAGATCTGCTTTGTTTATCATCTTCTTCTTCTTGAAGGTTGTAGTCTTCATTAGCTTATTGAAGGAGGGCTTGTTATTCCCTTTGTTCTTGCTGTAGGGTTTCTTCTGCACCATGTTGGCGCTAGACTGACCCTCTCCTTTCTCAGTATTATCCTTAGCCCGAGCTTTCTCCTCAACATCAAGAGATGCTATCAGATTTTCAACTGATATCTCCTGTCTCTTGTGTTTGAGAGTTTTGGCAAAGTTCCTCCATGAAGGGGGCAACTTAGCGATGATGCATCCAGCCACAAACTTGTCAGGTAAGGCACACTTAAGGAGTTCAAGCTCTTTCGCAATGCACTGTATCTCATGAGCTTGTTCGACTACAGAACGGTTGTTAACCATCCTGATGTCATGGAAGCTCTCCATGATGTACAGTTCACTGCCTGCATCGGTTGCACCGAACTTAGCATTCAGTGCATCCAAGAGCTCTTTGACATCTGTTATGTGCATGTACACATCACACAGACGATCAGCAAGAATACTCAGAACGCATCCGACGAAGAGAGTATTGTTTTCCTTGAACTTGTTCTGATCTTGGTCAGATATAGTTCCTTCAGGTAAACCATCAGTAACATCGAACACTTTCAGATGAGTAAGCCAGAGCATGGCCTTAACCTGCCACCTCTTAAAGTGCACACCGGTAAACTTATCCGGCCTCTGTGCATCAGCAAAACCAGCCATTGTTAACTCAGGAAATTGCCTACAATTAGGTTTTTGGATTGTTGGATAATTAGGCACAATTTCCATGATTAATTCTAGAATATTAAGCATGACGACAATAACTACTAACATGTGAAACTCGAACATACTAGATGAAGTGATCAACATGAACAGTAGCAGAGCAAACAGTACAACATCCATCGCTAAACAGATCGAGATATGTCGCACGTACCGATCTGGTGGAGGTGGCAGTGAAGGTGCAGCAGACGATGTCGCAGCAGTAACGTTGTTGATGACAACGTTGTTGATGACGGGGACGACGGGTCGAAGTAGACGGCGTTGAAGACGATGGTAGGCAGCACCGCCCGACTTGGACGGAAGGCGACCCGTGATGAAGAGCTTGAGCAGTCGCGCAGAGCGCTTCCCAAAAACCTAATTCGCCCTCTCCCGTACATGATCGCTAGGACGAGCGGTTCCGGAGACCTGCTCTCCCGTTCGCCGATGCACGTCGGCGCGCGGGATGGAGTAGGCTACGATGGCGGCGCAAGCAGAGAGAGGTGAAAACCTTAACTCGTATATTAGATATCTTTCTGCGGTAGCCGGGCAGGAGATTATATAGGCTCGGGAAACCCTAGGCAACGTGGGCCACACCCACGTCGCACGAACGTTTCGAGTCGGTTATAGATAGCCCACGATCCGGGAGCGACCCGAACCGACTAACTTTGACGCGTCCGTCTAGGACCCTGTTCGTTTTCCTGAGCTGCAAAAAGTAAGGAAAGTCTCGGCTCGAGGCTCAATCCACTCACCACGAGCGCGGCGCGGCGCGGCGCGGCGCGCGCGTCGTGTCGAGACGAGCGAGGAGGAGGAGGAGCGCGCGTGTAGCACTCCTATTCTCACTCACTTACTAGTAGTGGAACAACCCACCTTATAAGGTGGTCTAACTTCCTCCCAACTTTCCATGTGGGACTAAACTTCCCACCTCTTGCAACTTCGTAGTGAGCTGCCACCAACTTGGGCTCAAACTCACAAGGTTGCCACTATGTGGGCTTTGAGATTTATAGGAAAAACTGAAATCTAATTTGGGCCACTAAAAGTGGGCCCAATATTTCAACAGTTCCATCTTGAAATAGACAAGATCGTCATCATGAAACTCAAGTGTAATGCTCAAGGTAAAGGTTTGTTATTGATAGGTTTTCTTTCTTATTTGTTTCATTATACTAATTGGGAGACAGGTTTGTAAGATAGATAGACATATATCAAGAGAGGCTCTCGGGTCAATAATAATTAGGGACGGTGCACTGTTGGTATGCATGAGTAGTTGTGCTTGCATATTTGCTAATTTAGGGTATTGCGCGTAATTAAAGACGATTGATCGATAAATGGAGATCCATGCGCGATCGATGTGTCTGCTCCTCGTACGTTCGAACTCACCATGCACAAAAGCCGACGGGGAGACTCTCTCTTTCCCATCCTTTTTTTATAGCTAGCCTGCCACTGCCAGCAGGGTTGTCAGTGATGAATATAATCTCCAATGGAGTATTTTGTTCACTGCAGCAGCAGAAATGTGTACGCTGCAGTCTCAGCTCGACAGCGCCGCGCATGCACGTACGTGTGACGTGCACTTCCTACCCCCATATGGGTAACCGTGCACACCCATGCATGCAGCTTAATTATTGCTCTATGCTTTCTCCACAGTATAGTACACCCATAGTAGACCATAGTCAAACCAGTGTGGCTTTTCCCTACCACGAGAAATGAGAACTGCAGTCGATTTTTTGCTACAGTCATGATATTTCATGGGTAAGAGCATCTCCAGCCGCCCTCGTGTCCTCAAAGCGTTTCTAAAGGTGTTTGCGACGTGTCGGACATTTTTCCGTTTCCAGCCGTATGGCTTAAATGCTCTTCCATCCGGCGCGATACGGTATCCAGTGCTTCGAACCCGTCTTCGGTCCATAGGGGAAGCTCCGGCGCGCCGGACACAACGAGAAGCGAGGCGGGAAGTGGCGGGCCCGACGCATCAGCCACACATGAACGAAGCGTCGCAGTTTTGCCTTAATGGCGACGAGGGGGCGGGCGAGTCGTCTCGTCGACGCTGTGAAACCTCCACGTGTCGCCGGCGTTCGCACGCCACGTCACGTTCTCGCTCTTTCTTCTCTCCGCCTCTGGCCTCTTCCCGCGCTTTCTTCCCGCCTCTTCTCGCGACGTTGGCGTCTATAAAAGGCCTCCCCCACTCAATGGTAGCCACCACAGCCGCCGGCATCCCTTTCTCCACCGCAACAAACACATACCTCACCGCATACACACCACCTACACAATGATGAACCGTGCCGGCGTCGGCCAGTTCCCTCCACCACCGCAGGAGTTCCACGTCGACCCGGAAACTGCGGAGAATGAAGCGTGGGAGGAGGCGGCGCTGGTGGACACCATAATGGTGTTCGACGCCGCCACGGCGGAAGAGGCGCGGCGTCGCTGGGCGGAGGAGATGGGGGAGCGGTGGCGTGCAGAGCTGGAGCGCTTGCGCATGGAGCGGGTGCTCCATCAACATCAGCGGCGGGAGGTGCTAGAACAGCAGCTGCGGGAGGAGTCAGCGGCAGCGGAGGCGGCGGTCTGGGAGGCGGAGGCGGATGTGTTGGCTGCGGCGACGTAAATGGAGGAGGAGGAGGAGGACGAGGAGGACGAGGCGGAGGCGGAGGAGGAGGAGGACGACGACTTCGACTGATCCGAAGACGACGGGCCGGACCCGGAGGATGCGGCGGCGCAACAACGAGTGCTCGTTGAGTGGTTTGAGTTGCAGAAGAAGCTGCAGGACGACGCCCGTGCCCGTGAAGAGGAGCAGATTCCCCGTGCCATCGAACTCTCCCTCCAGGCGGCGCAAGAGGGGAGGGCAGACGATGACTCGTTGATGAATGAGCACCGGCGTCTTCTCGTCACCCTCCGTAGGGAGAGGTGGAGCGCGGCGCAGGAGCTGCGGCGGAGGGGAGGCTACGATGGGGCGGGCACATCGAATGCACCACCGGGCGGCCAGTACGCCATAATCTAGCCGTTTTCATTCAAACTTTTAAAATATAATCGAATTTAAATGAAAATATTTATTTTTGTGCACTTTATTTATCTGGGCGTGTTTGGGGGCGTGGCTGGGGAACTACGTCCCCCAAACGCGCCACGAAGAAAACGTGTCCCACAAACGCTCGATCTGACGCCGTTTGGGGACGATTTGGGGGACGCTGCTGAGATGCTCTAAAAGATATGCCATATACTCTGTCCCTCCCAAATTATTTCTCCTAGATATGTCTAGATAACATGTCTTTTTTCGTATAAATACATGTGAATTTAGATAAATCTATAATTTGAGATAGACGGAGTACATCTGAATCAGATACTACCTCCATATCGGTTTATTATTAGGGCGCTCTTCGGGAAAAAAAAATTAATCATTAATTTATCATAAAATATGATATATGTCACATAAATTGTATCATTCGATTCATATTTAAAATAGCTATCGAATGGTATAATTTTTTGCGGTGTATATCTTATATTTTATCATACAAATTAGTTGTCAAAGTTTTTTTCTCGAAATGTATAATACCTCGTTAAACCGGTATGGAAGTAGTAGGATTTTAGTTAACTTATTTAATTGCACCACATAAAATACAAAGGTTTTTCTAAGGTATATGAGTGGACGGAATTCTCATAAAAAAGATGTTACAGCTCAAATATCTAACATAGGAAACATCATAAGAATCAAACCCTCCAAAATTCCTATGAAAACCATTTGAACCATATAGACCCTACATTTAGCCATGGAAATCTCTCACCTAGCTCCCTTCCGTTGAATATAAATATAGTGCCTAGTCTCTTTCTATTAGTTTAGACCTTTTAGAAAAACTTAGCTAGTGCATTAATCTTTTGTGGTGCTAGAGCCAAGAGGTCTCAAGTTTAAAATTCTGCTTGTGCAATATAAAAAAAATATGGCCTGCACTGAACTCACAATAGGAACTAAAATAGCCTAGACGTGAGTTAGTCTCTCATCGGTTCGGACTTTTACAAAACTTGGCTAACGCATTAATCATTCACCTTTTCAAACTATGGTAGCTCATTAAGGTGTTGCATGTTTGGAAATTTGCCAAAAAGAAGGGAAAATAATTTACATCAGTCCAAAAATAGGTTCACCCTCGTGGGCCATGATGTATGCTGGAGGCTAGATCACAACCTGCTGCACAAAACTTGGGGCTGGATATTCTGGTGGAACCGTGGAAGTGCCCGGGCTGTAGTCATCAAGTTAGGTGGAGGTGGAGTGGGCCACGTACGAGACGTAAAGGCGGCACAGGGAAGGAAAGCCACGGCGGTCGCTTCTGTTCCCATTTTTGGCTGTTTCCCTTCGCTTGCCGCCTGATTTTCCTCAATCCTCACCGTGCCATACTACTCCTTTGGCTCCACAATTCTCGTGGTGATTTTAGTTTAAAAATTATGGATCAGAGAAAGTACTACAACTTTTGTTTAGGAAAAAAGGCACCAGCTGACGGTGGCAAGTCGATCTCAAAAACATGTCTTAGCCACACATATATGTATCATGGATCCACTCTCGGACTATCTGATACCCAAAAAAAAAAAACGTGATCGAAACATATGCAACGGCGTAGATCCAGCAGCGGCGTCACAAGATTTATATGACAGAGACACGAGGGGGGCTACATGATCATCGATGGATGGTGCTGTACCTCTAGTTGCTGGTTGGTATACATCTCTATCGTCCTTGGTTAACTAACTAATGCTCAACTTTTATTTACTCCTTTTTTGCGAATTTATTCATTACTATTTTGGAAGAGGAGATAACGGAGAATGGATGCACAATCCGTCCAGGCAGCTGCTTCTCGGCCTTTCGTACAATTGGCCGCTTTTTTATGGGATGGGAAGATGCTACATTCGTTCTAAATTTAGTTCTCTGTTTATTTTTCATTCTTCGTAGTTGAACCACGTATGTGCAAAACTTGATATGCCTTTTCCTATCATGACGTAGAAAACGATTAGAAAGTCTACTCGGTTGTCCCTTCTGGTTTCTTTTTAACTTTTGTGCACCTAAAGGGACAGGGGAGAGGGGATTCAACAACAACAACAACAAAATTGCCACATGATACCGTTATTTTTTTGGTATTTGCCAAAATACACTACTGAAATGTGTCTTTGCCTAGTATCATTATAATTTTACGGTACGTTTGCCAAAACACATTGGACGGTCTAAAACGGAAAGTTCACTTTTTTTACTTAGGATGACCATCTACATCTGGTTTAGACCGGTTTCTCTCTAGTTTTTTTTCCCTCAAATTTTTCGCCCGCTTGTCAGTGTAGATTGACATGACATATTTTCAGCAGATTTCTAGCAAATTGCTCACGAGACTGAGTGGACATGTACATTGAATAAAGTAGGATATACACTGAATAAACCAGAAGATTGCAGATTGATTATGATACTCGAATTTCCATGACATTGCTTATGAAATCCAACATATACAATAAACAACTCGATGAACATAGCAGACTTTGGAAAATCGCTGACGAGACGTGAGCTAGTACTAAATCACTTGTATGTGCTCAATTAATATTCATGCACTAGGCCCTGTTTGCCGTCCATGGGCGCCCGCAGATCCTTGTCCACCGTGAGGGCGCAGGTGCAGAACCCTCCTTGGCGGCGCGTCATTTGTATCCCTGCGACAGGTCGTCAATGGTACGGACGAGAGATGGGGACGATCGGGGAAAGATGACCCGTTGGGAACGAGGTAGGAGTGCTCGCCGGTGACGGCGAGCGTGATGGAGGACGGCAGTTCCCGGAGCCCTCTAGGGCTCGTTGTTGATCGATGCAGGAATTCATCCCCTTTGACGGTGTATGGTAGAAAACCAATTGTAGTTTGGTTTTCTGTTTTAAGATTAGAAGGAAAACCGGTTTGATTCTGGTAGTTTGCAATTTCGCGAAAAAATAAATTAATATTTTTGTTTTTGGCGTTGTGTTTTAGCAAACGTACCGCAAAATTGTAATGGTGCTGGGCAAAGACATGTTCTACTAGTGTGTTTCGGCAAAGACCGGAAAATACCGGTGTCTCGTGGAAAATTTTCCCAAAATAATAAAGGATCTATGGTTCCATCCCCCTAGTCATCGACGTCGCCAGTTAATCCTTCTTCGTTGGCCTTGGGGTCCCATCATGAATAAATGTCACTGAAAATGTATGTAGGTCTCTGACCAAATATAAGTGTTCAGTGACCTCTTTTATGATGTCTTTGGTCCTAGATTATAACTATTTAAACTGTATCCGGGCCAGATGTATTGTACATGAAAAGACTAAAAAGTCAAATAAAAGTATCTCATAGAATACGGTTGCTGCAATTAGACAATGGAAGACAATTCTCATTTCTCCAAAACATGTATTATGTGAGGTTATTGACTCAAAACCAGTAGCTCCCAAGCCGGCAACGAAGATGCCTCCAGCAACCAGGAGACATAGGACTCGAGAAAGAACTCTGCGGCTTCTCCATGATGACAAGAAATCCTGCTGTGCAACAACACTACATAGAGCCGATAGACCAGGAAGCAACTATTATTCGAGGAAATACATAGAGTTGCGCTGAGCCCTTATATACCCCCATCTACTACCGGTCGAGTTGGCAAAGGAGAAGGGAGAGGAGGGAGCGGGGGGGGGGGGGGGCGGGGGACATCATCTAGACTGAAAATTGCCTATCTAGCCCTTGAACAACAAATAAAATGAATAACCACTCTAAGTACGTGCCCCACCTTTTTGTGGTACTGGTTCCACGTTTTTTGTACTTTCTAATACTTTTATTTTGGTACCTCCTATTTTCCGCTATTGAATTGCTTTTGACGGGACGACTCCTATTTTTCCCAATCATGATAAAACTTGTATTTTCAAAACAGCTAGAATCTTCCTGAAACATTTTTATATTTTCTTATTTTAATTTTAATTTTGTATGCTGACTAGGTTGCCACACATGTGAAATTGTCGCCTCGTCATAGCTGAAACAACTTTTCGACGAGGAGAAGAATGACAAAATATTAACGGTGGAGAGTTTTTACGGTACCCTATACTGTTGGTAGCAGTATAGAACATCCCACCTCTTTTTAACTTTTCAAAATAATAGTGAAAGATTGTCTTTTTTACATAAAGGGATTATGATGGGCCAAGATCTCAGCCCATTTGCAACCAACGCTATCGCCCCTGCCTCGCGATCGCTCGCGCCTCTGCCTCTCGCAACCTTACTGCAGAATCACCACCACGGTTGACCTAGGCAGCCGCCATCGTGGTAGGCTAGACTATCGATTAGTTCAAAGGGAATTCATGCAAATCACACGAATTCAGTCACTACTTTCAGCTACGCCTTATTAGATTCAGATCTAATCTTACAAGAGGAAGTGATGCCAGCCGGAACAAACGGCTAGGATTTAACCAAATACAACAATGAAAGCGATTACAAGGCTCAGGTCCGATCGAGCTAAATAGGACAGCTGCTAATGACAACAACCCAGAGAGTGAAAGGTGTCTGTGTTTAAAGTGGATTTGAAAAACAACCCCTCGATGAATGTTGGTTGTTGATCTTGATCTCAATGGTGATCTCACTAGCCTTGGCGCGAAGAGTTAACTAAATGCTGTTTGCCAGTAACCTCTCACACCAACATAACCTCTCACACGCTGTTCTCTCCCTCGCCGACATGGGTCCTCGCCCTCGCCCTCACCGACATCTGTCCTTGCCCTCGCCCTCGCCGACCTCGTCCCGGCGTGCTCCCGCAATTACCCGCTTTTTTGCCACCACGTTAGACCTTGGTGGTCGCGCTGGTCGCATCATCTCCGCATCCTGATTCAGGAAACCCAATCGTAAGTAAATACATACACTGAGATCGAATTAAACTATGTCGGGAAGCTGCATAGTTAAGATTAGATAATTTGCTATGTCATGTATGATGTGAAGCTTACCATGGCCGGTCCAATGATCAGGGGTGTTAATTGTTGCTGCCTGAAAATTGAAAAAAAGGGATAGCTTAAACTTGAGCAAAATAATACAAGTTCCCTTTTGTGAAATATTGCTATTGAATTATAGAGAACCAACTGTAGACATTAGGAACAGCATCAAGAATCCCTTTGTCAACACTGCCAGCGTAAAAACGATATTCGAATCAAATACAAGGATTTTACAACTATATTACCTGAAACACATAACAAAAATAAATTATGAAGTATGCCAATTAGACAGAGTATCATTCACTTGTACGAAACAATATTATCTATATCTTTCCAGTAAAATGGGTAATTGCTAGTTCTTTCTAAGCACATATAACAGGAACCAAATCAACCAACTAATATACTAGGCTATATAGCACTCGCAAGTCGCAAGTGACTGAAAATTTCAATCCACAAACTGAAATACAGTTCATGATGGTATCAATTCATCTGCACAGAGCTATGGTATAATTTTACCTAAGTCATATGCTCGGATTATAGCAGCACGGCCTCATCGCTGTACACAGCATGCTGCACGCTGCATCACTGCCGGCGTTGGAAACTCTGTAGGGCAACAGCCGTCAACCACCAGACCTCGACGCCGCGACAAGACTAATGACCATGGAGGTTCGATGATGACCATGGACGTAAGGCCCCTCAACCCAATTTGCGGAAGAAGGAGGCGGCGCTGCAGCTGGGCGTGCAGCTGCTGGGCCTGGGCGACGGCGCATTCTAGAACTTCCGCCACTCTAACTCCGCCGCCAACCATGGTCAGCCCTGTTGGCCCGGGACGCCGTATGAGAATAGTTGTGCCGGTGGGCTCGGCCACATGCAGCTTTGTTGCCGCGCTCGGCGGTTAACGCCGGCGACACCGCCTCTGCCTCGGCCACCTGCAGCTTCATCGCCGCGCTCGGCGGCAACCGCCGGCGACACCGTCACTGCCTCGGCCCAGTACTTGGCCGGCTGGGCCGCGCGGCCCTCCTAAACCTTCATGACCGCGCATGGCTTCCGCGGCGCCGCCTCATCCTGGCCGAAGATCGACCAGCTGCGCCACACGGTGGTCCGCGTCGGCGACGGCCGGAACCCTAGTTCGTAGGGGCCATTCAAATCGTCCTAATAGGAGGGGCTATGGGGATGCGCGTTGGCGGCGGCCGGACCCTGGCTCGGAAGGGTGGTTCCCGTCTCCGCCACTGCTCAAGCCGGATGGACTATGGGGGTGCAGGTCCGTCAACACCCGGATTTTTAAGTCCAGATGCCTATTATGCCATACATCGCAACCCCAGGAAGATTGTTTTTGCGAGACATAACAGTTGAATATCATAGAGTCATCATTCATTACAACACCATAGTAGTCATAACATAAAAAGGATCACATGATCCAGTCTCCTTACAACACTTGATCTAATGATAATTACATAATACGTAGCGGAAGCGAAGTAGTAATGGACTATCTATTCCACATGCAACGCTTAACGTTAGGAGAAGCTCCTAGTTGTCATAGACGTCCTGTTGGCCATCATCTTCATACTGCTGTTCAGCTTCATAGTCTAGCCATTTGAATAGCCAGGGACACAGCCGTGAGTACTTTCAAGTACTCGCAAACTAATACTAGTGTAAGAACAAATAGTTCTAGTGAGAGTGTTCTAAGCTCTAGGGTTATTTGCATAAAGCCAATTTTAGTTCATAAACACTTTAGTGAAAGACTCCTCATATGCTAACTAACTCAAGTGGGAACATTAGTGTCATTTGCACAACTCTGTTGTGATCCAATTCAAAGTCACCTTTCAAATTCAATTCATAAGTCATATTTGAGGAAAATTTATGATGACGGAACAGTATGGTCTTTCCAACTGACCATGACCACGGACGCGGCTATTCGAATAGGTTTACACTCTGCAGAGGTTGCACACTTGTGCCACAACATTTGATTACATCCATCAAGGATAACACTGAATAATCATAACTCAGCATGCGGATCATCAACCGTTAACCTTTCACTTACACACTCTACTATAGGCACCTCTCCCATGAGCTTGGCCTCCCGGTGATAGCCAACTGTTATCCCCGGAACTGCACACGTACATTCACCTCATTTCACGTCATTTCATTTTCAACAGAGGCAGCCTCGGCATAACCTCTATGACGCTTGTTTAGAGGGAACCCATACTAAGACACATAAATTTCCAGCTAAAGCCTTACCCATAATCAGGTATTGTGGGGGTACTCAAGAATTGGAATGGTATCGCATCCAACCCAATCATCCGTTTTTATCACATTCACCATGTCATTCAAGTCACATTCACCGGCCTTCAAAATCTTTCAATAGAATGACTCATCATTCCAAGGTTTTCAGAGTCATTTCAAATCACATGTTCCCATCTAGAGTAGTCATTTTTAGTTTTAGCACTAGCAACTAGTCATGAGGGGTGCTAATTAGCTTGTATTGCTCTAGGCTAACTTTGATGCTCTTGTACTAATTCAATACTAACCCAGTGAATAATGAATCAAAAGTAATTTTGATAAACCAAAATCAAAAGCTTATAAGGTAAAAACTTGGGATGGGATCATTAAGTATAAAGTAGTAGTAATGGTACATTGCTCTTGGAGAGCTTTGCACTTGCAAGAATATTAGCTTGCCTTGGTTGGTGTACTGATCAAAGTGGTCTTCTTCTTCCTGGAAGTAGACCTCCTCCTCCTGGTACTCCTCGGTACTAGCGTCTAAAATCGAATACGAAGTATACAATCACCAAACAAGTCTAAAGAAAACTGGTAAGAGAGAAATAATTTCCTCTCATTGAATTTTTTTATAATTTAATTTCCTCAAATAATAATAAGGTATGAATTCATGTTGATCAAGGTCAACAATTCATATCTATCATTTGGGGAAAATGATTTAAATGAGGTATTAACCTCATACCATTTAATCCTTACTCTTGCATCAATTTAATGTCTCTAAGTAATTCATTATGAGATGACATAGACCAAGTCAACACATCACTTTGAATTGCTTCGGACCATGATTTAAATGAGAGGGAACCTCTCATACTATTTGAGAAATCATTTTGGATAAGTTCAAATGGACTAGAAATAGCCACTTAGCCATTATTTTGCTCTAGTCCATGATCATACAAACAACTAGGTGATGTTTTTACATAAACATGTAGAGTATGTGAAATATGATTTATGAGAGTTGGAATCAACTCAAAATCACTTAGGGTTGATTTTTAATAATTGTTTGAAGTTACAAAAGTCCTTGCCTTGTTATTTTTGTCACATTAATGCTACAACTAATTTAGAGGTGAGACCAGTGGGGTTGGAAAGAGCTTTTCACAAGCTTTCCATCAACACCAAATTCATCAAATTTGGTTGGGTAGATTTGATTCTATTAAATTTTGAAAATAGCATCTGCAAGCAATTTTGGAAATAACTAGAAAGTTAAATTTGAATTAAATGGGCCAGCGGGAAACGAAACTGGGCCTAAACCGTTTAAACAGCGCAAAGGCCAGCCCACCACGCGTCCAGCACGTGTGGGCTGCCTGACAGGTGGGGGCCACTCATCTGTCTATAGTAACGAGCGAACCGGTATGTTCTATCCTGAGCCGCAGGATTAGAGGGAGATCTGACGGCGTACGAGCGTCGTCTTCTCCGGCGAGAAGCAAGCTCCCTGGCAGCGAGTGTAGGGGGTTGGAGGCTCACCGGCTGCGCGGCGATGGTCGGCGACGTGCTGCAATGGCGTTGTCGACGGCGGCGAGGCTCCTCGAACAAACGGCAACTCCAGGGGCAGCTTCAATCGTCGGCGAGCTTCGGCGGCGGTCACGGGCGGCGGTGGTGAAATTGGGCGGCGCTGGCAATGTCGAGCAGAGAGGTGGTGAGGAGGGGTTGTTTTGAGCAAAGTTGTTCACCTTGATGTTGTCTTGGATGAGGTGCAAAGATTTGGTATTGTTTGGTTTAAGAATCTCTCAGACTAGAGGCTCAAAGAGGGCATCATGTTTAAAAAGGGCAGATTTCACCATTAGTGCATGTGAGCTCATTTTGAATTCAAATTTGATTTGATTTGAGTTTCTTTGATTCCAAAAGTGTTTATAAGTGTTTAGTAACCATCTCCAACTAATGGTGCAAGCTAAAATGGTTTAGGTTGAAGAATTTCAAAAATGGCATAAACCATATGTGAGGGTTTTGTGATTTCTAACTTTTATTCTTTTCTTTTTTTGTTTTTGCTTTTCTTTGTGATCACAAGGGATCAAGGGTAGGGTTTTAGTATATTGGTAAGAGTTGCAAGCATTCATCATGGCAAGATCACACAAATGCACACACACTATCCATAGCACTATATGCAAAATTAAAGTTTTTGTTAGTTGCTAAATTTGAATTTTGGGAAACCACCATTCTCATTGATTGAAATTTTGGGATGTTACAAACCCTTCCCCCTTAAAAAATATCTCATCCCGAGATCTTAAAGAAAACTAGGTACTAAAGAGATCGGGGAATTCCTTCTTCATATCTTCTTCTCGCTCCCAAGTGGCTTCTTCTTCGGTATGATTGCTCCATTGAATCTTCAGGAACTTGATACTTCTGGTGCGGGTGGTTCTGAAAGCTTCTTCGAAGATGCGAATAGGAACTTCGCGATACGTCAAGTCCTTGTTGATATCCACAGATCTGTGATTGATGTTCTTGAACACCTCCGTCTTCTCCGGCACTTCTAAGCACTTCCGAAGTAGTGATATGTGAAACACATTGTGCACCGCGGACATTTCTTCCGGTAGTTCAAGCTGATATGAAACTTCTCCTCGGCGACTCAAAACTTTGAAGGGTCCTACATATCTAGGGGCAAGCTTTCCTCGGAGTTGGAATCTCTACATTCCTTTGAGGGGGGAGACTTTGAGATACACGAAATCTCCGATGTCGAAGGTCATCTCTCGACGTCTTTTCTCGGCGTAACTCTTCTGTCTTGACTGGGCGGTCTTGAGGTATTCACGGATCTTGTGAACCTTCTTTTCGGCTTCGCGGAGAATATCAGGGCCGAATACTTGACTATCTCCGACTTCTGACCAGTTCAGAGGGGTACGACACTTCCTTCCGTACAGGGCTTCAAAGGGGGCCATTTGCAAGCTGGCTTGATAACTGTTGTTATACAAGAATTCTGCGTAATGCAGGCAGTCTTCCCACTTG